>NW_025335985.1:2376204-2514287 GCF_004798865.1 Varanus komodoensis | reverse complement strand
TTCAAGATTTCCTCCCTAGCTATATTGTCTAAGTGTTTACCTACATCAAATTAAAGTTTGAAAGTCTGATTACCTCAGCAAGTATGATAATAATTCCAAGCTGTGTGTTGTCTTATATACCTGACAGATAGCTAAATCATGGGGTATTTTTCTTGTGCCGCTTGTGATTTTGGACTCTGCACATCCCATATAAAAAACCTGATAGCTGAGGCATATTTATATTTGAATTAAGATTAGAGATGTACTTCATTTATGCAACCAAGCAGTAAGAATTGTTACTGACAATAAGAGCAGAGGAAGACCTTGGTGGTGGGCTTTGTAGTTCCTGGAGATGCTTGTCTGCTGTTTGTATTAGCATCTTTATAGATACCTTTTAATTTTTCTATATGGTTTGACATTTTAACATCATTATAACATTTTCATTGATATTGAGACTTTACTGTTGGCATATTTTGCCATATGTAGGGGCTACTGTTTGTGTTGTGGTTTTGCTTGTCTTCAGGATTTTAGTGCTATGATGTAATTCATGTATTTGATTAATTTGTTTGCTTTTAATTATATTTGTTAAAACTGTTTATCTCCCAGCGAACCATGTTTATGGGATGAATCATAAGTAAATAAAAAGTCTTTGATTTCTAGACTGTACAAAGGTAAGCATTTCCTACTCTGTTCCCTGTGTTTTTGCATAAAACTGGGCTTGCCCCTGGAGTGGAAGATTGCCAGTCTAGAGCAGTGACTCCAGCAAGATGCAGCAGCCTGATGCATCTCTGAAATGGGAGTTATTAAATGATCCTACTATGACAAATGTGTCAACTTACTGACCCTCAGTGAAAGGTGATTGGAAGGATGCAAGATGAATGCAGTGAATCTTGTAAATAGTAAGCAGGATTCTTTGCGGAGATTACTTTGGGCTCATAGGAATCTTTAATTAACCATTGTTTCAGACTTCTAGTCAGTGCACTAATGTTCTCAATCACCGAGAAGTTGTTCTGATGCATAGTGCAGTCCACTTTGGCTTATTTAAGCCACAATAAATTGCAGTGCCTGTGAGCACCAGATTGTCTATTCAAGCCTGAGCAGTTTGTGTTGTCTGAACCCAACCAGCAACCCTTAAGTAATCCATTGTCTGTTGCAGTTATTTGAGGGTTGTTTAACCCTCAAACAGCCCCTGCCAGATTGGTTGAAATGAAACAAAAAACTATGCATCTTGTCACAAAGAGCAGAATATTCGGAATGGTTGTTGCACATGCTGATAGTGCAAACTGATTCATAGTTTCAGAATGAATGATCATATTAAAAGCCAACCAAAGTACTCAATAATTAAATTTGCATACATGCACATTTCATCTTAAGTGATAAGATTTTGTATTTTAAAGGACTCTTTAAAGAAATAACATTGTGTAAAAGTTTGATATTATAAGCAAAGTAAAGCATAACCTTAACCCTGAATTTCTACAATCCTGACTTAATCTAGCTCTGTGTCCAGTGTTGTCTTATAGCAGAGATAGGTAACCAGGTGCTCTCCGGATTTCTTAGACAACAGCTCCAGTATATTCTGTCTCTTAGTCATGCTAGCTGTGGCTTATGGAAATTGTACTCCAAAACATCTGGAGGAGCACCTCGTGGCCTATCACTGCCTGATACCGTGAATACTTGTATTTCCTGCTTCTGTCCTTTTCAATGAAGGAATATGATCCACAGTTATAAAGGATAGTATGCCTAACTTAGGTTCTGCCATTGAAATGAATGAGGCAGTCTGTGCACAGAGTTTTGAATTGGGACTGATTGACAAATATGGCTTGACCGCAAGGATGAATTCTCTTTTAATTGTGTAGTTGTGGTATCATAAAGTATGAACACATTCTGAAACCATTCTAGGCTAAATATCCCGAATAAAAGACCAGCTCTCATGTGTACATGATTAGTTGTACATTAAGAAAGTGAAAAGCAGATCCTTCAGCATCAGTGCAGGGTGGTTTCCTCCATGAGTGCAATCAGTATGCAGTGTTTTACTGCAGATACAATTTTGGTTAATCTCTTAACTATAGTTAAGACATGGGGAGGTGCCATGGGATCATGCCATCCTTTCTACGCAGCATGAATTTCCCCCTTTTATCAGTTTATCTATAATTGTTAAAATAAACATTGGTTATTGATAACCAATATTAAAGCTAACCATTATTTCCTCTTAACCAAGACTAGAAACCAGCTTCAAACCCTGATTTTGGATTAGCATGCAATCAGATAAATTTATTTGCTGAATTTGAGCCCACCTCTGTACATTCAAAGATATCTAAAGTATTGTAGTACTTGTATAAATAATAGGTTGGTACTATAGTAACTTACGAATAAAATTAAAGTATAATGTCTTAATGAAGCATATTCTAATAAAAAAGAAGCAAAAATATAGGTTGTGTTTGGACAGTCAGTTATGTTTGTCTTTTAAAATGAGATGTGCTCTTGGGTGTGCATACAGCTGTTTCACTTCTAGGGAAGTGAGATTTCTTAAAGTTTGGAAACCATGGAAAAACTGCCCCCTCTTCCTGGGGTGAGGACAGAAATATTTGGGAAAGTCTGATATATACATCACTTTTTAAAAGTGTTTTTCAACAGAGCTAAAGTCATTTTGTTACTTTAGGAACTTAACCTTCATTGTGTATCATTTATAGTTATATATAATTATCATTAAGATAAAAAACAGATTTAAAAGTAAACCCACTTCATTTGTAGCTATTGGCTGAATACACTGTACTTTTAATATACCAGACACAATAAGTTTATGAGCAAACCTGATTATAGTGTATTATAAGGTAGTTCTTTATGTCTGCCCAGAAGAAATTTCAGCAACTAATTCCAGAATCATCCCAGAATTCAGAAGACTCAAGAAGAGCTGGAGGCAGAGGAAGATGGTTATAGTGCATCTGTTCCTAGGATGAAGTTCAGGGAAATACGGTCTGAACAAAAAGTTGTTGTGAGGTTATTTAGGTAGGGAAGGCTATCTCATCTATTAGGACTGGTAATCAAGCATGCATAAGAGCCTTTAAGCATACAGAACCTGTTTTGTGAACAGTGATCAGACATGTTAGATCTATGATTTCAGTAAGGAGTGGAAGCAATACCTATGATGAATATCTTACAGAAAGGATTGAAAAATAAATGTCTCCATGACTTGAAAATTTCTAGAAATGCTGCATCCATTCTTCCTACAAAAACTATTATATAATTTTTAAGAAAGCATTTTTGGAAAAGTGAAAGCTAGTTTATCCATATGTTTGGAAACAAAACTCCTTGGACAATTATTAGGAAAATCTGGGCCTTTATGTCTTTATTCCCTCATTTATCCAAACCAATGAAACAAACCAACCAGGAAGTCAAAGTAACCATAGTTTCCAGTTGCTTTTGATCCAAAGAAGCATGGTTACCAACTTCAGAACAAGACAGAACATTAAACCAACTTGAAACCCTTCACGGTTTGGAAGAAATGAGAAACAAGATCCTAGTTCAGATGTACCCCATGCCATGAACTCACCTGATTTATTTATTTAGGCAGGCTTCCTTTCAGCTGCTCTCTTCCTTTTCATACTCAGCAATATTGGCATAATAATACTAGTCTGCCTGCTGTTGGGATTGCCCAGATAACGTATGAAGCTCTTGAACACAAAGATCTCCTGTGTAAGAGCAAAGAAGGCTTTTGTTTTTTGAACTTGGTTATTTAATCCTGTCTATCAATTAGTTCGCAATCATTTCTTTCATGGACATATCTGAATTTATATTTGGATTATGGTTGTTCTGTTTATATAGTTCTCAAATCTTCCTGACAGGCTTATGGATGACTCAATATTTTGTTTAATTAATTTGGAATCAGCTTTCCCTTTCTAAATAATATTTTGCTTTTAAAATAGTGAGTTACAATTTATTATATTGGTACTGGAATAGTTTTGGTCCTTTTTATTATAAATCCTCTCATATTGTTTATAGTTGCCATGTAGTTGGTTGGTATGTTAACTGCTTTAAGCTTTTGATTAATAAGCTTTCTCCAAGTTAAAGGGTTGTTTTAGCAAAAACTTGGTACTGTGGCTAACTTCTGATGTGGGTTTGCTTGCAGGGGGCCAAACTCCAGGTGCCTGACTGCCTGGGCATATAGAAATTTGAAACTGGTGTCTAGGAATTTGAAATATGTCATCCCGATATAGAGCCAGCCAGTGTCTAGCAAGGAGGAAATACACTCCCGGTGCTGATTTGGTTTTTTAAAAATTCAGAAAGTGCACTGAATTTTATAGTGTTGCTGAGCAACTTGACTGTGTTGCTTTTGACCTCTGCTGAGCGTCATTTAGGATCAAGGCTTATTCTTCCATTTGGTTAAGATTCAACGCAGTCACTGAGCAGCAGTGGGACAAAAGGCTGCACAGGCTTGTTCAGTAGCGGTTTTTGTGTGTGCACTATAAACTGAAGCAGAGGAGAAAAATGTTTAATCTCCTTTCCGTACTTAAGATACAGTGGATTCACTTGATCTTTGTTCTTTTTCTTTATCTAACTGCAGGAACTCCTGCTAGCATCAATAGTTTATATTATCTCCAAAGTTAGCTTTTAGCTCTTCCTTATTTCTATCTATAGTTCCCTATCCTATGGTATCTATTGCCTATATTGGTGTGGACAAGAGTAGTTGTGACAGTGGTATCTCAGTCATAGTTAAGAGGTTAATGATGTTTGTATGGCTTTGTAAGGTTTAATTGCAGTTAAGATAGGAAAGAGGAACTTGTACCGAGAGAAAGATGTAGCATGTGATCCTGTAGCCCTCTCTCACTAGGGGTAGATAAATATTACACCTGCACTGAATACCTTATATAGGATTGCTGTTTGCTAGCCTGGTAACGTTAAAGTTTCTTGTTGCCACAAACACTGCCTTCAGGTCTACGGGAAAAAAACCTCAAATTTTTAATATCTGCATTTTGCACATAAATTGCATAATTTATCTTACAGAACTGGTCTCTAGTGGCCTGGTCAGAAAAATCTTCATGTTGAAAATGCTACCATTTTACTAAGAAGCCCCACTGGCATGGTGAAGTTTGAAGTATGATTATTTAGACTAGTACAAAGGGCTGTTGAAGTTTGTGAAAAGAGCCATTGCTTCTATAGTGGTAGGTGCAGTTTGAGAACCTGAAGTTAAAAAAACTCCAGGCTTTTATATGAAGAAAAAGGAGTAGGTGGTCTGGATTACACAGCACAGGATTTGCTGTATTCCATTGTATTTTAAAAAATTTGTCTGTCTTTTCCTGAACCCTTAACACTTTCATAAAATACACTTTCTGCTACAGTGTTAGTGATGTGGGGTTTCTGAAAAATCTTGAGTTGGAAAGTTTTCGGTTTATATTGGAAAAAATTCTGACAATCTACATCAGGCTGCTTTCGGTGTCTCCAGATTTTTTGGACTCTGACTCCCAGCATTTCTGAAGATTGGCACATTTATTTTAGTTTTTTTCCCCTCTGGTAAAATACCATGCTTTAAAAAGTACCCCATGTTGATTTTTTTGCTCATCTGTGCTACAAGCATTTCACCTGAAATATTTGAAAAAAATCAGATTTGAAATGTTTTAAATGTTGCATTATATAGACATTTGTGTTGAGATATTTGTACAAATGGAAAGGTAATCACATGATGTATTTATATTGTTTACATTTAAGAAAGAAACAAGGATACTGAAAAGTATTGACAAACTAATACATTTTGCAAGCCAAAGAATATTATTTGGACAATTTGCAGAATATTTGCAGTTGGCATTCATTCATTGCTACTTATGAACTTGTGAAGTGGAAAAAATTATGTGGCAATAAAAAATACTTGAAAATATTCTGGAAAATTGCATGCCTTGCACCACTGTACAGAAGTAGAAGCAAAGTGCTAGAATAAAATGTTTAGTTACAGGAAGGATAGTTTTTACCTGACCTTTCCTTCAAAGCATGTGTGTATGATTCTTGAGAAATGCAGAACGTCTGCACTTGGTCAAAATCTTTTGCATGTCAGAAAATGCTTTTCTTCAGTATTAGTGTGATGTAGCCTTCCAACTCGATACCGTCCAGTCATTTTGGGATAAAACTCTAATTCATAGGTCCTCAAACTACGGCCTACGTGACGGATCAGGCACACCATGCCCATTTATCCGGCCTGCGCAGTGCGGGCGGGGAGGCGGTGGCTTGCTTGCTTGGAGATGGTTTTGGACTCACTGGGAGATCTCTGAGTGAGCGAGACGCCGCTGCGTGCGCCTGACATCGCCTCGTGCCACCCGCCACCGCCTCACCGGCTCGCGCGCCCAGGCATCCCCACCTCACCAGCCTGCGCTGGTCACTGCCACCTTTCAACTGGCCCCCTATTGAAAAAGTTTGAGGACCCCTGCTCTAATCAGACACAGCCAGAATGGCCAGTAGTCAAGTCAAGGAACCTTTATTGGCATAACAATACCAATCTGCATAAATCCACACAGTCCTGCAGAGATTCCCCCAAATACAACATTGCTAATGGGCACTAAAATGACCCTTAACGGTCTCCCACAGAAAGGCTGCTGTTCTGTGCACTGTGTCAGCCCACTTTGCGGATAAGATAAAACAAACATGTTCCTGGCCTGACTGACCTCTCATATTGATAAAAAATAAACCTAGGTTCTTCGTTCACAACTCCTCAAAAAGTCAACAGTTTAAAAGGATGTGCAATATTTTTTCCACACCTTGCCCACATTGGCAGTGCCTTTCAATATATGGCACCCCCTTGAATCCACCTGACATTAGAGCAGACAGTATGGCATTACATCTAGCCAAAGAATTTGCCCTGCGCTCTTGTGGCCCTTTAAGAATGGCAGAAAAGCAGCCATTTTGTCCTATATCGATCGAAATATGTAGATGTAGAGGGGAACATGTTTTATTGGCAGCATTCAACAACTTTTGGAATTATATACCTGAGATTCTTATTTTAATCACTTGGAAAGCTTGCTCTTCATTTAAAAAACTTAATTGATCAGGATCTATACCCCACAGCTTTAATTTCTTGACCAAGTGCAAAAATCTCTGTTGGAGGTACAGAGTCTGACACAATTTGATGTGTCATGCTGTCACAATCCGCTTTATAATATATGCGTGAACTAAACCTAATGGAGTTCAGCCAGACTGTTGTCTCCAGCCAGGATTGTCCAGTCTCCAAGCATGGTACTGAATAGGGGACACACCCTGGCAATCCCAAGATTTTCCACAGGAATGAGGATTGTATCCATTCAGTTGAATGATTCGGCACATTTAACCAAACAGGGACACCATATAATACTTGGGGTATTATTTTTGCCCTTAAGACTTGAAGTGCAGCCTGCACATATCTATTACCTTTATTGAAATAGAATCTTATAACGGACTGAGCTGAGAGCTGGGCTGTACAGCTTTCCAATGACAGACTTAGAAGTTCTTATAATGAAAATTAATTTCCAAATATTTGAATTGTTCTACAGTGTTGCCCTTAAATTTCCTGAATTTTTCCCCATGTTCTGGCAAAGACCATTAGTTATGATTTGGACCATTATTATTTAGTTGCAGGCCATTTTTATCCAAATATTCTGTGCTGTTTTTAATCAGATGCTTCAAACCTATGTGCGTCTGTAAAGCAGCAATATGACTTTACATAACCCAAGCCTAGGACTGTGTCCTTCCACTCTAGTTAGATGGGATGCTAGATCATTTATGAAGAAATTAAATAAGGTTAGTGCCAGGATACATCCTTTTTTTCACTGTATTAGTTGGAAACACTGGGGTTCTTTCCATGCTGGTCTGACCTGGCAGAATGTATCCAAATATAATGTTTCTATAAGTAAAAAGAGTCTCTTATCTGTTGCTAGATTTTGCAGCTTAACCCGAAGGAGATTCCTATTAAGGGAATCAAAAGTTCCCAGCCAAAAGTCAGGGGTGGTGGGAAAAGGTACTCTATAACATCTGGAAGGCACCAGGTTGGGGAAGGCTAAGCTAAGTATTTGGATCCCTGCTGAGCCGCAAAGCTTGTGAGATGATCTAATCTGTAATAAAAAGTTGTTAGGATAAATTAAAGGGAACCAAGTATTGGCTCTGGAGAAGGGATGGACAGAAATAATTCTGGGGGATTGATTTTTTTTTAAATAAAACATTTTGCTTTTGCCAGGGAAAAGCCTGATGGGGCCATGTTTCTTGAATGAAGAGGTGAAGTCACCTTCACAATCACATTAAAGAAGCATATTTATTAATATGCCAGTGTGGTGTAGTGGTTAAGAGCAGGGACTGGGAATCAGACGATCTGGGTTCTAGTCCCCGCTCAGCCATGGAGCCAACTGGGTGACTTTGGGCCAGTCATACACTCTCAGCCCAATCTACCTCTCAGGGTTGTTGTGGGGATAAGATGGAGGAGGAGATGTAAGCTGCCTTGAGCCCTTTATAGGAAAAAGGCAGGATATAAATTGAAAAATAAATAAAGAATTATTAATTTATCTAAACCTGTGGTTCTCAACCTTTCATTCACCACGGACCCCCTTTAAATTCCTTTTGTGGCCATGGACCACTAAGACTTAACTCAAGATTTCAAGCGCTAGACTGCATCAAATATTTATTTGAAACTGTACTGGATGACAAACAGTCAATTCGCTTCTTAACTGTGTCATTTGACAAAGGTATTACGGAAAGGTCCTTGGCAGCTTGCTTGCTGATCAACACAGAAACCATGATTTTTGCAGCAGGTAATATAAGTTCTTCAGCTATAGTGTGCAGCTTTCCCGTTTTTGCTATTAGTTGAGAAACCTCAAATGAGGCCCTTGCATTTTCATTGTTATAGCCAGCTGCAGTCTTATTTACCATGTTCTTAGTTTCCCAAATCTCACATTCCCTACTTTTGAAAAAATCAATGTTCTTTATGGCTTGTTCCTTATGTTTGGTATTGAGATGTCTTCGCATTTTTGACAGTTTCATGGTCTTGTAGGACAGTACCTCATAACACAACCCACACTGTGGTAGTTGCTTGTCCTCATGAAATCGCTGTCATGAAATCCGCTGCAGCAATATCAAAAAACCACCTTAACGAACAATAACCAAACAGTTAGCAGAAATTGAAGACGATTATGAAATTGGTCCGAATGCTCACTCACAATGACAATGCCTATTTGGCTTTCTATGCCCTGTGGTCTCTGACAGTCTGCGCAATAGCAAGAAATGCCATGTGCTTTCTCTCTGCCACTCAGTCACTCACTTGCATGTTCTCATATGTCCAGAAATACCGAACAGAGCTATTTGCCATCAGACGGCTACTCTCATAGCCTATTTAGACCTCTGATTGCTTTTAATTGAGGCAATAGGTTTAAAAAAGCCAATTTTTACAAAACAAACATGGAAAATTAAGGGGTTTTTTCCTTTCTCATTTCCTCTTGCTTTCATTCATTCACTCATTTGTTCATTCAGATTTAACTGTAAAAACCCATAACATTTCAAGCTCTATGTCTTCTCCATAATCCAGCATTTGTTAAGAAGCTAATACTACACAGTCGGGTGCCCAGTTCATTGAACTAGAATTGAGCCTCTACGTTCATGGGAATTAGGGGCACAGGGCCCCCTGAAAGTGGAAAAATACCGAAGATCTCTAGCCCCACAACTCTTAACTCTTAATACTGTTGACCATACGTGTACTAGATTGTTCCTCCCTCCTCTCTCTTCCTCTGTGTTAGCCTGCACTGTTGATGTGTACACCTACCAGTTAACTGAAAAACATTTTTAATTTTAAAAATGCCACTCACTGTATGCCTGTGTCAGGGTGGGGTTAGGTCCAGCCCCATGATTACTGTTGATATTGTATTGCAACTTAGAGATGCAAAAAGTTGCAAGAAACATGAAACACTGCACCCTGAGAGACAAAACACATGCGTGAGGCTAGCTAGTACTGAGACAGAGCATGGCATCCCCAAACAGAATGTGTAACGCACAGTTCTGTAGTGCACGGAAACTTTTTACAAAATTTAACTTTTTATACTAAATTTGTATATAAATTTATGGTAGTGGATAATAAAATAGATTAATCATACATATATTCTGTACATTTATGACTTAACTTTTTTAGTTTTCTTTATATTTTCACATCTATGTGCATCTACTGAGATTTTCCACAGTAGACCGTAAAACGCCTAACAAAATCCTATTCAATTATTGGTGGAAAACATGTGAATAGTGAAATCCATGAAAGTTAAATCTGTGAAAGTCAAGATTCAAGTGTAATATGAAAATACTATCGCTTGTGTGGTAAAACTAGACTGTGGGAGCTAGTACGAATGCTATGACTTTGTTTACAAACAGTGTGTGGGTGATGCAGTACTGAGTCTGATTGACAAAAGAAACTTGGTGTGCCCAAATGAATGGGAATAGATGACCGCTTACTTGGTCTTTAGTAAACGGGATCATGGTACATATTATTTTTACACCACACTTGTAAATTCTCTACTTAAACATTTCCCATAGAGACTGCAGTCCTGTGCACACTTACCTGGGAATGTGTCCTACTGAAATCAGTGGAGCCTCCTTCTGAGTAGACATAGGTTTGTACCGTACATTGATAGGTTTTAGGAGAAAGGCAGTGATGGGGGTGGAAACAGTATAAGGCTGAGAACAGGCTGTTGTCTTTAAAATCTTACAAAAATTCCATTTAAACAGTCTATATAATGCAAGCCTCCTTCCATGCAAAATCAGCAGTTAAACTTCATTTATTTATTACATTTCTGTATTGCCCAATAGCTGAAGCTTGGGGTGGGGATGGGTTCAAATTAAATGTGTAAAATACCACATGCTAAAGGACAATCTAAAAGTTTAAAGTTGTGATATAAAATTAATATCTAACAGCTGTGCAAAGATTTAAAATATACCAAGATTGAAAACAAACTGAAAGAAAATAAAGGCTAAAGCTCTCACCAAGACAAGTACAACATAGGTGCCAGGCAAGCCTCTTTAGGAAGCTTATTCTATAACTAGGATGCAACAGCAGAAAACATAACATAACATAGCTGCCAAAGCACTGAATAATAATCTCCCAGCACCACCTTCTGGAATTGGTCATTCAAGTAGAAGCCGAGCTACCTCAATGCTGTGCCTCCAGCTCCCAACCCAGACAATTATTCAGAAGTATATCATGGTTAATGGTATCAAAAGCTGTTGAGAAATCAGATCAGAAAAGAATCAACAGATTATATTCCTCCTGACACTCTTGGCTAAGGCAATTGCCATGCCCAAAGAGTGCCTAAAGTTGAATGTTAACCATCAGTTCAAACATCTTGCCCAAGAAGTGGTTATTGTCGTTAACATCATCCAGGTTAAACATTTTCAGGAGTGACCTAATTACTACTTCCTTTAAAGCCATGGATACCACTTCCTCTCTCAAGGAAGAATTTACAGTCGGCTAACTGAGATTCTTTTTATGAGTAAAAAGTAGGTGAGTAAACAATTTTGTTGGCTAGATGTGCGGTAGGCTTGTGAAGGAGGACAGAATACTTAGTTTCTCCTTCACCTGCTTGTTAAGATCACATATGGCCATGGAGGAAGTGAAGCCGTTCTTCTGTACACAGTGTGGAGAATAGACTGACAAAAAGAGGCATAGATTGACCTTATCCTCCTTTGCCAAACTCCTCCTGTTCCAGGAGGGAATTCTTGCCTGCATGGAATTCTTTGTTCTTCTTCGTTGTCTCTGTGCAAGAACAATAGTTACAGGTAAGCAACCTGGCTTTACTTGTGATGACTGAGGAAATGGTAAAGACAAGACAATTTTAATGACTGGTTCACATCACATGACAAACCACATTCAAGGCTGAGTTATGGGTTATGTGAGGGTTGTTGAATTGTGAGGGTTGTTGAATCATGAGGTGTTGCATCTGTGAACCCAGACTTATAACAAACCATGATTTGTTAACTACGAAAAATCCAGGAAGAGAACCTATAGTGTCTTGTTGGGTTGTGAATTCTGGGTTGTTTGTAGTTAGCAAAGTGTGGTTTGTTATTGGGTCTGGATTTGCACAAGAAACCCATAGGTCAAGTGACAACCTGCCCTAAAATCATACACAGCCTTGAATATGGGTTGTCATGTTGCTTGAACCCACTCAGTGACCTTAGCTGAAGTCCTAAGCACAATTGCTAGATAGCATCCCATTTAAACTTAAAAGGATTTAATTTTTAATGATTAGGTTCCCATTATGCATTTGGCTTCTGCATTTGTTTAGAAGTAAAAAAATGTATTTTCTCCGAGATTCTTATTAGAATTTGTTCAGAATTGCAGCAGCTACCTCACATGAATTTTTTCCTGAAGCATCACCATGCAGTTTCAAATCAGATTTTATATTTTTCAGCCTGTAAATGTGTATCTCTGCCTGGAAATATTTTCTTTCTTATACTTTGCAATGCTGATGAATTGTTTTCCCTTAGTTCATACAAGAGACTGTCCATATTCAATAGAAATCCTTTTGTTGCTGCTTCTGTGCTAGAACTTTCCTTTGTCTCTTGTTAGAGAAATTAGCATCCATTATATATTGTGTTAATGGCAAATCAACAAGCTTTCCATCTCTACTGGTGGTCAGTGATGTATCTTCTTGAATAAATTATAAGGCAAAATATGTCAAGATACTGTACTGGGTACTTTACTTGAGATGCAGACAATAGAGTCTTTCTTATCTAGACCTTTGTCTTAGAACATGTTTTTTATCAGTCTTTTATTATATCAAGCACAGATTATCTACCAGAAGCTGTAATTATAAAAGTTAAATTAATAGAATTTGTTATATTGGTCAAACCATTCAATTAAGCATTGATTAAATTGGTTAAATCATCCATTCCTTAATGTTCAACTTCCTTTGTACATAATACAGTATTAATTTTGAAAGACCAATTACAATTCAGTGACAAATCTCTCTCTCTCTCTCTCTCTCTCTCTCTCTCTCTCTCTCTCTCTCTCTCGTCTCTGGACAGCTCACAACAATCTATAAACACAACAATAAATAATAGCATCTATATCCTAAACAATTAAATATCCCATGACTGAAATATATAAAATTAATAAGATAGGTTAGATTAAAATTGTTAATTCTAATTAATTCTAATAATAACAATAATTACATTTTTATCATTAAAATATTGGTTAAATAAAAAGGTCTTGACCTGGCACCGAAAAACATATAAAGATGGCGCCAGGCAGAGCTGGCAAATTAGGGTAATTCATTAGATATTAACCTTTTTGAAACTAGTTCTTACTATCAAAATCATTTTTTACTCTTAATAATCTTACCTAAATGACTTCACATTATAACCAGTGGATCTGAAAAATTCCTGTAACCTGAAAGGGCATGTCTGCTACCTGTTTCCAAAACTGTTTTTGAGCATGACAGCGAGTCAGGTAAATGATCTTATGAAAAAAATAAACACGTGGTTAAAGAAGTTAAGTTAGTTTTCAAGTAATAAAATATAATTTAGCTTCCTAACAAGTTCTGCTTTATACCAATGTCATGTTAAGAGTGAAAGATTCAGTAACCTCATTCATTTTTTTAAAATTACAAAAAGCAAAGGTAAGGTGATAATGCAGGAGCCTTGATGTGTCTTAGGTTGTAAAGTAAATGAGGATGAAACCAATTAATGTTTCATCTGGGGAAGTCACAAGTGGAAATCTTGTAATCTCTTTAGAACAAAAAGGAAGTTTAACATTGTAAACTATTTTTTTTAAATTACAACATTAAGATCAAGTATAATGCAAGGCACAGTACTATGGCAGGCTAGACAGAGTCTGATCATCCTTAGGAGACGTTGGAGTCCCAGCTGTAACCTTGGAAACATGTTCTTGGGTTGGAGCTGAGACTCTGACCTCAAAGCACCTTCACCCTCACTGCCGGTGTAGTTCTTTCTGAATCAGCTGCTAGTTCTTAATTGAGCAGGAGGTTGTGCATTCTGGCATGGTTGTACAAGCCATGGGTGGTGAGACAGCAAACATGAGCAAGTGTGCTGGATCAACAATTCAGAATTTCAAATCTGGGCATCATGGCAAATAACTCAAGAATGGGGTTTTCTGCTTTTGTGGAACAGAAGACTAGTGATTGCAGGCAACAAGCTTGCTTGCTTTTTTGCAATCACAGTTATGGTTTAGAAAATGTATGAGGAGTGTGACATCGATGTATGTGGGTTATAGTCAGTCAAGGAAAATATGTTTAAAAACAGGAAGTGGTAGCATATGCATTTGGTTTGGAATACACTTAAAGCACATATTGAGCACAAAATTCCCATAACTTGACTCCCTGTTTTAATGTTTTGGAGGATGTCTCTTCTTGTTTATAGTGGTTACAGAATGCAATCTAGATTATATTGATGATTATTGAAACCTATCAGTCAGATGTGGCCTGAAATACAGATTTTAGTTGAGAAATGCCAAATGAGGGGTGGCATTATTGTTAGAGAGTTGCAATGGTACTTTGACAATGCTTTAATGAAAAACTTTCAAAATAAAGAAAAAAAGGTGTGATACAAATCTAATAATTAAATACATAATATATAAAATGGTAGTTGAATGACACTCTAGCTGATGCAGAATTTAAAATCTGTATTCACCAGTATGCCAGTTAATGGCAATGCAGAGAATACTGGTTTCATTCTTGGTATCATCAGCTGGTTTTGTGTACATGGCATTTTTTGAGATAGGCAGGTGCTCCTCTTGAATGTTAATTTTTTTTGTATTCTATTGTGGAAATGCTGGTATGTACAGAGGTGATATTCCAACATGTGCCTTCTTTCTGTGCACTAGCATTTAGCTATTATATATTTTGTTCCCATGTGAATCGTTTATTTTCAGTATCAGCTCATTATGTTTGGTTGTTTTACTGTTGCTTGCCTCCTTATGAATGGCATCAGGATTTTACTGTCCATACACAAATGACTTTTGCTAGCCCTGTGGTGCTACCTGCCACTTGCTCATGTGGGCGCCAGACTTTGCCAACTCAGCTTTTGAAGCTTCTGCATGAAGGCGTGCTTCTGGCATCTGTGTTCTCTCCAATTCCTTCAGCCTGTGAAAGCTTGAACTTTGTAGTGGAGGTCAGAGCAGCAGTACTCTCTCTTCTCTGTAGATGGAAGACCATTGCAGAATTGATTCATCAGCTCTTTTGTGCACTTCAGGTTCTTTACTTAATGTGTCTAGTCCTCCCTCCAGTGTAAGATACTTGAACTGCAGATGCTCCTAGCACAGACATAAATTGCTGGCATTCTTGGTAGCAATCATAGTCATAACTCTATTCATCTGGCTTGCATATCGTTGGTTCATCAGAAAGTTCTCCAAGTTTTGGGACACCCTTTGGTCTTTTTCTTGACCCTGCCATTATTTGCTCTAGCACCTCCATGTGGGAATGAAGAACCCATTGTGGTGGATTTGACATCACTTCTGTGGACAAGGAGGAGTGTTTTAACAAGGGTGATCCCTGCATTTTGCCACTTGTGATAGAGAGGTCGAAGCATTCACAGATAATATGGACAGCTCCAGGGGCACAGTCTTCTGGCTTGGAAAAATCTACTTTTTTTGTTTCTGTTTTTGGTTCAGCATTCCGTTCACACAATGGCATACCAGCTGCCTGTGAGAAACCCACTGCTCATCTTCCTCAGCAACTGGTGTTCATAGCCATGCTGCTTCTGATACCAAAACTGGCATAAAGCCATCAGGATTCTCAGCGATTGGTAGCTTTCTCTATCCGGTCCCTTTTTAAAGCTGTCCAAATTAGAGGGCATAACTGCACCCTGTGAACATGAATCCCATATTTTAAGTATGTGCTGTATGAAGCATTACTTCTTTTTATCTGTCCGGAATTTCCCTTCAATGATTTCGTAGAATTTCCCTGGGTTCTATTATGAGAGAAAGAAAAATGTTTCCTATCTACTCTTGCCACCCCTCACAAAATTATGTGCATTTGTCTTGTCTGTCCTTACTTGCCTTTTTTCAGTGCAAAACAATCCCAGATGTTGTATTCTTTCCTTATGAAGGAGTTACTTCAGCTCCTTGATCTATTTAGTTGCTCCTCTTTGCACTTTTTTCAACTCTACAAGATCCTTTTTAGGTATGGTGATCAGAACTGTACACAGCATTATAAATGTGGCTGCAACAGAGCTTTATTGACAAACAGTATGATATTTGAAGTTTTAGTTTCAGTTTCTTTCATAACTGCCAAATATGGAATTTCCTTTTTAATAGTAGCGCTCTGGGCTGATGTTTTAATTCAGCTGTCCACTAACTCCAGGATTTCTTAAATGGTCATTCCCTGCTGTCTCCAATCCTATCGGCTTACACTTGAAGTTGGATAGATTCCCTCCCACACAGACACACAAAATCAACCAAAAGTTGGTGGGGAGCGTTCAGTCAGAAAATGATGGTTTGGGATGGAACTCCTGCCAAAATATAAGTTTAATTTTAGACATGGTTCTGTTCATGTGTGGTGCCCATATATATGTGACTTTGCAAAGGATCAGTCGAGTTATACTGGTAGGTAAGCAGCTTGGTACTGTGGGACATATAAGACAGTTTTCACTTATAATAAACAGAAGCTGCTTCATACTATTCAAAACATCTTTCTCTCTGAAACAACTAAATGTTTTAACAGATCTGTCAGATAAAGTTCGTAGCCATCATATGGAAGATACACTGCATTCTCCATATCAGGTGTGAATGTGACTTGGATGCAGAATTTCTTGAAATGCTTGCAAGTCCTGTTTTGATATTTGAGTAGCTTAATGCAGTCTGCAATTGTCTTTCAGTATATGAATACTAAGCAGAAGCTAGGGTGAGCAGGTATGTCCTTTTGGATAACAAAATATTGAAGATCCATAATGCTACTATGTACAATAGCCTTAGAAGATCTGGATTGTTACATTGGTTGGCATAGATATTTGACTCTGGAGTAGATACCTTACAGTCATTTGTAATAGAAAATGAACTTCAGGCATTGTGTTTAATATGGTATTTATTATTTACAGAGGTGCAGTATCGTACCTCTTATATGGGCAAGTATGTAAATTATTGCTGCTCACCTGCCTTCTTGAAAACTGGCCTACCTTGCAGTTTGGACAGAAATGTTCCTCCACCCCTGCACCCAAAGTCAGGATTGGGCTCATCACACCGCTAGCACACATGGCTGTGGGTGGAATTTGTCTTTTCTGCTGAGAGAAATCTTCAGTCTGATTTCTCTTTCAATACAAGCAACAGTGTTACTTAGGGTACATATTCTGTACTTGGAAGTATAGAGTGATCTCTGCTTTTGGCTGTTTGGAGATGGCAGTACAAGTTACTCTGTGCTGTTCTTTTTTCAGTATTAAGGTTATTAAAACTACCTTTTCCTTGGTGGCCAGAACTGATGGGATGAATTGGAGTGATGGAGACTAAATGCTGGATTGTTCCTGTCACTGCAGTACAGCAAGGTTTTACTCCCATAATGTGAATGACATTGTAGGAAAGTTGCTCATGGTTACTGATAATCACCCTATTACCCCACCATGTAGGCGCAGTACATGTTTAAAATAGCAAAGAATTGTTGTAATGGTTTTAGTAAATCAGGAATGTGTAAACTGAGGCCTGGAGGCCAAATCTGGCTGCCCTGGTATCCCTCCAGGTCTTCAAGTGTGGCCCCCAAGATTGTCTCTGACATGGAACTTGACTCCAGGCTAAGAGAGGTTCAACACTCCTGCTGTAAGCAGTAGGCAGAGGTGCAGTTATATGTTTGGGTATTTGAGCTACGGGACAAAGATAATTCTGTTGGGAAAGGGTGTGTGTGGAGAGCTATGCCACAGATGGGGCAGTGGCAACAATGAATTCAGTTTCCTTCATATTTGAGCTTTGTGTTTCTTAAATTGTGCTGTACTTCCATGTTATATGTGATGGGGCAACCTCCATCATGAAAGAGAAACCCTAAACTACCTTAGACAATGAAAAACATTGCATGTTTGCTGTGCTCTTTCAGCTTCAACCCAGTGTACAATGGCATCTGGACAGCGCTACAGGGTTGTTTGTAAATCACTCAGACCCTGAGCTGCAAAATTCAATATGAACCATGCTGTAGAGCTGTCATAGCCACTCTTTCCTAACTTTAGCCCTTGCCAACTTACAATTTGGAGAGTGCACTACACTGGAATTCACAATAACAGGTTCCTTTTTAAGCATTTAACTTGAAAGAAGAATTAGGTTAGAAATAGCAGGAACTATTATGTGCTATAATTTGCATCTATCTGAATCCCCCACCCCATTGGACATTTGTCTGTTCCATTTCTGGGGTCATGTAACAGTGTGAGAGGCTATCCTGCCCAATATGGGCAGTGAGACAGGGTTCCCCCCCCCCCCGATAAATCTATGAGTATCTTTCCTTTGTAGCTGCATCTGCACTTCCTACTCAGTTATTAATTGCTGCTTTCATCTATGCTGTCAACATTGTCCAGTTGTTATGGGACTCTTCGGGGTGGGGTGTTTTGGGCCTCTTTTCCCTTCCCCTTCCATGAATATTGTTTGTATGGCTGCAAACCTTGGCTTTACTCTGGATCCTTTGTTTAAGGGTGGTTTGGTTTTGGCTGCAGCTGTATGCGAATAGTTAAGACTCAAACTGGTATTGGAAGGAATGCTTATATATTGTTATTCCAGATTTGCAGCCACATGATGAAACAGAATTTAGCTATTTGGACTAAGTGCTGGGAAAACTGTGTTCATTGACGGCATAGTCAATGACATCTGAATTTATTCTGGGACTGGAAAGGTATGGGCAGGGGGTGTGAAGTGGACCTTGGATTACATACTGCCACCACCTTATGAAGGTTTCCTTTCAGAAAACAATTTATGAAAGAAGGAACTTATAGATGTGGTAAATAAATCCATGATTTCTCATAGCTTCATATTACAAAATCTTAGTTACTACAATTTTTATATATTGTCGTTCTGTTATAAACATTCTTGATTGCTAAAAGTCTTGTGTAGTGGTATGAAAACAGATGCCTGCAACTTAATGCTTGTAACCATTTAATCTCAGCATTTCTGCATGGTACCAAGAAACCTCAGGGTTTTAAAAAAGACTGCCCTGATTTTAGAACAGTGTTGAAAAAGTCTCAAGAAAATGATGTTTTTATTATTTAAAAATAGGATGAGCCATTTTACTCCTCTTGCGTCTGTCTTCCAGTGGCATAGTCTTTAATGATTCTACCCTATTTCTATTCAATATTGAAATCTGTTAGGGAAGTAAAAGTATATAGAGGCAGGAGGGTACATAGGCTGATACAAGAGAGCACATGGTTATAGGAAAAACATAGGAATTGGTTCAGGGCTTTGTAATGGCAGAATATTTGCCAATAAACAAAGTTCATGTATGGTAAGAACTGCCAGTAAGGCAGAGGAATGTCAGCTGAAAGTGTGGGTGTGACTCTGGTTTGGAAAACAGTTACATTGAGTCCTCACTGATGCACATTCATATTTCACTTATCAATAATTTATTGGGTCTGACAGTGTGGGGGAGAACATGTCCTCATTACTGTTGTTTAGCCAGGTAGTTTGAAAAGAAGAAAATACGCATTTCCATAATAAGCTCTCAGCATAGCAAGCTGCTGCATTCCCTTAGCATTTCCCCCCATCCCCTGCCATACACAGACATTTGCAAGTTGCTGCAAAAATACTGGCCTGCCTTGCAGGATTGTTTTAAAGGTTATTGAGGGAACGTGCGTTCAAAAGTAGGACTTTGAATGTCTGCATTACTTTTGTAGCAGCTACTGTCACAATGCATTCTGAAATACCGTTGGAGCACCCTCCTACAATTGGTCTGTCCTTTCTCAATGTATGCCTCCTCATCCAACCAGTACATGCCGCTTGTTAGGAACTTTGTGAAAAGGCAGGAACTGTGCTCCTCTGAGCATGCACTGTGGGTGGGGATGGGGACTATGCACTGGATGTCTAGCTGGTAAACATTTTTGCGAAATTCCCCTCTTTGAGAATTCAGAGTTGTGATTTATTCTTCTGTTAATTACTCCCATCTCATGTATTTCACTACTAGGGCTTCATGGGGAATTTTTGAATACTGTTAATTTTTAGCGTAAAATAGTAAGTTTGGGGTACCTTATTAGAACAATGAAATTTCAGTAATGCTCATTAAAATTATAGATGTTGGCATTTGCATAACTACCAATAAACATAAATGTAGTATAATTTACACTTAATGAACTTTTATTTGTTTGCAGGTGTCAGCTGCGATGCATGTTTAAAAGGAAATTTTCGAGGTCGCAGATACAAGTGTTTAATTTGCTACGATTACGATCTGTGTGCATCTTGTTATGAAAGTGGTGCAACAACGACAAGGCATACAACTGACCATCCAATGCAGTGCATACTAACAAGGGTAGATTTTGGTAAGTAACTCTTGTGTCTTATTTTGTCCTACTGCATGTGTCATGATTTTGCCAAGTTCAGCTTTGGACTTTTACCAAACTGACTTTTGCTGGAGTGAGGCATATGTAAATATACTGGCTTTGTTTTTATTTTTATATTCATTTATTTTTAAAAGAAGTGTGAATATAGATTTTGCTCAGTGCAGATAAATAAGTGCTGCACTGGGATGTTTTGAAAAGTTAAGAAGTTTACAGACACAGTTTTCCTGGTGGAATGTGAGACTAAGCCTATCTGGATTCAGTGAGACTTCTGAGACAGCATGCATACAACTGGGCTATAAGCAGCCAAAATAGGAGGGAAAGTGGAAAGGAGAACAAGATAACTTTGGAAGTAATTTCCAGTAATGTTAAAAGCACTGCATTGTCATAAAGCTGAGTAATCAAATACAAGCGGCCTTGAGTGGTTGTTTGTTGTTTTTGGGAATTGAAGTGTTTTGGAAAGAAAAATGAGAGGTGGTTAAATCTGCTTTTTAAAAGAGGAAAAAAGACACATGACTGATGCAAGTAGAATCCAATGCCAGATGTAAGGGAACAAAGAAAAACCAAAGCAACAAAACAATATATTTCAGATATGTGGTTATCATTCCAAAGAAAACCAGTGATTACTATGGGATTGGCTTAATTATAATCTCTATTATTTGTTCACATATGTAGCACTTAAGCCTTTCTTATTTTCCATGTCTCTTTGGGGGCATACTTTTACCTGGGTGAAATACACCAGTCTGCTAGGGTTTTGTAGGAATATAGATGGTGCTTCACTCCTTTAACTTCAATGTTTATTAAAATATTTGTATTGATAACATGTAAACATCAGGGTTGTGTAGTATGGGTGCATATGTAGGTGTATGTTTGTAAGGACAGGGCTTGTGTTACATGTTTACTGACATTACAGATTTGACTGAGTTGATTCTTGTGATTATAGTATTTTGTTTTTAAGTGCTACTTTCATCACAGCAGTTAGGTCTACTAACGGGTATGCTAGTTTTTTGGAGTAATATATGAGAGAGGGATAGCCTCCAGTAGATAAGTGGGTAAACTTCTGTCTACTAAGCTAGAAAGTAAAAGTCAAATAATGTAAGCCAGTATGAACAACAGCAACACATTAAGAACCACATGTAGTAAAAGGCTAATTTGAAAAGATGTGTCTTTAAATCTTTTGTAAAGGTCATGAAATTGGGGGCCAGTCCTACTTCTTGAGGGAGCTCAGGAGGAAACCCTTTTACTTGTGCCTCGGTGTTAACCTCTGTAGACACCCTCAGAAGGGTCTCTTCCGCAGATCTTTGTACTCGAGCAGGTTCATAACAAGACAGGTGATCCCCTAGATCAGTGATGGCGAACCTTTTAGAGACTGAGTGCCCAAACTGCAACCCAGAACCCACTTATTTATCACAAAGTGCCAACACTGCAATAAAACCTGAATACTGAGGTTTTAGTTTAGAAAAAAAAACAACTCATGCATTAACATCTTTTGTCTTAAAAGAAAAACACAATAACAGGGAGAAGGAGCCATGTTCATGTTCAGCGCCCCCAAGTTGGGGGACGCCAGGCTTGCTTGCGCCCAGCATGCGCACTCCCTCCCTCCCTCCCTGCTCGCCCCCAGACCAGCCACGGGGAATGCTGCAGGAGCTTCGGAGGTGCTTGAAAGTTAACCGGAGGGGCGGAATGGAGGGGAGAGAGACCTAAAATAAAGGTGAGGAGAGGTTATTGCTGATCCCTGCCAGGCTTCCGTTGGGATCTTCCTCGAGGCACCCCCACTGTGCTGCCAAGCCTTGGCAAGTGGGGTCGGGTGAGGAGTGGGATCCCCACCATGTGCCCACTCCTCTCGCTTTGCAGCAGGCCCAGCCTCCACTTTGCCTCATTTTGGCCTCCCTCCCCAGGAAGCGCCGTATCAATCCTGGGTGCCCTCTCTCATCCTCCTCCTCGCTGCTGCTGCTGCTTCGCTGCCTCGACCCTGTCAGTCACTCCCTTCGCCCAGCTTTCCCCCTCCCCCTGTGGCCACCGACACAGGAGCCCGGCCCGGGAGTGAGTGCGCGGGCAGGTGGGTCCGCGGCTGGCTGGCTGTGCCTGCGGCTACCGAGTTGGCAGGGTCCCGCCACATGCTGTAGGCCAGGAGCAGGTGGAGGAGGCAGGAGGAGGGCACCGCCGCCGGCACTCAGCACGCCCACTCGCTGCTTGCCCGCTTCCTTTTTGGCACACCTGCCACGGCTGTTGCGCCTGCCTCTGGCCACCTGTTCAACGCCGCCTCTTGTGGCAAGTCGTGGCTAATGAGTGACGTTGTTGCCTGGTGCTGTTACTCTTTCCGAATATGTGCATGGCTGCTGGGGGGATGCTAGAGCGACTTGGCTCGTGTGCCAACAGAGAGGGCTCTGCGTGCCCGCTGAGGCACGCGTGCCATAGGTTCGCCATCACTGTCCTAGATGAATTGTAGGCGATTATTTAAAGTGGCTAAAGAAATAAGCCTGGTCTGATGGAAGGGGCATCTGGTGTTTCATGCTTCCTGATCTATAACCCAGTGGATTCAGAGTACTTCAGCATAAGCCTTTGTAATCAGTGGAAATAAATCTTTTTAAATCTGAGTGCTTTGGATTTTAACTTGGTTGCAAGGATGACCCAAAATTCTCTCAAAACAATAATTGGCAACATAGTTCACATATGATTTCTGAAATGTTTTCTTTTTCTTTTTTTTAGTTTGGCAAAATTAACTCTGAATATTACTATTTACCAATTTTGTGTGTATTGACTTTGTTATGTTGTTAGTTGTAAGGTAACTAATTTTTATGTACAAATAGTTTTTGTGAAGAAGCATCACACAGTACACTTGGGAGTATTAGTAGCTTATAAAGCATTGCCAGAATTTCTTTTAATTTCCCTTGCTTTCAAAACTGGTCCTGAGAAAAATCTTGTACTTATATTTTGGTCTTGATAGCAGTGTGGATTTTGCAGATGGGTTAGATTAAGTAGCTTTTAGTGAATTTAAGTGACTGGTCTTTGAAAGACAGAAGGCTCTGCTGTTGGAGCTCTTTGTCTCTCCAAAGCTCTGCTGGCAAAATCCAGGCAAGACAGGAGGAGGATGGGATGCTATTATAACCTCTCTGTCCTCCACCTAATTTTTTAGCCAGCCTGATTACCGGGGATGGGGTGTGTCAGAGATGCTATTGGATTAGGCAGATCCAGCCTTCCCTCTCTCCAGCCACCATCCAGAACCCTTTTCTCCCTCTTTGATAGCTCTTCTGAGATTACAATTATGACTTTGAAAGAGAAGCTGTTGTAGATATTTCTGTGGAAGCTGGGGCAGAGGGAGAAGTTCTTCATGGTTTCTGTGCATCACACATTTGTGCTTGTGCACCTGCACAACACTTAGCTCTTCCCCTGCTTTTGTAGCTCTGCACCATCCTAGAGCTTACTTCAGGATTTCTTTTTCAGGCTTGTGATAGTCACTGTTGAGTTTCCTTGTGCTGAAAAAATTTCTCTTGTGGGTGACTAAATCAGGTGGCTTTCGTCAATTAGAAGATGGTTGATTATGTATTTTGTGGGGTGGTCATCCCCCCCATTGCTTCAGTGTGCTACACTGGTAAGCATAGATGCTTTTGAACATGCAGACTTGTAAAATTATGAAGTAATCACTTCTGTGAACTTACATACTATTTCAGATGAGAACTGAAGGCTGTCAGAAGACCTGTTTCAATTCCTTTATTCAGAAATGTCCCAGACTCATCGCCATTCTCTTTCCACATAGCTCAACAGCAAGATGGATGTGGGGGGAGCAGAGGGCGGGTTTGCTGTCTGTCTCTCTTTCTTGTTCTCTTTTTCTATCAGTGCAAGCAGTGCTGTTTTTCTTGAAATACCAGGGTTTTGGTTTTTTAGTCAGTCTTCATCTCTAATATGGATACAGTTCCACCTTCCTCAAATATTTTTTTCAGGTTCTCTGTGTATATGCGTTGCTGGCTATGTGCAGCTTGTGTTAATGGGGCCTTTGGATTGCTGTCTTTTTCTAAGACAAGGTCCATTGATGAGTCATGGTATATAAATTAGGAACAGCCTTTGATCCTGCATGAGAGATCCAGAGGTAATCGGGGTGTCGTGATCCACAAGTAAACTGAGGCATAAGACAAACTTTTCCTAAGAAGCCTTCCTCAGTGTATATATTCTGAAGACTTTTCTGGTATTGTCTCTTAGAGTTGATGGTATTGTCAGCTATGTTTTTCTTCATTGGCATGTTCAATATGCTCTTTACAGCATGTTTGTTTACATCTTCACTGAGGGAATTCCTCCTAATTTTAACCAAAACATTATTTTCCACCTGTTGTACCAGAATCAACAGTAGTGGTCCCCAAAACATTCTCCAGAAAAAATGGATTCAGATTCTTCCACTTTCCCTGCAAAGATTAAAATAATTGCTGTTATTTCTTTTTATTAGTGCATATTTGTTAACTTATGTTTTAATCAAAATTCTCTTCTTATTTATTATATTTTTAGCCCACTTGAGTGCCATTTTCATTGAAAAAGCCAAATATAAATAAATAAGGGCACATCTTACACATCTAAGCTTAAGGTCATCCTGTGTAGAGGGGAAAGGACTGTGGAGGTGATCTTTGCTTTTGTGTACTTCATGTGCACATTTTTTTCGGATACACTTTTTTGCTTGTCTAGCTGGAGCATTTTAGACAGAGGGGGCGAAGGCTGGGAGGCTTCAGGATCTGGCCTCTCTTAGTTTCTTCCTTGTCAACCAAAGTGCCCTCTTCCCCACCTCTTTGAAGTTGCATTCCCAACTTCAGAGAGGCAGCTGGTGAGGAGGAGGAGGTTGGACTGCTCTTTCTGGTTCTGAGTTGGGAATCCGAAGTATGGTGAGACTCCTCAGGCAATGTCTAGGAACCCTAGGAAGCTATTGCACATAAGAGATGATTTGTGGGAAAAGTCTTTTCATGTGTGTACTTGATGGAACATTATGGTATAGGGGAGTTGTTACCTTACTGCTTTGAATATTATCTAGAAACTTTCTTACAACTTCCTTGAAACCATATTAGTGCTACTTATGTGGCCTTATTGTAAAGAGTAGCCAACATAATCCTTAAATACTATCACAGTTCTCATGGTTTTTGTGGGACCATGTTGTAGTCTGTATTTCTGAGTAGCCTTGCTCTCAAGCATCCTTTGTGAATGTCCCTACTTGTGTATGCAGAGCAGCAAGGAAGGTTGCTTTTTCATTTCAGGAGGAATTACTGTATTTGCATCTTTTACTGAGACTTTCTAACATTGGAATCGCCTTTCCTACTCGGAGTTTAGGATTGTTCAGCTTCAAGGATAACTTTGAGCATTCTCAGAGTGCTTTTTCTCTGCTAATGCTCACCAGAAACCAGACTGAGGGACACACATCCTTCCTCTGCAGCTTCTGTTTCCTAAAGCAGATTTTCTCTCCCATGGCCCTAGCTGCGTTCAAACAGTTTGATGGTACCAGTGTCAACCCTACTTCCACGTTCTAGGTTGAAGGAAATGTGGAGTAGCCTTCCCTGTACTTTCATGTTGGTGCTGACAGACTGTTTTAGAGGAGTTTAGAAGTGGGATATGGGTGAGAGTTGCAGAGAGGGAGCACATATTCCCACAGCTGGCCGGCTAAGTCCAGCAGAGGTTATGCCTGTAAGTGTAAGCACAAGTGTATTGGAGCTACATAATGTACATTCATTCCAATAATGCATACCAGGGGTAGGCAATGTGGTGCTCCTGGGCATCAGTGGATTGCTGGGAAATAAGACTCTGCTTATAGTGAAAATGGTGAGTCCAAAAGAATAGTTTTGTGTGTTTGGGCTCAAACATTCCTCTGCTCTTGGTACTCAGTCTTTCAGGCAGGTTGCTTGTCCTCTGCCACACCTCCCATTGCACCTATTCCGTGCTGGTGCCAGGACAGTGTATCAAATGGTGAGATCTACAGTATTCCTTTAAGGTGCCTCAATAGTTGGTCTGGTTTCAACTGTGACAGGCATGAACAATGAGCAGCTCTGGTATTCTTTCTTAAATTGGAATTATTTTTAAACACTTTATTTTAATAAAATAAGGGACCAGTGACAGGTAGCATTCCACAGTCACAAAAATGCTTAGCTTCATGATAGAGATAGTAGATTTTGATTTGACTTTAACGGTCTAAAATGTGGTAATTTTGGGTTCTGAAGAGTTAATTCATTGAATTTTTCATTGAGACAAATGTCTGAGTGAACAGCAGTTTAGGGAGCCAGCATTTCTGTGTTTCTTGTGTTTGTGACCTTCTTAAGCACAACATTCTTTTGGTGAATTGAGTCCACAAATATTTTATTTTCTCAGATTTGTACTATGGTGGAGAAGCTTTCTCAGTAGAGCAGCCACAGTCTTTTACTTGTCCTTATTGTGGAAAAATGGGTTATACGGAAACATCTCTTCAAGAACACGTTACTTCAGAACATGCAGAAACATCAACAGAAGTGGTAAGCGTAAACACCCTTGTTTCTAGATAACACTAGAAATCACTTGAAGATTTGAAATCCTGTCCACCTATTCATAAACAATAAATACTGAAATCCTTGCTGTTTAGGATCAGTAACTAGGATGTTTTCTTTTACAGTCCTGTTTCTCCCTTTTGCTTTTCACTGTAAAATAATCCCAAGCAGGTTACATCATTGCTCAAACAGCATTAACCAGTAAAATATGAACGGAAGCACAGATAAGTAGTTTCACAAGCTACAGCAAAACACATTTGGTTCAAAGAGTGGGTGGACAAATAGATCTTTGGTTGGTACTATGTAAGATTTGGGACCTACTCCTTCATGAGAGAAGAGGGTGATTAACTAATTAGGATGGCTATATTAAAAACACCCTGTCTTGGGTTGGTGCATTTCAAATTCCCATCAAACATGGCACCTTTAAGAAAGCACTCCCAGTGAACTTTAATATCTGGCATGTGCACAGCAGAGAGGATCCTCATATCAGCTATCCAAGTCCTAAGTTGTGTAATCCTTATATGTTCAGAGATTGGCAACAAAATGGAGATTGCCCTGCATGGTTGGGGCTTATAGGAGCCAGGAGTCCACACTGCTTGTACCCTGATGGGGATGGGAAGTGCATGAAGGAGAAGCCCAACTTGTCTTGGCCTTGCAGAAGCCACATCTCCTGGAAAGTCACATCTGAGTTCCTTCCTTTGCAGAGAGAGGCATGGAGAAAAAATTATAGAAATGGGCAGGGCAAACAATATTGTGGGAGGGGCTGTGGAGAGCCCTGCTGTCTTGTTAACTTGGCCTGCTGGCTTGGTCAGAGGGGTTGTAATACAGTCCCCTAACCAAAATTGGGTACCCTTCCCTGTACTAGGAGCTACTTCACTCTGCAGCATATGAACTTCTACTTTATATTTTAAAATAAAAATAAAATCAGAAGTGCCAAGGAAGATTCTGTCAGGAACCTAGACATAGCCACTTCAAGAGAATATCCTTCCATATATTTGTGCGTGACAAGTAGCATTGTACTGGGAACATTCCCCCCATCCCTGCAAAAAATGCTAAAGATGATTTTAAGCCAGAGAAATTGGTCATGGCAAAGAGATAAAAATTCTGGATATCTTAGAATGTTATCAAATTCAAGTTATGTGGAAGTGCAAAGTTACAAGGCACATCTGGTTTACAGTTGAGGTATTTTTATTGTAAGGAGCTCAGACCTGCAGATCATATCCAGCAGACACAAGAGATGCTAAATCAGTGAGACTGTTATTGCATGGAATCTCACTGCAGTTGCTTAACAGTTACAGTCTCCAGAACTTCATTTAGCTGGTTTAACAGTTGTCATAGACTTTAACAGTATTCTCATAACATTTCAAGGCTAACAGCTACAACCAAATCAGAGATTCAGATAACTGTTTCTCAGTTATAATCTCTGTGTCTCGGAGGGTATAGCTCAGGGGCAAAAGGATTCTTGAGGTCATCTATCTCAGGCAATCAAAAACAAGGGTTCAAGGGAAAGACCTAAACCAATCTGGACACCCACACAAAAGTCAGTACCAACCTTCTTCCCTGCATTGGAACCACTGTGGATGAGAGTTCGGGCTCAGCAAATTAAAGAGATCCAAACATGTTCAGTAGCAAGCCCACAGAAATTCCCACACGCGGATATCTTGATGCCTGAATCCATCAGCGTTGGGATCTTTATGTTACATGGGCATACACCCAAGAAAATAAAACATTTAGGTTTGACTCTGGCCCAGCTGGGTGTAGGAGTCCATGGCACAAAAAAGCACGTTAATCAAACCCTACATATAACTTATCTGGGGGAGTCTTCATACAATCCAGGGGAGTAAAGGGTCTTGGAAGGTAAGAATTCCATAAACAGATGTTGGATCTAAACTTAATGGTGCAGACCAAGAAGACAGTGCGATCCTAGCAATATTTCCATGGCCGCACAGCTGCTTTTCAAGCAGGGAGTGGCTAGAGGGGCTCACCTCCCAAGCCTGTGACAGGAATGTTAGCCTCACTTCTTTTCCAGCTCAGCTGTTTCCCTTCTACCCATTAGGAGTGGGGCTTCAACCTGAGTGACAAACTCCATGAGCCCGTCCCTCTGTTGGATTCTCAGGGCATCTGTCTGTTGCCACACCTGTGAAGGCCAGCAGTCGCTGCTGGAGAGAGGAGTGCCTCTGCTTCCACTTCCTTTTGCCTGAGAAGACTGGCAACCTCTCTCCTGTCTGCTTATATGTTTTGTAGGGTTTTCAAGTCCTCATCCAGTCAAGCTACTCCTGATTAAAATGAACTAAAACCATCAAGCCCTGAGCAAGGCTTAGTTGCTTAACACATTAAGTAGCGTTCTGTGTACTCTCTGGTAGTCCCCTTAGTCTTACGTAGTCTGTCTGTGATGGCAAAGCGTAGAGAATTTTATATGTAGCATCCAGGCTAGAGAATATAGTCTTTAAATGGAGGCTGTACTTTTTAAACTGAGGGTGCAGTTCTGCCACAATTATAATCCCTGAACTCAGAACCTTACTCTCATCCTATGCAGGGCTGGGGGAGTGGCAGAAGTGATATTTGCCTCCTGTCCTCATGCTGTGAGTTTTCACTGGTCAGACATGTTGCCTGCCTAATGAAAGCACAACACCTGATGGAACACCCCTCCCAGCCGCCATCTACCCCAACACAACGATCAAGATCTGGGGCCTGTCTCTGCCTGCCATCTCCAAGAGAGGCTTGGTTGATGGCAACAAGGAGAAGGTCCTTTTCATGGTGACCCCTCACTTATGGAACAAGCTCCCCACTGAGGCCCACCTGGTCCCAACCTTACTATCTTCTGTGTCACGTTAAGACTGTCATCTCCAACAAGTCCTCTGCTACAACTAGCACTGTCTCCATCCTCTGATCTGGGAATCCAAAGTATCCTTTGCTTAAGGGCCATAGGATTGCCACCTCAGCATCCAGTACACAGATGGATTAGCTTGTTCTGGAGAACAGTGCTTTTATCATTAATTTTTGGCTGTTGTTATTTTTATTATTATTTATTTATGCTATTAATCTTTGGCTGCTGTTAATCTTTGGCTTTCTGCGTAATTGATTTTTCCCTACTTTCTATATGTATACATGTAAGGGTGTGTAAAATTCTAATAAAAATGTATCATCACCAAAATAGCCTTAAAAATAACACATGTGCTCCTAGGTTTGAGCCCCATGGTTAACATTTGTTCCTCCTGATCTAGTCAAGTGCATCTTCACTAATCTACTCATTAAAGTTTACAGTGTTACTGATGAGCACTGTGACATGGTTTTAGATTGACTCCACTGGGTGGCAGTACTGTTTTATATAGATAGAATTCTATACAAGCCCAAATTATTATAATAGAAACACAGGCTATGTTGATAGTAGCTATAGTGTTGTCCTCAGGGAGCTCTGTTCTCCCTGTATTTGACATATTGTTCCTGATCGAGCTCTAAGACTACTTTATTTATCAAAAGTATTTCAGAGAACAGCAAAAAAGGTGAAAAGGGCAAGGTTCTTAGCTTGCTGCAGAACTGGGTGAATAAGTATATTAAATTTTGTGTTTTTGTAAAGTTATGGTTTTCAAATTTTGAAGCACAATTGGGAATGTGATGATTGAAACTTCTGAAGTTTTGTGTGCACTGGATCCTGAACATACATTCGAAAGTATCATATGCAAAGAACTTTGAGGTCAGGAAGACATGAGACATTTTGCATAAATGGACAGGTGAATTATTGGAAAGTAAAATTCTGTATGAATCAGTACAAGTTTTGTACAACTAGATAGGAATTGTGTGCATGTTTCTTCCCATGTTTGAAAGAGATCAAGAAATCATAAAGAACAGTGCAACTAATGATGCTGAAGGATGTGACCATGACATTCAGGGTAACATAAATGATTTTCCCATGAATGTCTTTATATCCAGATATCATTTTAAAAGAAATTGTAAAAGTGAATTTGTACAAGTCACAATTTGAAATAGTACTCATCATGAGTGTGTTTTCTCTCTCTGCATTTGTTAATGTTCAGATACCCACAGAGGGCCAGTATTATGTAGTTCTGAAAAGCGCAGAACTGGGACTGAGGCAATCTGACTGGCTAGTAACCGGAATTAAAATGTGTGGCCCTTGATTAGCCAGGTTATCCCCTTAATTAGAGAGCTAGTATAGTGTAGTAGTTAAGAGCATGGGACTGGGACTCAGGAGACTAGTTTCTGCTCAGCCATGGGTGGCTTTGGGCCAGTCACTGACTCTCAGCCCAACCCACCTCACAGGGTTGTTGTTGTTGTGGAGATAAGATTGAGAGCAGCAGGAGGAGAATGATATAAGCCACCCTGAGTTCATTGTAAGAAAAAAGTGGGATGTAAATTTAATAAATGATGCTACAGAGATAATCAGCACTTGATGAAAATATGCTTGCTCTCTGTGTCAGACTTCATTGGAACAAGAGTATTGCTAAAGCTAGTTTTCAGGCTTTCTTTCATCAGGCATTCATTCCCCTGTAGAGTTTGTGCAGCTCAGTCAAATTCCAGAGAGGTCACTGAACAAGGAACTCAGCTGTTTGGAGCAAAGGAAGAAAATGTCAAATCTAGCTAGTTTATTCCTACCTGCATTTTTTTTAAATGTGCCAAGCCAGGGCTATTGTCAGAAGGCACATGATAGAGGTACCTTGCTGCAGCTTAGCAGGTCTGGGTCAAGCCATTCCTGGATGGGAAGCCAGTTGGAAATCCTAAGTATGTTGCCCTGAGCCCTGTTGAAGAAAGGTGGGGTATACATGAGTTTAATAATGAAATAAAGCTAACAAAATGACCGTTGGGTATAATGTTTATTTATTTACTTATTTAATTAAATGTTTATACCCCACCCTATACACAAAAGCATCTCAGGGTGGCTTACACAAAATCAAAGCAAACAATACAACAGTTAACAATAAATAAATAGTTAAATATGCACATAAAACCAGTAACATTTCAGAAATGAAGGAAAATCAAAAAATCAAAGTCAAGAGTAAGAGCAAAATCAAAAAGCAACTGTGAAGTTAAAATCTAATTAAAATTCCTAACATTTAAAATGATGGGCAAATAAAAAGGTTTTCACCTGGCGCCAAAAAGAATATGAAGTCGGCACCAGGCGAACCTCTTGTGCCTTGCTTGCAAGCAAACACGATTTTTGGCATCCACAATGTCATCACGGGTCGTCTCTGTTAAGATATTAGCCTAAATGTCCAGTTGTCTCATTTTCTGGAATTTGAGACAACATGAGATAACCTTAACTCTGACCTATAATCAATGAGATTTTGGTGTTTGATATTTTCTGGTTTTTAAAAAGGCAGTGCATTATCATAGTGTTTTGAAAAGCAAAACGAAGCACCAAAAAACCAAATGCTAAATGTTACGTGAAGATATAGTGGAATATTAAAGATAGTTGTGCCTCCTTTCTTCTGTCTAGGAACATGAAAGTCAGTGAGCACCTATGTCTGTTGTGCCACCTCCTTCGATGTGTTTTGGAAGTTGTGTGGAGGGAACGGTTCAAGTGAATAGAATGGAGGTGGGAGGTTGACCGTCTCTTGACAATTTGCAGCGTTGACTTTGATAATCCTTAAGAACTTGAAGGAAGACTGTTGTTTTACTCTTAGTGTTTACATTACAGTTGTTCAGTGTGATGACTGCAGTCGTCGAAGACCCTTGCTTAAATAACTTTTGTCGTTTCAGATTTGTCCAATATGTGCAGCATTACCTGGAGGAGATCCCAATCATGTTACAGATGACTTTGCAGCTCATCTTACACTGGAACATAGAGCTCCTAGAGATTTAATATCCTTTGCTAAGCTGAGAAACAAACAACCAGATCTTAGTAGCTATGCTGGTGCCAAAGGAAGTGATTCTGTTAGCACAATCCTAGTGAGTTTGGGTTGAATAGCGAGATACTGCAAAGAACTGGAATTATACTGGAATACTTCTGATTAATTGCACCAATAATGCCTAGTGTAAGTAATAGCATTTATTTTTCTTTTAAAGTAAAACTGGGATTTTTTTTTGCATTAATAAATAACTTCCTGTTTGCTCATTAGGACACATTTGGAAAAATAAATAACTTGTGACTGAGTTTGCCTTTAGTGAACCAGATCCTGTGTTACATTAATGCATATGCTACCCTGGTTTTGTTATTGGGTAGAGTATAATCTGAATAATGGAAGTTAAGTTATAATACAATATTATGTAAGTTCAGCAGTGCAATGTGGTGGTGCTAAGAGAACTTGGAGATAATTGCTGTGGTTATTTAATGCCTTTTAGTTGTCGATGGAGCTGTGTGCAACTCCAGCAAATGCCAGAGCAGTGCAACCAATTCTCAACTAGTATGGGGAGGCAGCAATACTGGAAGTAGGGTCTGAATATTCAGTGGGATAATTCATCAGGTTATTTAAGTCATTGCTTCACACATACAAAATTAGTCAAGGAAACCCTGATGTGTCATAAACTTATGGGTAATACGCTTCCATTTTGCCAGCTGGTTGTATGTTATGAAGGTTTTGTTTAAGCCATACAGTTTTCTCTAGTTGGAAATGAAAAATTAACCCAGGAAATAAATCTGAATAAGTTTTTCTTGCTGATACCTACAAGTCCATTCTTTTGGCTTTTTCTTTGCAATCCAGTAACCCTGCATGTTGATAATTTCCCTTAACTTTATGATTATGATGAATCCAGTGGTGTTCGGCATGTACGTAGAATGTTTCACCCAGGCCGGGGTTTGGGTGGCCCTCGCGCACGTAGATCAAACATGCACTTTACTAGCAGTTCCACTGGTGGATTTTCATCTTCACAGAGTTCGTATTCTCCAAGCAATAGGGAAGCCATGGATCCTATCGCTGGTAAGATTTAAGAACGCTTTATGTATTGTATTCCATTCTTGAATGTTTTGAATCCATGATGAACTGCATTTCACAAAAAGCAAGACTGTCCTCAGTTCCCTGTAGAACACTGTACATGCTGTAGAACACCTGTAGTTCCCTGTAGAACACTGTACACAGTGAATGCAACTTGAATATGTACATGCATGTATATACTTGTAGTCAGCTGTTGCAGCATTGAATTATTTGGGGCTGACCTGAAGGATAATCAAAAGTCTCATGATTTTGTTTGGTTGATTTGGTATTGAGTTCTAATAGTCCTAGCAATGTGTTAGCTCCAATGACTGTGAGGGGCTGAGATTGAGGGACTGAGGACACAGCTTCATCAGTTTTTCATGGGTGGTGGTAAGTTCAGACACCAACAGGACAGAACTCTTAAGAAGGAAGTTAATGTGGCAATGAGAGGTAGCGCTGGGCTTGGCGTTGCTGTAGCCGGATTTCGCCGTAACCCTCCATCTCTTGTTTATGTTGGCAGAGCTTTTATCTCAGTTGTCTGGTGTGAGGCGTTCTGCAGGGGGACAGCTTAATTCCTCTGGCCCTTCCGCGTCTCAGTTACAGCAGCTGCAGATGCAACTGCAGCTAGAACGACAACATGCACAGGCGGCGCGGCAACAACTGGAGACTGCACGTAACGCAACGAGGCGCACCAACACTAGCAGTGTCACCACCACTATTACACAATCTACAGCAACAACCAACACATCTAATACAGAAAGCAGTCAGCAGGCTGTCCAAAACTCTCAGTTCCTCCTTACAAGGTAACTCATTCTACAGGTTTGGTCACAGTTGCCGCTCTTGGTTCTCTCTCACTTCCGGTGTAGGGATCCACTTTTGCAGTGTGTGTCTTCCAGTTGCATCCCTTTTCTGCCCATGAACCGGTTTTCTTCCACTTACTTCAGCAATGGTGGTCTGTCTAAGCATGTAAAGACCGCACTTCTTCTGCATCCCTGTCTTGTAGAGAGAGTGTGTTGGCTTAAGTTCCAAAGGAAACAGTGACTCATGGTGTAATCCAAGCCTAGATGCTGAATACATGTTTTACTGCATTTACAGTTACATTTTGGGAAAATCCCTCAAATTACTGAGCAATCTGTAGGCCATTTAGCATGTTGTCAGGCTGTGAGGCCTGCCAGCTGTGTGTGGTTACACTTTATCTTGGGCTCAACTCAGGAAGTTCTTCATACATTTTTGTATTTCAAAAATACATGCTATTACAAATACAATTTTTATTGATTGTAAAAAATGGAAATACTCGAAAGAGTATAATAATGAATTCAAAACTGACAAAATTCCTTTAAAAAGGAATTATTAAATTATTAATTATTCCATTAAATTAAAAATGACCTTTCATATATACAGATTACTTTTGTTGTATATAGTGTATAATTTTTAAAACATGACTGGCACTTCCCACACCTTCTGAAGGTATTCATTTACTGAACATCTATGATGCTTTTCAGTGCCAACCTATGAAGAATGTTGCAGGTGCAGTTTAGGTTATTTAATATTTTAAATAGTTCTGACAGCCTAAAAGAAAAGCCAGTGAACCATATGAAACTTCAGCTATCAAAATGTATTCCTTTTTAACAATTATCCATAGCCAGAACATCATGCTGGAGGTTAGGACTGACACGATGTCCCCATTAGCTTGCTTTGTTGTATTGAGGAACCTTGGTGGGTCAAGCTTTCAAATAGCAGAGGTGGGCAACTCTTGACCTACAATTCTCATGATCCCTCACCATTGGCTATGCTACCCACGGCTTAGGGAAGTTGTAGGCCAAAACATCAGGGCATACACTCATGATGTATAGAATGCCTTGCTACAAGTGTCATTAGCCTGTGTTTCCTCCATGAAAAGGGACTCAGAATGACATATGGCCATGTGGGTGGCACATTATGTACTCTGGATCTAAGTATTCCTAAAGACATAGCAGTATATATACTGAATTGTTCTGTCACCATTAGGCTTCATTTTTCCAGTATAGAATCTTTCATAAGTAGTTGCATTGGTTTTGCTTGAAGTTGTGCTGTTTACCAGACTTCAGAATAAAAATAGATTTGTCACTTAATAGTGCAAAGTCAGTGAGATGTATTGAGGTAAAGCAGGAACCCAGAACGCAAAGAAGAGAAGAGTTGTTTTACTCCTCATTATTTCAGTAGAAGGAAGGCCACACTTAACGACAGCACAGGTTTCTGAAATTCACAAGTCATAGAGGGGTCTTGGGAAGATAGGAAAGAATCTTGATTTAATGGATTACAATCCATTTCAAATCTGTGTGTGAGCGGAGAGAGAATAGCAAGGTCAAATGGCAATGACATGCAAAAGGTATAGTTTGTAACAATAAAAGTTGACCTGGAAGTCTTGAGTGCAGACTGCTAAAGTGGAGCCTACAGAGTAGTTTCCCTCTGTTACTTTGGGTGTGAATAGGGACAATGGCTTCTTGCCCTTCTGCAGGTGTCAGTTAACTTACCTGACCTAGACTGATTGATGGCAGTAAGCTATCTCATACTGAACTAAGCAGCAGTTTTAATTTAGCTCACTGGTGACCAGGGCCCTTCCATGGGTCAGGGGGAGGTCAAGCCTAATCGTCTCCCCTGAGGTCCTTTAACAGAGAGATACCTGGGATTACCCAGGGCGCTTTTTGCTTGCATGACTTGTTCTTGGCCTCATCTGCAGAGCTATGTTCCTTCTTGTTGATACGCAGATTTGCTTATGTTGTATTACTGTGTGGTAAAATGGGAATTTTGTAGGAGTGCTTTGAAGGGGATTGAAAGAGCAATGTGGAAGAGGCCTTGGGATAATTGCAGTCTTATAGGACCAGTAATAGGGTCGCTGGGGTGTTGGATGGAAAGGGGGGGTGATTCTTAGCTCCTGCTGCTCCAGCTCCACTGTAGAGACCTCATGTACCTTGGGCTTGGGGATAAACTGTTTCCATATTAGTAGGAGATGCCAATAAACAAGTAAAAAAGCTTCACTGAAGCCAAAAGGTGCATGATGAAATTGTGTTCTTCACAGGGCCTACGTATGGTTGAAAAACTTAAGTCCTGCAGATGAGCACATTGGGTGTGAGTGGCGCCATCAGTCCATTGATTTTTCAGCTGTATCCTTTTCCATCTCTCCTCTGCGTGCAGGTTGAATGATCCCAAGATGTCTGAAGTAGAGCGTCAGTCAATGGAGAGTGAGCGGGCCGACCGCAGCCTGTTTGTTCAAGAGCTTCTACTGTCCACTTTGATGCGGGAAGAAAGCTCCTCCTCCGATGAGGATGAGCGTGGGGAGGTTGCCGATTTTGGTGCTATGGGCTGTGTAGATATTATGCCTTTAGATGTTGCTTTAGAAAATCTAAATTTAAAAGAGAGTAATAAAGGAAACGAGCCTCCTCCACCTCCTCTTTGATGACATCCCACTTCGCAGACAATGTCCTCTGTGCTGTATTTGCCAATGAAAGTGGACAACAACTATCTTGGGTTTGTTTTGGTGATTGTAATTTCAGGTCTGTCACTCTTGTTACATTGTGTACATTCAAAGGAAGAGAGAAAAAGATATATATGATAATCATTTCCACTTAAAAATAATTTTTACTTCTAGCAGGTAAATGTAGGTTTCAGTGCAGAGGAGAACCCTCTGTGCCCTGTACTTTTGACATGCAAAAGGCTCTCCTAATACTCCACATTCAAACTGAAGAGGAAAAAATGAAATCTCTAATGAAGCTGCTGTGTGTATTTATGAATATTAATGAATAAAAACTGCTTGGATGGTTTACCTTTACTGCATGAGGTTTTTTGCAGCGTGCATGAGTTTTAGTGACCTTGTCATTTAAAAAAATTTAAATACAAGGAATAAAACTATAAACAACCCCCTCCCAAGAAAAAAGCTTTCCCATTATTCAAAGGTTACAAGACCAAGAAGTTAGTGCTCACTTAGCCGCGTGTGGCCATCGAGTAGCTTTTGAATAATGTCTGAACCACCTTTTTGGATGTGCTGTTTGCACATCGTGCAAGCTCTGCAGTGGGACAGCTTGTCATTTCCAGGGTGTGGCATTTTGTTCAGTGTGACCTTTGTGTTGCTGTCTATAACCATCACACATCCACACAGAGTTTCAGCCTGCTTTTTATGCATCTCTAGGAGACACAAAAGTGAGGCCACTGCCAAATCCTTCTGGCAAAGGGGGGCTTTTGTGTGCCCTATAATCAAATACTGGTTCAGCTTTGTTTAAAGTTTTTTTTTTCTTTTTGTGGTTGTTAATTTTTTTGAACTGTTAAAGTATGTTTTATTCAGGTGTAGATGATTCATTTATTCATTGTCTTAAAAGAAAACAAAAGTTAACCTGTCCTGAATGATGTTGTCTTAGTTTTAAAAGTTTCACAGTCTCAACCATATGTTTTTGAGTTATTTATGTATTTGCTTCCTAGTTTGCAGACACTTGTCAGTATCAGGAGAGCTTGAGGAGGTGACTTCACAAACTTTTGTCAATATTACAACTGCATTCTTAATGCTAACTCTAGCACCTTTTTATTTATGATTCCTTCTTGATTTTTTTCTGGCATACAAAGTAAAAAAGCCTTTTAATTGAATCATGCCACCTACATGCCTATACTATTAATCCTGTATGTATAAAAATGTACAGTGTTTTTGTGCATAGACTTTCATAATAGCCCCAAAGCAGGGACAGGAGAGGTTTTGGTTTTGGGGTGGTGGGGAAGGGAATGTAAAGTTAGACTATAAAGACAAAATTGCACACAGCTTCGGATTAAATCTAAACTAGGCTTAGACCATAATCATGTTTCTCTCTGTTTCTCTCACTCTCTTCACCCCTCTTTCCCCTGTACCCTTCCACTTCTGCCACATTACAAGCATCTTAGAATGAAACTTTCAGACTCAAACAGCAGGGTGGGGTTTTACTAGAACTTGGAAATTGTTGCTAATCTAAAATGGTAAAAATCCCACCCACAGCTTCTAGTTTCCAACCTGTTATTTCTATATAAAATACAGTACTAGATTTGTTCTTTTTTTCTTTTTAGTCTCTGCAACAGAATGTTTTAAGGGGGGATTCTCTGCCAGCCCTCTGGTTATCTTGGGAGTTAACCCTGATAGGGATTTTTTTTTAAATTGTTCAGGATTTTCAAAACCAGTTTTCAAGCTGTAGTCTTTTCAAACACACCTGCACATTACAGTAAGACACACAGTTCAATAAAGCATTTTCAAGACTGTTGCTAAGTTGATTCTTTTTTGATGTTAGTGTGTTTTCCAGACAAATAGGTTTCAGACATTTTCTTCAGTGATGGTTCATAATAATTACACTGGATAAGTTCTTGGCCCAATGTGTTCCCCTAAAAATTTGTAAACTTGAAAAAATGTGCTTAAAAGAGAGGCTACAGTCCTATCCACATGGTTCAGAGGAATTCATGATACTGAGTTCCTTCCTGCCAAAGTATTTTATATTTGACTAAAAGGAGCAACAATATATATTAAGGATGAGCTGAAAGGAGGATGCTACAAGAACACCTTGTACCACAATTTTGTAACTGCAGAAAGCTGAATGGTCTTGAAATCCCTGGAGTGCAAAGGTAGGGTTAGATTTTAAGAGCTCAGGCCATTGTTACAATTTTTACAAAGTAGTATGTGTTCAAGCAGTAAATGAAATCAAGTGATCAAGTGACTTGATCAACAGGTAATATAAGTAGATGACCCATCACAGCAGCATAAAAGTAGATCCAGTTAGTGGTTAGAAAGGTCTGTGCAAATAAGGTTTGTGGTCTTTGATGCTAAGCAAAGGTCATACGTGAGGGGCATTAAATCTGGGGAACATTCGAGAAGTGTGGTACAGGAAGATCTTCACTGGTCAGCTCAGGCCGGCAGAAATTGGCCTCAGATGTTGATGAACAGGGGCATAAGGCATCTGCAGCGAAGTGTGAACGCTTTCCTGAAACTGGCATCTCAGAGGAGATTCAGGTGGTTAGAAAATACAATTACAGCACTACTGCATCTCTGCTCTACTTAGCCCGTGCATTTTTCCTATGTGACTCTGCAAATGGTCCATGTGCCATTTTCATCTGAACAGATCTTTTCTTGGTGCTGGTGGCAAGTCCCATTCACATGGCAGGTTAGAACAATATGCCAAGAATGTTGTAAGCTACAAATGGGGTTATGTTAATGTGCTGGTCAACGGCAGAATTTTGAGATGAAACGTCTATATGGAAATAGGAGGAAAAGGTACATTCACTCACTTTTGGCCTGCAAATGCTTGATAACAGAGCCACTCATGGATCTTTTAGGTGTTGGCAAGCTACAAGCAATTTCATTGTTTTAAAGCACCTTGTGGGGGACTACCTGCAAGTACTATGGGTACAGGTAGCTTCTTTCTTGCATGGCACTTGGATTGCTATATAATATGTACAATAGATGTACCATGTTTGTGATTCTGGCCAGTGCTACTCTTCAGTCTATTTAGTACAGATAACGGCAATAAAGATTAAGTCTTACTATTTAGAATAAGGTCTTTAAAGAAATTACTATATTATCAGAAGTTAAGCCACATCATTTGCATGCAGGTTTAAGGATTTAAAATATTCAAACAATATACAAAAGTATACAAAGAGCATTCATGGCAACAGGCTGCACCTCAGCATAATGGCTATTACATACTAAGCATTTGGGGTGTAGCTGGAAAGGCGCTAGATGGTGAAAAGTTAATGCCCTTTAAAAGTTGGCTGCAACTAGAGGATTGTATTCCCTATCCCAGTTACACCAAACTTACTAACTGTATTTTGATGGTTAATCTGAAAGGAAAAAGTTATAGCTTCAAAGCTGCCTCTTCCATGTTTTTTATTGGCATCTCATCTATAACAAGGTTGCCTTGAAAACTAAAACTTTGAGCCCTGGAAGTTTGTTTTTAAAAAAAGATTGAGCAAGCTAGAAAGGTACATAAAACTAATCACCCAATCCAAAATATTGCAGGTAGTTTTCAGCAAGGTAGAATTAAATGACAAGCATGAATGTAGAATGTAATTAGGAAGCCTGTGGTGCAGCAGCTTGTTTAGCAAGACCGCCACCACCCCCACCAATTGTATTGTGTAGCAGAGGCTCTCTGGTTTTGCCAGGCAATTCGGGAATTAAGTTTCAGACGTTGTTCTTTCTCCACTTGAGTATATTTTCTGCACTCTACTATGCAGATCTCTCCTGTTTTGGCATAAGGTTTGGTTACTTAGGACTGCCTGTTACCAATCGGTGTATGCATTTCTATGTTGTAAAGAGTTCAATTCGGAGTCTTGGCTTGTCTTTACTAAACCATTCCAACAAAGCCACATTTTCTTTTCCTGGTGGCAAGGTTGAAGTTAGTCGGTTCCCATATTGCATCCATTAACTTCAAATTCATTGGGAACTGGAACCCCTCCAAATGCAGTCTTGCATTTGCAAGTCACTCCAATTGCAAACCACCCCAAATATATATGCTACTGACAGACTGGCCAGCCATGTGTCCTTTGGATAGCCTAGCCAGAGGAACTGATCTTTTGTAACCCAACTAATACATACCCTTCCCCCTAATCTGGCCCAAAACTTTATTTTGACACAAAGTGCTTTCAAGCAAATTCCTCTTGGGCATGATCTTAATTTGCATTGGTAACTTCATGCTCTCATAAAATAGAAGGACTAAATGTTCATATAATTAACTTACAAAACTGGTTTGATTAGAGGCAGCAGGACACAAAAAAATATCCCAGCAGTAACTATAACATTCTCACCTATTCAGGAGATGGCCATTTGCGAAGACCTTCAGCTTATGTAAATGTAAAATGTTGATATAAAGGACAGAAATAGCATGTTGCAAAATAGCAATTCTATGCTTTCAAATTACAGGAATATAGCATCATTCAGAAGCCTTGAGGGCAGCATTCTCCAAAGTGCCCTCTGTATGTTTTGGACTTCAGCTCCCATTATGCCCACTAGTATGGCATGCTCCAAAACATCTGGAGGATACCAGGTTGGAGCAGCCTGATGAAGGGGTTTGCTGAACCAGGACAAAATGAGAGATTCTGCAGAATTTACAGCTCCCAGTATCCAGTGCTATTTAGAAATATGTCAAGCTCTACGTATTCTTTCCTTGCAAAAGTGTTCTTTGTAGCATCAAGCCAACATTTTTCTGCTTTAAGAACCTCTCGATGTTCTGCTGTCCTGCTTGCATCTGCCAGCTGTTGTTGGACTCCTGAGTAATGCTGGCAAACCAACCATATTTCTTGCAGAGACTTGAGGATTTAGTTTTTCATTCATTGCTGCCACTTTGTGCCAGAACAGCTGCTCAACATATGCAGAAGAGTAGACACAAAGATCTCCAGATGTTTTGGACTTTTAATTTCCAGGCCCCCCCTGCCAGGATGGCCAGGAATGCCAGGATGTGAAGGCCAAAACAATTGGAGGTCTACTGCTTTCCCAGTTTTCTAGATAATGTTGGACATGATCCAAGAAAGCTGGGATTCAGATTTTATTTTTGCCCTGACATTTACCGAGAGGCCTTGAATGAGTCCTTGTTGCAACCTTCTTTTCCCCATTGAGCTGTTACAAAGAAAAATTCATGTGATAAATTACACTGTTTTGTGAAATAAAGCAGCAAAACTTTTATATAAGCCTTTATTTACAACTTGTTTAACAACTGTACACTGGTTTTGTAGCACTGGAAGCATTATTGTATTTTAATTGAAGGGAAAAAAGATGTCTGAACTTACAACCGTTACTACCTGGTTTGTTTATATACAAATATGTGTTAAAATCATTACCATGGCAATATGGTAAGACATTGGGTGGGAGGAATTAATATTTGGTGATTTTAGGACTTTATTGTCTTACAGGAAAAAAAATATCACTGGCAATTTCACAAACAGCAATTTTGGTAACCAGTCAACACCTAGTTTAGGACAGTCAAACAAGTTGCTATTGCAAAAATGAAAGAAAAAAAAACCTGAAAAACTACATAAACACACAGTACTCATATGTTGAAAACGTGCTTAGGATCTCAGAAAGTTGCAGCTGCACCATGATGGCGATGTTAAAACACAAAACCCAATCTGTATCAGATAGATAGCCAACAACACCTACCGGAGGTTATCAGCAAAAACTTGTATTCCTCCACACCATCTAGTGGTCGAAAATGTTTTTGCAGTGGGGGGGGGAATGAGGCAGATACAAAAAGACCCTGACCTCAGGCCAACTCTGACATCAGGCCACATACATTACAATCAGGCAAAACACAAAACCAAACCTCCAGAGCAACCACGCCAGACAGCTAAAAGGCAAACTCCTTGCAAACAGCTAGCACAGAAAAAAATACGAGGCAAAGGTAGGAAAGTGATATTTCGTGATTGGAGGTAGCCTGAATAATGGAGGCAGCAGGCATTCCCCTCAATTGGAACAGTTTAGTGCTTGCCCCAGATGACATTTCACAGCTGCCAGGCCCAGCCAACTACATCCACCTAATGCAATTGAGGTACCTGAGCTAAGGGCAAGGCAGGCTTCCCACTGGCAGCCCTGCCCTATACAAAGTCCTAATGTCAGAGGGATGCCACATCCCTGTGAGCAATCAGCTTTGCTTCCATCTTCAGCTTGAGCTTTTGCAGGAGAACAAAGCCCAGTCCTGGTCTCACTCTTGCGCCCTCTTGCCATTGAGGATGGAAGGTAGAGAAACGGGGAACTCTTCCACAATCCTACCTGGAGGCTAGCTAAGGAGAGCTTCGTGTTTCTCCAGAGCTGCTCAATGCTACTGAAGAATTGGTTGAGGATGGTTTCTCTCCACTTGCTTGAATGGCCAAATCTAGGGCACAAATGCCTTAGGAGAATGCCTTAGGATGCTAGACTCTAGAGCAGCCTTACTTAGCATGGTAGCCTCCAGATCTTTTGGGCTACAACTCCCAGGATTTCTGACCATTGGCCATGCTGGATGGGACTGATGGAAGTTGAAATCCAAAACATCAGGAGGACGTCAGATTGCAAATGTTGTCTCTAGAGACTGCTAATGCTCAGGAGGCAATTGAGGCACCAAGGCTTGGTCCTGCAGAACACACTTCCCCAGGTCTTCACTGTTAAGCAGAGGTAAGTGACTGCAGGACTGAAGATGTAAGCCTTCCCTAGAGGGTCTGCTGACCAAACCACACAGTGCTTCGTGCTGGCTCCTTCATTATAGCTTTGAGCATGTGGAGGCTTCCTATGGCTTCGATGTAGGGACCAGTTGCTGAAGACCCCACGGACCAATTCCTCCCGCTGCCCAGTCCCAGTTAACACCACAGTTGTCAAGCCAGAGGGGTTTGGAGGATGAAATGGCTGTCCATGGGACATCCTAGCATTCGGGGTGAGTGTTGGCTACCAACTCTCATCTCCTCTTCAAAGCAGCCCGCCCAGAAAAATTGTTGCTGACCAGAAATTTAAAAGGCTCCTTCTCCACCCTGTGGGATGGTAGGCATAACAGTAACAATACAAACACAATCACAAAACAGTATTCCCTCAAGTTTTCTATCATAGCGCCACATTTCCTACATCTGCTTCAATACACAAATGAACCTACAGCAGCACAACCAGATACTTAAAGAGTGTTACTGAAAAAAAGCAGCTTTAAAATTTAAAAAGGCAGCACAAAGCATTCCAAGTTATACTGTCAACTTACTGTACATGAATAATAGCAATATTTCATAATATAAAGAAAGACACATTAGTGCAATCTGAAAGGAAGTTAACAGAGAGGGATGAGCAAGAGGACTTGGGATAAATACAGTCAGTGTGGGTTGGATTCAGAACGGTCATTTGGCCAGCTGAAGGCTGCCGCCAGGGGCACAGGACTTCCCCATTCTCTCCTCTCTCAAGCAGCCCAGCTGTGTCCTCCCAATCTGCCCCAAACCTTTGAAGCAAGCTGAAAGGTGAGGTGGGGGGGCTGCAGAGAGAGAGCGAGGAGGGGGAACTGCCACTGCACAAGGAGAAAGGCGGAACAGAATGACGGTTCGAAATGCAATCCCTCAAATGGTAATCTAGGTAGGTCATATAACATATAACACTGATCTCCAGGAAAAGTGTGCTTCTTTTATATTAGTGGTCTCCACTTAAGTTCCTTCTACATGTATACACAGATAAACAAAGGCCTCTAAAAGGAAACGGTCTACTGGAGGAGATGAGAAAAAGCAAAAATAAAAAGATTTATACACATTAAGACAGTATGCAACACCAATAAATAAAATATTGCATATATTGTGTGTCAAAGCTTGGAGTTTTAAATAAAAGCCCCCAGTGAAAACAGAAGAGGTCAGGCACCACTTCTGATTTGTTTTCTCCAAGAAAAAAATCTCTCCTGTCTTTGCTGGAATTTAAAAAAATAGTATTGAACAAAATGGCTCCTTTAGTGCATTTTAAAATTATAGCAGTAAACAAATGCGCACTGATAAAACGCAGTTAAGTTCAAATGTTCCTAGCTTAGTGAATAGAAGATGCTGCAGAAGATTTGCATGTTAATACTGTTACCAGGAGGAATGTAAGTGGGGATATTAGCAGCAGCAAGGAAAGTTAACACGGTAAGTGTGACGGGAGCACAACCGTTTGTGCAACACCATTTTCTTGCAGTTATGATTCACGAGTTTTACTGTCTCGTTGCTGAAAGAACGATGGGCTTTACTGCCCTGGAGGGAAAGCAGGAGGTGGTTACTTTCAGACCCAGAATAAGTTTCGTTGAAAGAGAGCCTTCTTTTTGAAAAACAGATGCCCGTGGGTTTTTCTTAAGTGAGAGGCTGATGTTGATTACAGAGCTTGATGGAAAAGAGAAGACATGCACCGAACAGCCCTTGTTCCATAAACAGGTGAGGTGGCCAGATCATTTGCATATCAAAATGCAGAGGGGAAGAAGCAGCTGGCCCTTCACGGCTGCTGACAGGGCCTTCACCCCCTCTCTCCTTGTTACACATCCTATGCAGAGCCTTTCTAGCAGTTTATTGAATCTGTATAGCCTGCAGAGTTAGCCACCAAACATTTTCCATCTGTGCGTGCCGGTACTAGGAAGCGTGCCCTTGGTCTGTGGAGCAGGGGAGGACCAGAGCAAGCCTCCCTGCTCGAGTGCCTGGAGAAGACCCTCATCACAGATGATCAGCTTTAGCTTTCTCTGAGTCTGCTTCAGAACAGGTAAAGGCAGGCCTTTTAATATGCCAAAAGAAATCTGGCCCATCTCAAAGAGGCAGAAGAAACCAAAAACACACTGCGCAGAAAGGACAAGGCTGCTGTCACAAGTTAGACCACACTCATGCTGATGCTGACCAAACTGGCCTCTTCCTCATTGCACCCAGTCCCCAAACTTAGTTGGGTATCTGCCCAGATTAACTTATAAAGGAGAAGTAACCAAGTCAGTTTGCAGCAGCTTCCCCTACGTATCTTCTAGCACTAGATGCTAGCAGATTTGTTCAGACCTAAGCTCCCATGGACTAAAGCTCATTTCATTGGCAAACACCAATAAGCCTGAACCACGCTCCAGTTGTAGCCTCCCAGAATCCGGAAAAAAAGATGAAAGAACCAGGCTGGCTTTGTCTGTAAGCAAGAAACTCGTCTTCAAACAAACCTATCTGTGAAGAGAGCCCAGGGGGCTGGAACCTTATCACAGGTTAGAGCCTGGCTTTATACAACAAGGAAAATGAGGCAGACGCAGAATATTCTAGGCAGGGAGGAAAACAGGAATACAGGGCCTGGATCAGACATTTACCTGGATGTCAATTAGCTTTAAAAGGAGGCAGGCAGAGCACCGCCTCTCTTCCTCCCCTTGCTGATTTCGCATGCCCACACGTGGGAGCACGCACAAGACTTTCCTGCCATGCGTCACCTCACGTGAAGTCACATCACGCTGACGTTCACCACCACACAAAACATAACCCATGAATCGGGCCAAGGCACAGATTCTGTCCTCTGTCTGACCTCCCTGTTGAGACAAGTCAGACGACACAATCAGAAACCTCATACATTTGGTGTGCTAGCAAGTTATAAAATCATTATATGATCTGTTATACATTGCCCATATTGCCTTCAGTTTCCAATATCAAGTTTCAACTGTATAATAAGTATCTCAACTGATAGTTCAGTGATCAAAGACCTTATTAAATAGGAAAAATACAACTGACAGTTAAGATAGGTAAGTTTAAGATCAGATCTTAAACAGAAAAGAAATCAAATGGGAAAGGAATATTTGGGAATATAAAAAAGAACATTGCCTAACTTTAAAGGTATAACATGCTAGGCTTGGGACAATGCAATTCTACAAAAGCTGAAGCAGACGCAACTGAAGCTTGGCCTGCAGTAATGCACACGCACTTGACCCTACCTGTCTTGAAGCTGAAAATGACCCAGGCCATTGAAGACCAGGACCCAACACTGACTGTGATCATTATGCTGGTTAATCATACATTTAGACACATCTAGTATTGCCCAGAACACACACCACTAAATGTTTGAGTTAGGAAAAGTAAGTATTTCTGTATTCTATAATAGTATTCTTTGTACTTGCCCATCCTGCTTATCCCATAGTTAGAATACAGTGACCGGCTCTGCATGTCACCCTTAGCCACCGTGGGTGGTTGATGTGGGTGGCTGCATGACATTCAAACCCAGAGAAGTTTTCCCGTTGAGAGTGGTTTTGCCCAAACGGGGGGGCAGGTGGTGGGGCACAATTACACAATATTTGTGCCAGAGCAGTCGAGCCGAAGTGAAATCTTGGGGCAGGAAATCTTTCCTCCATTCACAAGGCTTGGAAAATTATCTCCCGTGTGCGAACTGTTGAGGGGAGGAGGCAAGCACAGTGGAACAGCTGCAGAAAGGGTGCTTCTGTAGGAAATGAGGAAATGAGGACTTCTGCTACAAGGCCCTTGGGTACATGCCAGAAGCGGACCCAAGGGAGAAACAAGAAATGGGAAGCTGCTGAGCAGGCGATAGTCTGTTGGAAGTAAGGGACAAGCCAGGGAGTGGCTTCTCAGGGTCTCTTGGCATGACCAACGCGTTCCTGCTTTCCAAATAATCATGTGCTAGCACTGTTCTGCCACAGAAAAGTTTCATGAAAAATTTTCTACAAGTTGTGGACTTGCTTGAAGTGCTTATGGGTCCCTTCCATTCCAACAGAGACCACTCTTTCAAAAGGAAGGCTTTTTACTCTGCCTTTGCTATGAAGCCTGCACCTGGCAGCAAGTAAGTTGCGATGCAGCCCTATACTATCAATGGCACTTAATTTAGCCACAACTGATGTCTGGCTGATTTCAATGGCATTTAAGTGCAGCTAACTGCCTGTGAATTTCTTCTTCATGGTTGCTTTCCATGGTGCTTAAGATCCACAAGAATGCAAGTTCAATTCCCATAAAAATGTATGCTTTAAGTGAGGAATCCCTGACATTTTAGAATAATGGGATTTATAACAACCTTGCCTATTACAATGCAACCAATATATAAGGCAATCAAAACAGGGAAGCAAGCTGCTCTCACTGTAAATGAGAAACAGGAAAATTGTCATGGAAGGTAGACAAATTCAGAGTACCAACAGAGAAAGGAAAGCCGTTTTTAGTGGGAGGAGGGAGACAAAAAGATGCTACTGAAAAATATGTAGGTCCAACCTTTAGGAAGTCTGCATCAAAGTACCCTTCCTGAACTAAATAATGGGAACAGCTTTATCAGATTAGCACAACAGTCTGCATAAAAAACTCTCCCCTCGGGCAGATTCAGGTTTTTGCTTCTGGTTTGCAAGCAGAGGCATGTCTGGCAAAAAATTAAGAGTGCTAGAACCAAGCCATTCTCTAGAACAGCAAGTGCAGTGTGCTTTACCATAAAACAGGATTGTTCCAGATTGACAACTCCTTTGCATATGGCCTAATCGTTAATTATCAATCCAAGCAGCAGAAAATGACAGGGTAACCATCTAATACATTTGCTTTGTATATGAAAAACACATACAAACACCTTTGAACTTCTCTGCCACCTGCTCTAAATTTGCTGTTGCAGGAAAAGATGCCAGTTTACTAAGTGACTTAACCTTATCTTTATTTTGCTGCATACTGGTAAGACCTGGCCTATGTCACCAAACAACGAAACCATACTACAGAGCGCCAACAGCAACACATTTCATTTTAATCATTACTGTTCACATTGCTGGACTTAAAAAGCTACCTTTATATATTAGGGTAGTAGTGAATAAAAACAACCACTACTTTTTTAATTAAGAAGAGGTACTGTGCATTCTTGCAAAAAAAGTGTGTGTGAAAGTTACAGTTTTGTTATCCAAATATGATGATAAACTCCAGATGCACTTCCAAGTGAAAACCATCTCAGGTACTTTTCCCACTCCCCTAAAAGGCAGAATCCTTGGAATACTTTTAAAATGTCAACAAGAGCTGCATTTAAAAGAAAAGAAATCCTTTGCTGAAAGACAGGTAGACTAAAAAAATATCTTAAATATGAAGTTTTTCAACAAAGCCTCCAAGCTATTCTTAACAGTGAATCCATATGAAAATATCACTTTGAGCAATTCCCAACTTCTCAAATGTTTATTTGAAAAGTGGGTATGCGGCTTAACATCTGGGGTTCAATACTGGCAGGGTCAGAACCTGAAGGGACAAGACCAATAAACTGCATAGGCATGCATTAAGGTTTGGCACAAATGAATAGAAGGTTCTCAGGCCTGAATCACCTTGCCTGAAGGCACTAATCACCATCCGAAAGGCAATTATTGGGCTCACAAAGCCTTACTGACCTGTCCAAATAGTCTTCAGGGGTGGATGGCAATTTGAAGACAGCACCAACAAGACATTCAGTCAAAAGCAATTTGGTATCTCCAGGAGGAAAAGAGACAATCATTCTCTACACGGTTCATCACTTTTCAGTGTTGCCCAGGTGGTTTATGTGTAGGATCCAGTCAAGTCAGAGAGTATGACTATGGCCTCCTTTCCTATGACTTCCAAACCACTGGAAGTCTGCAATAAGAGCACATGGCAAGGAAAAGGATGGACTGGCCATCCCCTACTCGTTTAGAGTGTGATGGGGATGGCAAAGCAAAGACCATGCAGGAAATGGTTGCTACTTTCCACATTAACTGTGCTAACCATGAATGTGGCAAGGTCTTCAAGTCACCGAACCCTGGTGATGTCAAGGGGGGAAAAGCATGTGGGCGAGCAAGCCAAAAACCAGCCTGCCCCTCTGAATGAAAGCCAAGAAAAGTTGTAACAGCAGCACCAGATAAATTTATGAACAAATCAACTTGGGCACTTGCAACTACGTTACAGCTTTTGCCAGCATCTAGACCCCTGCAACTAATACATTTCACAGGAACTATATGAAATGCATCTGAAAATTGCATTGCATACTTTAAACAGATCAGAAAGGAAAAAAGGAAAGGAGAATATTCCCTTTATACAATTGTAGCCTTGGAAAGGATGGCAATGTCATTCACCAACAGGGCATATTGGGTTTGCTACCTGGCCATCTTCAGGCTTCAGTCAGGAGAAGACAATTCCAAATAAACGGGTGGGCAGGAGAGATTGCTTTATTCCACTAGGTGGAATGCTCCACTAGGTGCTTTCCAACATTTTGGCACATTAAAAGGCAAAAGGAAGACTCCAGAAAGTAAGAGTGAAGGGGTTCGAAACACTGAGAAACTTTTTGTTTGTTTGTTAACCTTCCTGAAACGAGAAGGTGACTGCAGGGACAAGGAGGCAGACAGGATGCTGGCTAAGTTTCCTGAAATGCTGTCGCTCGTCGCAGAAGCCGGTCTTGATCCCAGGATGGCTTCCCTTCAAAAGGCAAGGCAAGGTCTGCTTCTACCTTGCTGTGGCTGGCTGGACGTGGCCGGGATACGCTCTTCTTGCGCTGGTGGCTTGCCTTTGTCTAGCCAGGAAGGACTGTCCTGAACCCGTACTAGCCAGTCTGTCTTCTGCTGCTTTTTTATGAAGAGTCATCCCCTATGGAGAGAAAGGCATGAGAAGACAATCAGGTTTGGTTAACACGGTCTGTTGAACAGGCTGAGCCAACTTGCTCCCCCAAGGAGCTGACACAAATTTTCACCACAGGCAAATTTAGATTTTATTTCATACATTTCAAGAGATCAAAGCTCCGCAGATATACTCCCTCAGTCATCCTTACAAGCTTTCCTGTAAGGCAGGTCAATATTATTACACATATTAGTACACAAATAAATACATATTGTGGCTTGAGACACGGAAGACAAGAGAGAGAGAGTAGCTTGCTTAAGGTCATGTAATGCATTAATAAATGGGATGGGAGGAAAATGGAAGCAGTTTGCATTTTTATCCATGACAGCCACACAAACATTCATGTCCTCTATTGGTTCTCCAAGGGCATCAGCAAGGACTCATTCTCAAGACTCACCTGGCTGCCTCTCTGTGTAAGGCAACCAACGGACTACCTCTTGCTTCCCTATGAATACCTCCGGGGAAACATGAATGCCGTCATGGGGCCCAGCTGGGCCCACTTCTCCCTTTCCTGTGCACTGCTTGACTGATGCAAAGCAGCGCTTCTTGAATTACGGGAACTATGACAACGGAAACCTTATTTCTACAATGGCACCCTGATTACGAGCACCACTGTGACATCCTTTTTAAGTGCTTCCCACTTCAGCTTTCCTATGTTGCTATATACAGAGCCACTTGAATTTCACCAAACATTTCCCTTGCTACAGACAAGCTAGACATGACATGACAGCTATGTGCATTCAGGTACATACTTGTCCTACTCATATGCAGAGTGGTGGGATGGGGAAAGCTCAATTTTCATATGCAACTGGAAGCGGCATTATTTGATATAACTGCTGCACTCTTTTTTTTGCCACTAAGTAGACCATAACCTTGTGGTAAACTGCTTTCTCACTCTGTCTGACCTGGACCACTCCTAGCAAGAAGACACTGTGGGTAAATTTCCCTGTGGGGTTCTTTCTGCGGTGGTGGCCACCATTTTTATATTTGGGGTCCATGGAATGCCACATAGATTCGTTTTACGTGCAATCCTGGTGAAGGTGGGTTGTTTGGGGGCTGACAAGCCACTGTGAAGCCTAAAACAGTTCATGGGTTCTGGGTGGTTTACAAGCCACCCCAACAATCCACCCTTGCCAGTTTCCTATGAAAAGAGAAGCAACAACATCTCCCCTGCCCCCACTGTGCTCCAGATAGTTAAAATGGCAGCAGCCACTGAAAGCACAGAATTATGTTGAGAAATTCATCTGCAGAGGTTTCTCATTACTTATGAGCTGCAGACTCGGCCATGCACTTATGAGCTGCAGACTCCTTTCATGCACATTTCATATCATGGCCATGAACATTTTCTTTAAAAGGTTTTTTAATTTTTTAAAGATTTTCATGAAACTGGATTTTGTGCCCTGTTAGTTGGTCAAAAACTGGTCAGCCATTATGTGGATTTTGTATTGGACAATTATAATACAATGGCTAGAGAAAAAGAACCAAATGAAACTGAAAAGAAAAGGTCTGGATATGGAGGTTGGGGAGGAAATATATTTTAAAATTCCTCTAGCTGTAGCATTGCCACTGCTCAGCTCAAATCTGCAGTCAATTAGTAATCCAAAGGAAAATAGAATGTAGCATTTAGTTACCAAATACGGAATTAATATGGATTCAAAATTGAAATGAAAAATTGCAGGCCTTTTCACCATTCCAGATGTTTAAGACTTTATGAAAGTGCGAAACCACGAGCCAGACAGCTATTCCAGGCTCTTCCTTTTGTGCACAGCAGAACCGTGCAGTCTTGCCTGTCTTCGTTGGCTAAGAAGTGGCAAGTTTTGATTTTATCTCATATTTCTAAAATTACAAGCGCTTTTTCCTTCCAGGTGTAACAACTATACTCCTATCAAGTCAGTGCTACCATTTGTTATGATTGTAGACAACTTTTAATGATTAAATACATTTGTTTCACTTGACCTAGCTTCACCGTTTTTCTTATTTGTTACCTGCCAATTCCTCTAAAACATCCATTTGTTAGCTTTGCTCTAAGAAATGACCTGCCACTTGTCATCTCCGCAAGATTTTTCAAAATCTTGACAGGAGCTTGGTGGCCCGGTTTGGAATGCATTACTTCTAGGAAACCAGGCTTCCTGGGTGTGTCTGAAAACACATTTAAACCTAGAAAGACAGGAGGGTCACAAAGGCCAAGTCCCCAAAACCAGCCTTCCCCAGTCTGGTACTCTCTAGATATGTCACATGACAACTCCCCACTCAGCTGAAGCCCACCCTTAAAGAGCTGAAGATGGTAAAAGGAACTACAAACAAGTACTCCCCAGGTTATGAACTTGCAGGTTACAAACAACCCATAATTAAGAGCACATGGACTGCCACAAAGCTCATATGAATATCTCTAGTAAAAAGCCATGACTGTCTCTAGGAAACTATGCAATGTGTTTGGCAATGCGTCATCAGTGGCCACATAGTTCCCTAGAGGTAGTCACAGCTTTTCTCTCAAGACAGAGATTCACTAGATATATTCATGACTTTTCCCTAGAAACAGTCACAGCTAACTCTAGGGAACTATGCAATGCATTTGGTGATGCATCTCTTTGTGGCCATGCAGTTCCCAGACAGAGCCACAGAAGCCCATTTCCTTAGATCAAAAGGGTTCACCTTCTACAAGGAGCTCTTCAACACCTCAGACAGAACATGTATCCCTCTTCCGCATAAGCCTTGTGCTCCATCAACAACTGGAACTGAAAAGTCAACAAACGAGGCAGTGGCTGTCCTTAACTGCCTGGCCAGGGTGATGGGCTGGATGAAGGCCAACACACTGAGGCTCAGTCCAGACAGGACGGAGGTCCTATTGGTAGGCAGTTCAGCCTTTCGGGTAAGTGATGCCGGCCCTTTTCTGGATGGGACTGCACTCTCCCTAAAGGATAGTGTGCATGGTTTGAGAGTGCTCTTTGACCCCAACTGTGGCGGAGAGGCAAACAGCATTTCAGGTGGCGGCTGTGGCAAACAGCACTTTCCTTCAGCTATGGTTGATCCATCAACTGAATCCTTACCTGGATGAACAATGCCTAGCAATGGTGACCCATGCTCTGGTAACTTCCTGATTGGACCATTGTAACGTGCTCTACGTGGAGCTGCCCTTGAAGATGAATTCGGATACTTCAATTGGTTCAGAATACAGCTGCCAGGGACCGGCAGGTATGCACAAATAACACCAGCTACCATTTAAAGTCTGAACCCAATTTAAGGTCCTGGTGATGACCAATAAAGCCCTAAATGGCTTAGGGCCTGGATATTGGAAGAAGCATCTCCTTCCTAGGTGCCTGCCCACTCCTTAAGATTTGGTGCAGAGGTCCTTCTTTGGGAGCCCTCCCTGAAGTAGATTAGGAGGGTGGCTACTCGAAGGCCTTCTCGGTGGTGGCACCCTGGTTAGGGAATGCGCTTCCCCGCAAGGCTTGCCTGACACCGACTTTGTACTCTTTTTGGCACCAGGCTAAAACCTTCTTATTTACCCATTATTTAAAAAGTTGATTAGGTTTTTAACGTATGATTTTAGTACTGGATGCTATGCTTCATTTTTATCCTGTTTTTATTGTAAGACCATCCTGAAACAGTAGTAGTCAGACAGTATACAAAAATCATAAATAAGCAAAGAAATGCTCAGCTCTGCTCCTGTACACAGACCCACTGAGAATAATTTGCCATGGATGAAAGTGTTCCGAATGTAATAAGCAAGCACTGGACTATACTGCCCTAGCACCCCATTACCAGAGAACTTCGGAAAATAGCAAGGGACTGATAAGTTATTTTCTATTGGACTTATATTAAAATTAAAGATAGACAGGCAATGAAGCTCAAGCATACATTAAGCCAGGCATAAGAGATAAGTTATGACAAGTTTGTTCAATACTGTACACCTTCTCACATACACACAGATTCTCTCTTTCTTCAGTACCAGTAGTTACTTTATTGTTACGGTATTGTTATCATTACTACAATGATGTATTGTGTTTAAGATGCTTTAGAGAATATGGAAGTGTTTCTTAAGTGTTTTATATGCACAAAAAGGTAAAATCTATATATATACTAAAACAAACATTTGGCTTTGGTGATCTGACTTGCAAACAAATTTGACTTAAGGATGCTACAGAAGTCATTCTTAACCTGGGAACTACCTGTATGCTTAACTATTAAGAAATCACTAGCCATCAAAGAAAGCTGCAGCTAAAACCCTCCAGTGTGAACACTGCCTTGTTCAAAAAAGGCAAGCTACAAATTCAAGCAGCATTTTAAATTCTGTTCGTAGACCTATTTTGTGAGCTTATGTCTACTCACCATATTGTACCAGGCACTGACAATATATTTCTCTTCCATTTCTCTTTGATTCTTTGTTTTTTCATGTTCTTTCTAATTAAGAAAAAACATAAGTGTTTTTGATTATTGCATACTACAGTTTCTTAAGCAGCATTGCATGTGTAAGTGAATAAGAGCAGAATGGAGCTATCAAATAGGCTGCAATCGTATGCACACTTCCCTGAGAGTAAGCCCCATCTAAAAATCAGTGGAATTATTTTTGAGCAACCATGCAAAGGATCAAGCTGCAATTCTTTACCTCTAAAGAATGAAACATCCTTTCACGTTCTTGCAGTTGATTCTTCAGTGACTGAATTTCAGGTGCTGAGCCCTGATTCTGTTTGGGATCTAAAGTACGGATAACCTGTAAGGGGCAAGAATCACACACTGACTTATAATAAAGAACACTGGAAGCTGCTTCTGCCAAGTCTACCTAGTTCAATACTGCTTTTCCTGCTTTTCCTCTGGCTCCAACACCTCAAGCGGTTGATGGAAGTCTGAAGACGCATCTGCCAGTGAGCTACAGAATCCTTACAAAGATGTTTGGCTTAAGTTTGTGCAAGCCTACAACATATCCAGAAATTCATCAATTTCATCTGGAACTGTGTCTGATTATGGATGGATTTGCAGCCTTAAACATGCTTCCATGGCCTGTCACTAGTTTCATTTTATCACAAGCACTAACTTTAGATGATGGAGGATAGTTGCAGGAAACAGCCCATGCTTTCCTTCCAAAGGAAAAGGAATTTAGAGAGTAAGTTAGCTAAGCTAGGGAAGATAGGAACTTGAACATCTTCTTTGAGAAAAGTTACATAAGAACTGCTTTATTGCCAGTCATTCCTTCTTTGTCCCCTGCACTGGCTATTTAGAAGTCACTTCCTCTGTTACCGAGGCAGTTTAAGACTGGGTCATTTTTGTATGGTTCCTCTGTTAGCCTGTACATGCAGCAAAGTCAGGAATGGGCTTTAATTTATTACATTTATATCATGCCTTCCTCCAAGAAGCTTAAGAAGGTATACATGATTTTTCTCCCAGTCTCATTATATCCCTGAAACAACTTTGTTAGATATGTTAGGCTGAGATGGTGATTCGCTATCCATGGTGCAATCTTATGCATGCCCAGGTAAGTGTGTAAATGAAGGCTGCAGTGAACTTCATGGTTAAATGGGCATTGCAGCCTGCAACTCCCAAATCTTCTGTTCAGCATGCTAACCATGGCAACATACTGGTCTTAGGTTGGCTTGACTCCATGCTGCACTCTATTCACCCTTTCCTTTGCTTACCACACATGTAAGTGAAGGACCAAACTTGGAGATTTCAGACTTGTTTTAACACAAGTTCTCCCTTGGGTCTGCATACCGAGAACACTTGGCTTTCACTACTGATGGTCATGGGATACCGCAGGCTGAACTGTGCACAATTCCATGGTCCAAAAGCTCACTTCTTAAGGAGGCAAGAGAATGGGAAAGGGTGCAAGCCCAAGGCCCACTTCTGAATTCACTGGGAATTGGAGGCATCAAAAGCAATGTAATATGCAAAGAGGCCACTGAAGTGCACAGTCCAAACATTAATTATTTGTGACTCCACATTATTTTACTATTACTCAGTCCATTTGTAAAGTTGCAGAGGCAGGACAACTCTCAGCACTAACGTGACAAAAAAACTCTACTTACACTTTTAGCCTTTTCCAAGTATTTTTTGTATCGTTCTTCCATTAGCTTCATTTCCTCTTCTTTTTTACGCAAAGCTTCTTGCAATTCTTCTATTTTAAGTGCTTTGTTAAAAGAAAAGACCATATTTCAAAACATTCACAATACACAGAAGGTGTGTTTGAAATGTTGGGCTTATCAAGAACATTTCCTAAAGGAAATTCCACATTTTAACAGTGGGAGAGAGTTTCTGCCTTGCAAGCACCTTCACCAAAGCATTCCCATTGTGCTTAAATAAGGATTAAGTTACACTGAACCATATTCCTTTATATATGAAATCTTGCTGATCCCACTGGTTACGCCTCAATAGCATAAAATATGGGGGTTCTTTTTGTAGGTTATTGTGCTCCAGAAATGACAATGCTTTTTGTAAACTATGCTGCTAACTATGAAAGGTCATGATTGCCAACATAGATTAGACATTCAAAACCATGCCTGCAATGACCACTCAGTGTTTAGAGCTCTGCTCCAAGGATTTCTTCTACATCTGATTATCCCAGCTAGGTTATTATTTACAGATAGCTGGTCCTTGCATTCTGAGAACTGGTAGTAAGATGGAGGTTAATTATGGCATAGTTTTCCTCTTCTGGTGGTTAGAAGTGAATGATAGTAGCATGTATGATACTCTTCCCATTTGGGTAGCACAGCATCTAAAAAGTTCTTTTTGCATTTCAGGTAAAATAGTCAGATGCTACCTAGTAATTAAACTAAAAGCTGAATCCTTAATTAACAGCTGTGTTGAAGACATTCCTTTACTTTTTTGAAAGAAATACATATTTTCTAAGATTACTACAATAACAATCAGCTGCAAGTATATTCTGTAACCAGAAATGGAATGATACTCACAACTATTGTTATATCGAGGTTCTAAATCTTCAATGATAGCACGTTTCTTCTGTAGCTCATTATTAGCTTCATGCAGTTTTTCACTGTAAACAGGAAAAAGGTTTAAATCCACAAGATGAACTGTTGCTTTACTAGTCTTCATTAGTTCAAAATAGAGGAAAAATATGATTTTACGGTTCTAGGAAATTTGAGCAACACCAGTAAAAGCTAATTCTCCCAGCCATTCATGACAGAGAACCAATTATTTGGGGGGGGGGGGGGAATTAACATGAGCATCATAACTCACAGATCTACTAACTAGAGCAGATTAGGATGGGGCAGTCAAGCAGCAAGGAGGTTCACTGGTCCACAGTGTTTTGCAGACAGAAATATGCCGCTGATGAGGTGGTGGGTTCTGAGGGTGGGATTGGAAGTGTTTTGGATATGATGGAGCCAAAGCCTCTCCACTTCCTGAGGGGCCCCAGGCCACCCATTCACACCAACTAATGTCACCTTCCCATTTATTCTCAAGGAGAAAAATGAACATCACAATCATATAATTTTTGCTGCACTAAAAAGCCTGGTAAGGCCATCTGCTCCCTTCTGCTCTGGCCTGTGTGGGGTAGATTAGCTGCCCCCTTCAGGTGGTGCCTTGTTAAAGGTATTGCTGATTATCCAGGAGCAGAACATTAATATTGTGTGCACTTCCCTATGATCAAAAGGGATAAAACACTACACAAATATTAAAAACATACATTATATCTGATCCCTCTAGGAGAAAGTCATTAAGCCAAGAATTCAGTCCAAAGATACATAACCAGAAAATAAAGGTCTCAGAACTGATTGGCCTGTCTGTATTTTAGTCTTTTGTATTGCACATTATTCTTTTAAAGTTCATTATTGGGTGGTTTAATAAAACAAACAAACACACTTTTTCAGTAAAAATATATAGGGTGAGGTATTAGAATGGCTTTTAAATGTTCAAATTATTTTTAGGCTTCCTCAATATATTAGGACTATATTAACAACTTCAGTTCATGTACTCTTCTCCATGTAATAAAGGTTTTTTTTTGTTATTATAAAAATAGAAGGAAAGCTGTTAATACTTACAGGTGTTCATCAAGCTTCTTTTTCAGAATGACTGACTAAAAATGAAAAAAAAGTTATTTGTAGCATTCACTGGATTATAAACTGAAGACTGAGGATAGAACAAAGTTTCACATAAAGGTGTGTAATAAAACCTCAGGGATCGCTTTCGAGGGGTGATAAAATGGAGGTACATAAGTCATACTGGGTTTCTCACAACAGGCAAAAAAGGTGAGATATAAATGCAATATAATAACAACAACAATGACTTCAATAATTTGGTTAGGGAGTGGAGAGGAAGAAAATGGACTGCTCAGTCTTTCTAATTTTCTTTCCTTCAGCTAGCTGCCCCTTCAGCTGCTTTCCTCCTCTGATGTTCCAGACTTGATGCCTGCAAAGATAGGTATTCATCTGGCTCTCACCTGGCCAGGAGCCGGGGAGGGGGAGGCAGAGCTGGAAAGAATTAAGCTCTCCCTCTAATAAAAGCAGTCACTGGGGATTGTTGTGGTCTTTTGCATATATGTGTGTGTGCATGCAGGATAATTTTTTTACCTACTTCTCAAAACTTTCATATAGTTATACACTACTGCATTTTTTGTCTCATGTACAGTGGTACCTTGGCTCACAAACTTAATCCATTCCAGAAGTCTGGTCGTGACCCAAATTGGTCATGAGCCAAGTTAAATTTCCCCATAAGGTTCGATGTAAATAAGGTTAATCTGCTCTGTAACCATTTTTTAAATCACAAAAATGTGAAGCGAAGTGACAACAACAAGATCGGGGCCATCTCCCCCCACCCACCCCAAGCACAAGCACGGCCATCTCCCTGCCCCCGCAGCACAACCGAGATCGCACCTGTCATCCCTGCAGGCGCCTATCATCACAGCACGCTGGGGGGTGGGAGGGAGAGACAGGCGCAAACGGTGCGCTGGGGGTGGGAAGATGGTCGCGATCGCAGTTCCGTTCGTGCAGGGAAGGCGTGCCTGATCAGAGGCGCGCTCCTGCAGGAAAGACAGGCAGAATCTCGGCCATCTCCCCCACGGCTCTGCTTTGCTGCTCCCATCTTTCCTGCAGCAGTGCACCTCTGATCACGCATGCCTTCCTTGCACGAAAGCAACTGCGATCGTAGCCATCTCCCCACGGGGGAGGGGGGGAGAGGGGTGCGGTCTTGGTCACCACCCAAAGCGGTACTTGCAACCCAGGTCAAATTTTTTCAGAAATTTTTGTTCGTGACCCGATTTGTTCGTGAACCAAGGCGTTCATGAGCTGAGGTACCACTGTATAAACAGTTCTTAGGATAGTAAAGAAATTCAAGTCAAGCCTGCTTCATACAGACAGGGTTCTACCAGTGCTATGCTGTCTGCCTCTATGTCCTCCTGGCAGGACAACGGGGGAGGGCAGCTTTGGTTCCTAAGGCTACAAGCCCCCTCATCACTGGTTATGCTAGAGAGAATGAATGGGAGATGCATCCAAAGTAACCGGGGCAGTATTCAGCACTGCCCAAGCACCAGCAGGGCCCAACATTTGCACCAAAGCGATTACATACTTCAAACTGGAGCCAGAAATAAGCAGAAATGCTCATTTTTGGAATGGGACAGGTCAAGAGGGCTTGTGTAACTAAGCTCTGCCAATGCGTCCTCATCTGGAAATGGGCATTCCTGCTCATGTGGAGGCTTGTTTGATGGTGTGCTAAGCTGTGCTTCTGCAACCATATTGGTGGGAGTGCAGTGGCCCCACTGGGTACTGGCCCAGGAATCAGGAGGCTGCTTTCTGCTCTGCCATCAGAGGGTCACACTGCTCTCCTCTAGCCAGGAGCATGGCCGCAGGGCAAGGAATGGCCTCTTCAGCCCTGGCTGGCAGCTGCTACAATTGCAGCCATATTTTGGTCCCCATGGGGACCAGCTCAGGTGGAAGCAGAGCCTGTTACATGAGCCAGACCACAACTGCCCTGGAGCAGGCTACGTAACAAACAGCTGATCACACTGCTGTACTCTGTCAACTGTTTTGTCAATTGACATATAGCTATCACCATAAATGATGCGCCAGAATCAGACAAAACTAGGGAGGCAATATTGCCACAGTACTGAAGAACGTAGCATCCATGTATAGAGAAGGTGATTCTGTGCAGATAAGCGTCCCAACTATTACAGTCAAGGCACAGTGGGAGGAGCAAATCATAGAATTCCACTGACTTGACCAAGCATGGCCATTTTTATGTTCCTAAACTGCACCCACATGTAAGGTATGCTACTTCATGCCCAAGGTATGCTTTACACATTACAAAATTCCCACAAGAGAACAGTGTGTAAAATTAACCTGCGTGCTACCATATGCAGGGTTCACACACAAGGAACCCCACCGCCCTGCCTCACAATGTGAACCCACAGAAAAAATCCTGAACATGGGGCTGTGTCATGCATGGCTATATGAACACTGATTTCGTGCCAGTTCCTATACAGAACTACCAATTGTATTTAGCAATTTGGTAACATATTAAGTCATCTCAACTTGCAAACAAACATGAGTTGAAAGCCCATAATATAATTTTTGTCATGATAGGAGCAACTTGTGGGACCACCTAATGAGTTACGGCTGAAGACGTCAGAATGATTTTATGAAAGAAGAAAGCTACAAGGTCATTAACTAAAGGTTATACACTGAAATCACAGTAATTAAAATTGTGGTTCTTTGCAATACTTGAAAGTTACTTCACCTGCTTCTATGGGTCATGCAAAAAACTTGCCTGAAACCTTGCCACAATGACAGTACGCACAAAACTATTTGGCACCTGAGCACCCCAAGCTTTAGGTAAGCAACACACAAACATTACACAGCACACGAAAATGTAACATGGATAAGAACTAAAACTTTATCCATTTAAATATTTTCTTTAAAAAATCAGAAAGCACAAATGATTCAGAGCAGGATGAAGTAAATAGGAAGCCATACTCACAATAGCCTTGAGCAGAAACCCATGCCAAGAGACAGAGGCGACAGATTAGTACGAAGCAAACAGCAGCCAACAGGAGAAACTATTTAGTATCTTTCTGAAGGAAACACATTTAAAGCAAGGCATTCTCACAAAGCATGCACATTTTCTTCTCTTTCTGTGCTTTCTAGAGTGTCTTCATCCAGTCTCATCCTCTAGAGAGCTCTGAAAAGCTATCACAAATGCATTTCAAGTACATGAGAGTTCTCACTAAAAACATAGAGCATAAACAAGACACTTTTAGCGCACGCACTCGTCCTAGAATTTCAGAAGTGATTGGCTGCTGTCATTGTAAGCTGATTCCATGACATTTGCACTGTTTCCTGCAGGGAGCAGGAGCTTTGGATAAAATAATATGTACAAGTAATCAAAAGTAGGTACATGGGTTACTGGCCACATACACTTAACAATGATACAGACCAACAAAATGCAATCTATTTTATCTTGGTTATTTACACCATAAATTACAGACTAGCAGGCTTTAAATTATGGCAACAACAACAGTTGATTGTACAATGTATGCATCTAAGAAGATTTCCACATTATTTCCAAGTCAAAAAAGATAATTTGGCTCTTTATCACCTTTGTGTTATCCTGCACAGTGAAAAAACCAAATAGCTGACCAGCTCTATTTGTTCTAATATCACCAGTTACCATTTTAGGACAGGAAGAGGGAGTCTTAAGTGAACCCTCTCCCTTCTTCCTCCATCTAAGTGGATTGGATTGAGGCTTTCAGAGCTCACACTGCCAACTTTTTTTCTGGTGGTTTGTGTGGGAATTCCACTGCATAGCTCATGCTATGGAAATGACAGCAATCCTACCAAGTTAGCCAGTGTGGCAGGGTGAGGTATTTCAAGGAATATGCGCAACTCATAGATAGGTTGCACAAGACACATTCATCCTTACATGCCAAAGAACAAACCTTTGCACCAAATAAATTACTAGGTTTCCAGAAGGCATCATTTTGGCACGTGTGGCTCTGCAACTACATTGGGGTTCACAGGTGGTAGCGCTTGGGGTAACACCAGCTGTATGCCACCTGGCAGCCCAGCTGCTAATCTGGTCCTGTGGGTGCCACTTATGACAAGTTGGAGACCCGATGGCACGATTCTTGCCCTTCTCTGGCCAGCAACATTCCTTTGGGGAAAGTCAGCTTGTACCAGGGGATGGAGAAGAAAGCTTGGCTCATCTCTAAAAGTAAATGAAACTAAGGACTGAGTTTCATTTTTACAAAGGTAGAGAAGACTGGCAGAACATTTAATGTAGTTGGTATTGGGATAGCAGGCTTTAGAATATTTAGCACAGTTTGCATGTATCTCTGGCGTATTTCTACTTACATCCTCAGCTTTTGAGCCTTGTTCCTGTAAAGATTTCTGCAATTCTTCAACCTGGGATTGTACTTCAAGCAACCTCTGATTTACAAGTCTAGAAATAAGAAATAAAATTTACTTTTGAGTCTTATTTTAATGTAATGTTCATTCTTATACAAAATTCCTATTATGTGACACTGACAATTAATTGAGCTCCTAAATTAGATACAACTGGCCCAAGAAAATAAAAAAACACACACAGCCAGAAAGCAAATAAAAAGTTAAAAACAGCACCAGTAAAAGCAGCAGAGACAGAGGGACTGTTCATAAGACACAAGAACCCAGAAGGGTCAATTTCACCCACAAGGAAGCTGAGGCTCATGTGTGGCATGTATTTTGAACACATAACCTTTGGTTGGAGGGCAGTGTCACAAGCCTGGCAAGCGTAGTTCTTATGTGAGCATTCAGCCCTTGCACAATTCACAGTATGCTTCAGGATTGTGCTCACTGGGTTCACATGACGTAACTACCCCCAAAGTTGGCTATGCAAAGTGGGACCCTGGGGCACTGCAACATGTTCTGTATCAGACTATCCACAGCATGAAATGCAGCATGCCACCCAAATCCAGCTAAGGATGAATACTGCTGGAGGCTAAAGAGCAGGGGGCAAGAGACACCTCTCTGGATGCATGGGGGTGGCAACGGACAAGGCCTTCTCTTTCGTTCCACTGGAACACGAGGAGATAAGGCTTATGGTTGGAAGGCTTTTTTGAGCCCCAGATTAAAACTTCAGCAGGAGGAGGGTGGTTATTACTTCCGTGAATGCAGAGACGACAAGATGAACGAGTATATGTAAAAGAGGTACTGTACTTGTTTACCTATTTTCTGTCTCCAGTTCATTCTTTCTGAGATTAGCGTCGTCCAAGAGGCTCTGCAACAAGGCAATCTTTTCATTATCAGACCCTTCCTGATTAAGTTTTAGCATCTTGTTTTCATGTTGGAGACGAATGAGTTTTTCCCTTGAGAAATAAGATGAAAGCCATTACAAAATATCAGTCATAGATAGGTATTGATATTTTATCAATATTTATATATCTCACATCATGAAAAATAGATCAATACTACCACCAAGAAAATGTATCATTATTAATTATAGTTCTATTTTGCCCAATAGCAGAAACTGAATAGTGTGATAACCCTCCTACACAATTTGTTTTCACAGTATTAACCCACTATTGGGAACCAGTGGTCCCCTATAAAGTCCAAGATGAAAATAAAGATGATTTCATACAGACTCCAGTTTAAGATAAAAACTAGGTTTCAAATAGATTTCCCTTTCATAGTTTAAAATCACAGCTGAACACAAGTAGTAGTGGGGTACATTGCTCCCATAAAGGGAAAGACAAAACAAAGCTTAACACCAATTTGGCAATTCTCATTGGGCTATCAGGAAACCCTGTGAAATTAATTAGAAGAGAAAGCAAAACAGAAATCCCAAACTGGTTGAGTGAAATACTAGGCTCATAATAAATAATTAGTGATAGGAGACTTTCGTGAGGGATTTGTCATTTACTCGGTAATTAATTAATCTGTCTCTGTCAGTTCAGATGAGAGTTTGTTTGCAATACAATATCTTGCTCAGTTTGGAATCGCACGGTCAGACATGACATCATGTGTCCCATTATGTGCCCTTTCCTGACTGGCTGTTTCCATATGGCCTTCCAGCCTGATTGTATCTTTTGATACTTAGTGGTCCACTGCCAGTATGCAGTGTCTTGCAGAAGTATTCACCACCACTTCGACTTTTGTACATTTTGTTGGGCTACAAGCTGGAATCAACACTGGCATTCTCATCACTTCATGTACACAAGATACTCAATATTGTGAAGGTGCATTTTTAGGGTATTTTTAAATGTATTTTAAATGTATTTTTAAATACATTTGAAAGTATTTTTATTGTGGCACAAGTTATGTCAAATAAAAGCAACCTGCTCCCCATTTTTTACTTAAATATTTGCTGCTTTGCTATGACATGCCTTAGACCAGCACTGGGGCAACCCTTCAAATGAGCAGTTCAGTCGAATCTCTACCTATCCACCAGTCAAGTAGAGTCTAGTATTCCAGTGCGATATGATCTCAAATTAAATGCCCCTGTTTCTAGAATGTGGGTGAACATGTCTAAACAAAGAGCTTTATGAAAACCTAGCAGCTATCAGAATGATTCCAGGGTGAAGCTGTGTAGAAGCCCCAGGTGGCACTATGAACACCCCCTGGGGTACCATTAAATGGATTATTACAAAATGGAAAGAATCTGGATCAATCACCAGTCTGTCTAGAGAAGCCCGCCCACCAAACTCCGTGAGAGGGTAAGGGGGGCATTACTTAGAGAAGCAACCAAGAGGCCAGTTGCAATGGAGCCAGAGAGATCCAGAGTGGGGATGGGAGAAATTGTCCATGGACAACTATCACCCCAGTGCACCACAAAGTGAGCTTTAGGGAAGAGAGGTCAAAAGCAGCCTGTTGCTGAAACAAACCCATATGGAAGCCCATATGGAGTTTTCAAAAAAGGCACACGGGAGACACAAGAAACATGTGGTAAAAGGTTTTCTTGGCCTTGCTGGAAAATGCTACATGCGGCACAACGGCAACCCTTGGGATGGTGAGGCATGGGTGGTAGCATCATGTTGTGGGCTGCTTTTCCTCAGCAGGGTCTGGTCAGGTTTGAGGATAAGTAAAACTGGAAAGCTTTTAAATGCAACCCCCGAGCACCTTAGAATGGCCCAGTCAAGTTCAGGCTTCACTCTAACTGAAAATTTGTGGCAAGAGCTGAACATTGCTGTCACCAATGGTCCAATCCAGATCTGGAGCAGGAAGAATGGGCAAAAACTGCAGGATCCAGATGTGGAAAGCTGACAGAGACTTAACCAAGAAAACTCACAGCTGTAATCACTGTGCCAGAGATGCTTTTCCTCAGCATTGACTTAGGTGCCAATACTTTTGAAACCTGCAAGTGCCAGTTTGTATTTGTTTACTTTGACTTTTGTGCCACAATAGAAATATTTTGCACCGTCACAGTACTGAGGATCTTACATATCAAGTAGCAGCAATGCCAATTAAATCCATTTCAATTTCTACAGCAAAGTCTGGAAGAGTCAGTGGGTGTGTTCGTGTGTGCGAACACTTCTCCAAGGTATTGTATAGAGCAGCCTTCCCCAAACTTGTGCCTTCCAGACACGTTTGGACCACAATACCCAGAATTCCCAGTCAATGGCCCTGCTGGATGGGAATTCTGGGAGCTGCGGTCCAAATGCCCCTGAAGGCAACCAGGTTGGGGAAGGCTGGTATAGATGAAAGAAGATAGACCTGTTGCTCTGTGAGATCTCCCACTCACAGAACCACAGCAGCAGTGGCAATGAGGGAGGAAGTGGCAAACCCGCCAGACCACTCACGGCTCAGACCAACTCAGAGCATACACAGAAAAGGCATTGTTTAGATGCAGAATGCATCTGCTCCAAAGCTTGCAGCAGTTCCAAATTTCTAACAGCAAATTTGTAATGCAGCGTTCCAGGCACACTACAAAAGCAAGCATTCTGAACAGACAAGTTTCAGTCAACAAATTGTCTAATTATGAAATTCAGAAGCATTGCTATGACTATGAAGTGGTCTAATATATCTCAATAGTCTAACAATGATTTTCTCTCCCAAACAACAGCCTTGCAAGTTTGCGCTATGATCATGGCAGTTCCTGTGTCAAAGCAAACTTGAAGGTGAATACCAAAGAAAAATTTAATTCTGAGATGTGGCTTTGTCATTTTTAGGAATGTACGGGGAAAAAATTGCATGCAGAAATTTATTATCTAAGAATCCAAAGCACCTAGAGACCATATGATTGCTCCCATCAAACTGAACAACTTGGACCATTAACAGCCGTTCATCTTACTAATGAAACATTACTGGAAAGTATCCCTAAATGCATGTGCAGATACAGAGGGTTGTATGTTTAGCCTTACTTGATTTCAGGTGTAATAATTTCTGCTGCTAAACTGTCAGAAGATTCCTGACCACCCAGGGGCAACAATCCTGTTTTAAGGAAAGAAGGAGAAAAAGTTTAGACGGTCAACCTTCTATTTGCTGGGATAACCCTCCAAATAAACTAACCCAGTTTCTTGATAATGTTCTTCCATAGGAATCCAGTCACACACCCTAGGTCCATAAGCAAAGGAGACTTTTCAAGGAACAGCCACTGCTTTGGGCCACATTAAAATCTGCTCCTGTGAAGCTGTACCAGTCACTTTCTTGAAATAGCAGAGCTTGCCTTTCACATACTGCATTCCTGAGCCTTGCTACAGGGCTATTCCGAAAAAAATCCCATAATCGATATTCAATTTCTTTACCTGAAGTAGTAAGCTGCCCCTCCTGTGCTTGTACACATCGAATCTCTTCAATCGTTTCTTTTAGGGAATCTCTCTCTGTCCTTAGCCTCTGCATAAAGGGAAAAATACAGAGATTTGGACTTAAATCCATGAGTCAATTCATGATGCAGCAAGTCAAGATACCGCCTGAACTGCTTATTGTGCAATATATATCAAAGGTAGGCTTCTGGAACGTCAACCTGTTGGCATAATGCAATGCGATGAACAGCAGATGAGAATGACAGTGCCACTTACATACCACTTTTCCTTGTACTAACTGGAGGTTTAGCAGGCAATGCGATGCCCTGAAGAAGAAAAAAAACTCACTTCTGTGGGGGATCATGGCATTCTGACTCAATGCTTTAAAGCAGTAAGGCATTAACAGAGTATTAGGCCTACATCAATTCCTGGGTGACTGGCAGTTTAGAGCTTGACATACCCACATAATATAAGTAAAGAAATTAAAACTTCCTCCCACTGGATGCTCTGTGACATTTGGGGAAAAGTAATTGAATGCTTTTAGTCACATTGCCCCCTAGTCCAAGATTTCTCATCTACTCTAATCCTGTTTTGCATAGGATGGACACTGCATGTTGTGCTGATGAGAGGCTATTATTACCAAAATGTGCAAAATCTTTTTGGGCCTTCCTCCATAACAACCACCTTAACGTACCCTGGAGCAGATATAACCAGGATTTTTACACCATTTGAGGTAATAATTGACTCTGAGATTCAAAGGGTTATCTAAGTTGCTTGATTGCAGATATAGGAGAAACTACGTGGTAATATGACTGGGGAAAAGTCTAATGTTACTATTTTTGAAACACAGTAGAATCCATGCTGGTAGAAACAGACTTGCATGCCCTCCTGCACCCTGAAAATGAGACAGATGAATGTCCTGGGGGCGGGGGGAGGACTGTTGTCAAAGAAGCACAGGGAATGCCCAAGTCACGTAGAAGCACCTTCAATGAGCAGAAAAACTAAGACTATGCATTGGTACCTAGTATATATGAAGTGCAAAATAATAATTAAACCTTTTAAAAATGCCATATCCTAACATCATTTTGATGTGTATTTCTTTGCCTCCTGTTAACCTATGAAGACGAGTAAGGCAGAAAATTGCATATCTTAAGTATGTTAGTACAGAGAGTAAAAGTAGGACATTTCTGAAGTGAGAGGAAGACTTAACAAGGGACTGCCATTTTCAGCTATAGTGTTTCACAAAGTGCTTCCTGTCCCTAAGAACGTGTGAATGTAAAGGTAAAAAGGTAAAGGTAAAGGTTTCCCCTTGACGTTAAGTCCTGTCATGTCCGACCCTAGGGGGTGGTGCTCATCTCCGTTTCCTAGCTGAGGGAGCCATCATTTGTCAGGAGGCAGTCTCCGTGGTCATGTGGCCGGCATGACTAAACACCAAAGTGCACAGAACACTGTTACCTGCCCACCAAAGTGGTACCTTTTCATCTACTTGCATTTGCATGCTTTCGAACTGCAAGGTTGGCAGGAGCTGGGACGGAGCAATGGGAACTCAATCCCGTTGTGCAAATTCAAACCCACAACCTTTTGATCAACCAGCCCGGCAGCACAGCAGTTTAAACCACTGCACTATCTGCATCCCTGAATGTAGACAGTCCCTTTTATGAAATCTGATATCTATTGCTTTCATTTTTTGATTTCAACATGAAAACACAATATTTAATGTGTGAATGACATGTAGGTTGAGAAACAGCCCACTTGGACCCCCTGTTCTAATGGTGGGCACAGAAAAAACATATGGAGAAAAAAAAGTAAGCCTGTGGAGGAGTGTTTTACATGTAGCTTAGTTTCTAAGTAGCAGCAAAGATTAAGGAGAACCAAGGTAAGGTTTTGATCTGGTGCTACTAAATACAGAACAAGCCAAGCACAGAGAAGATGATATCAGACAGATGAAACAAACACTCTGCTACAGAGCAGTTTTTCTTGGAAAGAAGTGCCTCAGAAGGAAACAGTAGCCAACGACAGGATAGTCAATAGCAGAGAAAAGACATGATGTGCTGAAGTGGAAAGAATGGCAGCCAGTAGTGGGGAAAATGCTTTGCAGAGCAAAAGATCCGAACAAAGAGCAAAACTCAAAGGGGAGTAAGGTCTAGGAGCAAGATGGTGATGCAGCACACAGACAAAAATTCCCTGATCCTATACCTCCTAGGTAATGCAGTAATTGCCTTCCTGTCTAAGTTGGGAAAGTTCTCTTATGTACCATTTTATATGCTGCCATCGGGAGCAGGAGGAAAGACAATGTTGGCATTTTAACAGGAGAGCAAGACTCCAGGAATGCATACCAGCCTTGGGGAGACTGTGACAGATTGAGAGACGGGCTGCACGTGTGTCAAAAAACAGGGAAGAAATCCCACATGAAGCCAAAGTGAAGGGGCAGGAAAACAAGGAGGACAAATGCATCACAAACAGTGATGGAAAAGAAGGAAGAATACAGGTGGGCAAGCGAACATGTCAATCTGCACTGTGTAAAATTTAAGGTGAGGAACACCACATCCAGTAGGTGTCAAATAGAAATTTATAGAGACCACATGGAAGATGAAAAATCAGGCATTGAAAAATAAAGCACTGTGTCGGCATACTCCCCTCCTCCTCACCTCTCCCTGCTTCGCTTAGTGAATGCCTTTTTGGTTTATAGCAAACCAAAGTTTGCCGCTACACTTGAACTATGGTTAGTACTGCCCCCCCCCCTCCAACCACTCTGCTATTCTGGCCCCAAACCAGCAAATCACAAAGTTGTACATGTGAGAAAAGAGCATCGCAAGCCCAAGGTTTGGCCATGGGCAAACCAGGGATTGGCATTACATGTGAACTGACAGATGAAACAGTGAATACTGTATAGAAGCAGTGGGAGACAGGAGCACAAAGACCTACACAGAACAGACAAAGAACAGTTAAGAGAAGACATACTCAAATGAAAATCTACACCATAAAAATCTCAGGTGGGAGAGGAAGCCAAGGCAGGCAGTGCGAATAACAACGATGTGCAAAGCAGGTAAACAAGAGCAGAGCTTGGAAAAGGCCCCTGAAAACACTAAGGCAACTTACTACATTTCATAGGCATAACAGGATAAAGACATTCATCCAAAATTTAAGGAGAGGACATTAGTTACCAACTCTTATGAGTTGGTATAAAGACACTTCCAGTAAGGATGGAAAACAAACATTTAAATACGTACATCTTTTTCTTTCTGCAGACTGTCTACTTTTTCTTTCAGCATCTTGTACTCAAATTCTAACTTGTCTGCTTTCTTGGATTCTTCAGATAATCTATTCTGTAGCTCAACTACCTGTAAGAGCAAGAAGGGATCACCAGTCACCAGCATTAGAACAAAAGGTATTAATCTTAACAGAGCCCAAAGGCACATTTGGACAGAATGATAAACAAGTTTATCATTAAGAGAATGAGCTTAGATAAGCCTTGGACATGTTTATTGCCCCCCTTTCCCTTTTATTCCTTTGGCACAATTTTGAGGATATCAGAAGCTTTCACTTCTGATTTTATTTAGTCAAAGTTCAGTGTTACAAACTCTATATTGGGGTTCACCTTAACTATGGTTAGATGAAAGGAAACAGCTTCACAACCCATGATTTGAACCTGGCTTATTTCAACTAACCACAATTAAGGGCCAACCAGTATTGGTCTTGATTCAGACACAGCACTCAACTTTGGTTAATCTAAAGTGGAAATAAAAAGAGGAATGCACGAGACAGAAGTGTCATTATTTTGTCAGAATGCAGATAGTGCTTCTATCTGGAAGACCTATATTAAAACTTAAATAGTCACCTGTTATACTATCTAAATTATGATAGAATCATGTTGATAGTAATAGGCAATCAAGGGTCTCAGAGTAATGTGCATCTCACAGAAAAAGCCATATATCTTTGATGAGGGAATAGTACCAATCGCTTATTTTCATCCAATGGTCATGTAAGCACTTGATATAGCTATATTCTACTCCATTAAATTACTAAGATGAGATAAAATGCATGTACTACTCAATCTGTTGTTTCACCAGATACCAACAGATATAGAGAAGTTAATATTAATGGAATGAATATCAGTATCCAGGTAATGTTCCTTCAGAATTATGCCAAGATGTAATCTAAGAACTGCAGCTTGATACTAAAATGTTGCAACCTGTTCTCCAAACACAAGCTGCACGGACACAGTTTCATCTCAATTCACTCATTAGTTCTCTTTAACTGGCTTTAGACTTTTCACCTGACTTTTAATAATAAAATGCAATGTTTGTTCAACCCTAACAGATACATAAGACAGAGGTGTTATTTCCTCAAAACATGGAGAAAAAAAATCAGATGGTAGATCCGACAGTGAAGAATATGCCTGTATGTTAAAAAAAAAAAAAAGTACTTGGGAAGCTTTTATGAAGATAGTTCCATTTCTTTAAACTGTGTTTGGCATGTCCCTTCTTAACTTCTTCCCCATTTTTTTTTAAATACATGTGAGTTATAATTGGGCTTGCAAGGACACTTGTGCAACAAACATTTACTCCATTCAGTTTCCCCATTACTGAATACTGGAGAGGAATACTGGGGATTAGATAAAATAGTTATTAAAACAGTGCCAGGAAGACCTAATAAATACTGGCAGTTTAATGGATTTATGCAAGAAGGCACTGTCTCTTAACAGGAAACAATTTCCAACAAAAATCATTAACAATAATGGTCACAGAAAATTAATTCAAAATTATAGCATTCATCAGACCTGTGCTATAGAGTTGCTTCAGAGGGACAGTTTAACAAATGCAACGCTCATGAAATAAACTGTTACAAAAACTCACAACGAACTTTCTAACCTCTCTTAGATGGAGCCAAACCAGCTTTATATAATGATCCACATAATACAAAGAAAATAAAATCTAACCATTTATTCTGTCAAAATTGATAAGTATTTTCAACCAGTTTAGGTTATAGTTTTTGTAGCTGTGTTAATATGTAATACTCTTAGTTTATTTATCTTTTAAGCCAAACATTCATCCAAGAAATTCAAACCAGCACACAAAGTTCTCCATTTAATTCTCATAACTATGCTGCATGGTAAGCAAGGACACTCAGACTCACAGCCTAAAGTCACCCAGTGAGTTTTATGGCTATGGCAGTCTAAATCTGTGCACCCCTGATGCTACTCTTTTTGCATTATACCATGAGGATCTTATCATTCACTGAATGGGCTTAGGAAAGTGTTTTGTGTATATTTAGTAAATAGTCTAGAGAAGAGCAATTTTCTGGCCATTTGCTTGGCTGTGGAATTGAAGAACCTGCATAAGAGATATGGAAGCAAGAAATAGTTCATCAGCTGCAATTTCTCTCTCTTCTCACCTGTCTCTTGTATGTTTCCAGCTGACTGCGGGCTGCATTGGCTTTCCTCAGTTCCTCTTCTAAGCTTACAGTGTTTTGCATATACATTGTATTCTTCTCCTCCAAAAGCTTCACCTGCCTTCGCAGATCTCCTAGATCCTCCAGCTTCTTTTTGTATGATTCCACCTGGCTTTCTAACTTGGCTACTTTGTCAGAAGAATGCCTGGAGGAAGAGGAGTTGCACATACTTCAGTAAGATGCATTTTAATTTATGTAGAGCAAGAGTAGGTGGTCACGGGCCAAATTAGGCCTTGCCATCAGGTTTACCTAAGTACATCCATTTCATCCTTCAGAGATTGAGCTTCTTCAGCTAGATTTGTCAGTTCTTCATTCTGTTGCCGCAGTTCTGCAATCTCCTTTTCTAGCTCTTCACAACGTATTCGATAATCATCCTTTGCTGCTTCCAATCTGTAAAAGGGCACCAGAACAGATTTTTTAAAAAATCCAGCAGCTTCTAAGTGGGATCCACAGAGCACCCTGCTTTACTACGTACTTGAAGGCACTGAAAACAGAAAGCAGCGAGATGACACAATGGATACAAAACACATGCCATGTAGATGGTGTTAAGTTGCCAACTAGATGTGCCGTTTACTTACCGTCATACACAACTACCTAGCATGATCAAACCTCAGAGATGGTGTGCTATGGAGTTGTCAGATTCAAAGGTTTCAAGGCCGCATTTTCATTCATGGAGAACATGCATTCACACATGACATAAAATAAAAGAGTAACATCATTATGCCAATGAAAATGGTGGCTGTCGTTGTTAAAAGAGTGATATAATGTTATGAACACGGTCCTGTGCTTCATGCTGTCTGTGGACAGAGGGCCCCATCCTGTAAATGCCCTGCCCATGAAAGGCAGGCAGGAAAAGGTAGGCAATGTTTGCAGTCTCCTGGCCTCCCAGTTAGGGTTAAGCCTCTAAGACTTAGGGTTAAGTCCATCTAGCAGACCTCTCTTCAAAGGAATGGGTCATAAGAAAGACTTGCCAATCCCACTGATCCATGTCTCTTTCCTTTCTTCCCCCCTTCTCTACTCAACTCAATCACCCCTTTGCACTCTCCAGTTCTGAGGTCACTGCTGAAACAGAAAATCAGAAACTATCCATTTAAACAGTAAGGTATTAACAATAGATAAATTGGTTACTATAACTGGATTCTGTAATATAATTGGATTCTAACAGTAAAGAATGTAATATGAATTAGAAATGGTTTTCCAATATATAACAGGTGCCAGGTTTGATATTTTAGGCCATGGGTCCTCAAGCTATGGCCCACAGGCTGAATCCAGCCTGCCATGCCAATTCACCTTGTGTGTGTGGCAAGGTGCCAGCTTGCTCACAAGGAGATCATTTTGGACTCACTCAGAGAAAAGGATCTCCTTGAGAGCAAGTCAGCACCTTGCTGGGAGATCCTTTTCTCTGAGTGAGTCCAAAACCATCTCCTTGTGAGCAAGCCGGACTCGAGGCGCCGACTTGTTTGCAGGGAGATTGTTTTGGACTCGTTGGGAGAAAAGAATCTCTGGGCAGGCATGTCCCTGTCTTTCTGCATGTGCCCGTACCCCTGCCCCAGCCCATACCACCTTGGCGGCCCGCGCCTATCGCTGGGACCTTTCAACTGGCCCCCTATGCAAAAAGTTTGAGGATCCCCGTTTTAGGCTATGATCCTTTGTCTACTAGATGCTGTGTTCAGAATTTCAGCTCTAATCTCAGGAATTTGCTGTGAGGTTGGATCTGGGAGCACCTTCCAGTCATGCGGGCTGAGACTTCAAAGTCACAACAGCAGCCTCAGAGACGGCGCTTTGTGGATGTTCCAGGGGCAGACAGGCTCTGCTGGCATACGTAGTTTTTTGGTGGTGCCCGAGCTTTCCCTCCTAGTGCTCTGGAGCAAAACACTTCAGCCTGCAACATCTTTTGCAGGTTGGGAGAAGCACATAGGCAACCTTCATCTATATATTCCTCTTGCCCTCCGTGGGGGGAGGGGCTATGATCTGAGTTTGGAAGGTTTCAGGCAGCTGCACTCGGTTGTGCTGCCCCTCCTCTTGTGAAGCATTTACCTGAATGTTTCTTCCTGGAGCTGTTCCAACTGTGTCTGTAGCTGCAGGTGTCTGCGTCCTGCTGGGCTGTTAGGATCTTCTATAGAATCCGACTGATTCAAGCGTTCCATCAAAACCTGGTTTTCTGCTAGCAAACTACTTTTCTCCTCTTGCAGTGCAGCAACCTGTTATCAAAACGTAAGAGTGACAAGCAATGTATGGCTAAGAAAGTGCGTTGGGATGCACATGTGTGTATGCATGTGTATAAACATGCACAGGAATGGGGGCTTTCTGCTATTAAAAGCCCTGATGCACATGTGAGATCACACTTTCTTTTCCACTTTTCTGCTCAGAAAAAAGAAAAGAAAAAAAAAAGAATTGCTTGAAGCATCTTGTCTGTGCTCCCCCAGCATACACCCCCCATAAAATGCTCATAGTTTGTTAAAAGATATTTATAATAATTGAAAGCCCTTAGAACATGGATAATTTGTGGGCTGCCAGATGTTTTTGCCTACAGTTCCTGCTATCCCCCACTACTGACTACAGCTGCAAGAGCTCTGGGCTAACAGATCTGGAAGTCTACAAATTGCCCACCCTTGTCTTAGTGTCTTAGCAGTGAACCTTCAAATCCTTGGTTCATGCCTTGTTTCTACCATGAACTTACTAGAATACACTCCTAGGGAAACTTGGGGGAAAGTCTTTGATAGGTGGTCTTAGGCAACCTTCCCACATCTGCAGGAGATGATGCAAGTTGCCATCCAACATCTAGAGGGCACCAATTTGGGAAGATCTGGTGCAATGTATTAACACCACGCCTACCTCCTAGTTTGGAGAGCTTTGATACTGGAATCTTTGATATATCCAAAAGCTCTGCTGGCTCTTTCTGACAAAAGGGGCAGATTTGGCCCCTCTTGTTTACTTTTACTATTTCTCTTCCACTGCAAGCAAGCAATGGGAGCAATTATTTCTTACATCAGCTACAGGGCAACTGATGTCAACTCTTCCCTGTGTTGGAAAGTGTGACTGGGGACTGGAGGGATTCTCACTCTGCCCATGTCACCCTCCCAATCCTCTCTCCTTCCAACAGTGGAGCGCCACTGTTGGAAAGGTGAGTGATGTGGCTGTTTCCATGGAAGCAGGGCAGGTCTCCTCTGAGGGCACATCTCCTCTGCAGTTGAAGTTCTCTCTCCAGCCTCAGAGGAGGATTTCCACTATCTTCCATGGTCCCTGGAATATTGGGTCGGGATTGCAAATGAGAGTGCAAATGAAAAGAAACAAGATTGCAAATGAGACCTTCCAAACTAAACATCTAAAGTCTTGATGGATCCGGAAAGTTTCCTGAGGTCTCCAACTGACATGATTGGCACACCTGTCGAAGCCCAAGTTGCTCTGTAGAATGCAGAGATGAATCAGGTGGTTGACGCAATCGCTTCTAAGTGGTCCTTTTCCCTCTCACACAGCCCGACCAGCTCCATGGTATACAACTGAGCTTAGGGCGATGAAGCAAGAGGGGAGGAAACTAGAGTGCAGGTGGAGGAGATAACAAGGGTGAATCTGACCTAGCATGGCTTAGAGCCCATTATATTGCCTATTCTGTGGCATTAAAATGCCAAAATGCCAAGGGATATCACTTGAGTCTCAGGTAGACTCGGTGGCCAGGAGCACCTTCTTTCAGCTGCGTCTAATTTACCAACTGTGGCCCTATCTGGACAGGCAGAGCCTAGCCTAGCCACAGTCACACACATTCTGGTAACTTCTCGGCTTGACTAATGTTACGTGCTCTACTTGGGTTTGCCCTTGAAGACAGTCCTGAAACTACATCTAGTACAGAATAGGGAAGAATGACTGCTGGTACAAGCAAGTCCTCTTCTCCAGACTTTTGAATAATTGATTTTATACTAGAATATTATTTGTACAGTTTTACCTTTAAAATATTTCAACTTACTAATATTTGACCTCAGCTGTATAGTTCTCTGCTTTATTGTAAGTTGTTTTTTATTACTGCTATTTTATGAAATACTGTTATTTTATTTAATATTTTAATCCTCTTAGAGAGTCTTTGGACTAGTTTAGCGGAATATAAGTTAAATAGATAATAATAAATAAATAGATCTGTCCTCCTCAGATTTGCAAATACAATGTGGAAATACAAACTAAATTGAACCAAAGTCATTAGTACTGTAATGGGTAGGCAGTTGAGCAATAGGCTTGACTCAGACAGGAGCAAGCCTCAGGATCACTGAGGTCACCCTGGCTGCCTCTTTTGCAGCAAACCATGGTTTGCTGCTGCACTGGAGCTAGACAAACTATGGTTTGCTGTGAAAAGGAATGTAAGGGGCCATGTAAGGGAAAGGAACAGATAGGGTGCACATGCTTAAGTTTTCATTATTTAAGGCCAAAACATGCTTTGGCATTCTGCCTGAACTGAGCCACACAGTTCTTTAATAGATAACTGATCAAATACCCTTTAAAAAAGAGGATGTTTATGTTTTATAGTCCAAGATTAAGAATGCTGAATTGCAAACTGTAATTTAAAGCATACTGTGCAACAGACCACTTACCTGCATGTCCAGTTCATGGCATCTCTGAGCAATTTCTTCTTTGGTTGCTAAAGCTTCATTTAATTCTTCTGTTGTTTTCTTCAACTGTGTTTTTAAACAAAATACATTTTCATTTGCTAAAATAGTATGAGGCAATACTTTCTCTAGGGCTATGATCCAAAACACTCATTCATGCACATGTTAAAGAGCTGTGCACATCATGACAGCTTATTCTGTCCATTTTTCCACAAAATCTCCCAAATCCCAAAGAGACAAAATATTTGTCTCTCACAGGCCAGGAAGCAGTGAAAAGAAATGCATGAGACCACCAGATGCACAGCGTCTCCCTATCCATACAAAAATAACCACTTTGGAATAAAGTGCACAACTATAACAAATTGGCTAATTACATTATTTTCTGAATGGCAATCATTCAATCGCAAACATTATACATTAATAAGAAAGAGAAATATTTTACATACTGGGGCACACAATCGCTATACGCCAGAAAGAATAGTATGCACAACATGTAAAGTTTTTCAAAGCCACTTTTCTTTATGGATTCAGGGAATGAATTGCATACATTTTAACTCTTTTTTACATATAACACAAAAGACTGGGAGAGGAAACACAAGGAATAGACAATAAAGGGAAAACCTAGATAGGTCCCTGATTCTATTCCAGCTTGGGGAAGTTTTGTGCTGGGTTATCTGGGAACACAGATGGCTGCTTTATACCACATTTACTACCACAAACAGTTGTGGCTTTCCAGGGTATTGGACAGGGTCTTTCCAATCACCTGATCTTTTTTTAACAAAACATAAAGGAAGGACCCCAGGACTTTCTGCACTGCAAGCTTGCAGTTTCCTGCCAAGATACGTGTTGTTTGTTCCTTCCCAAACAAGCAGAGAATAGTTTCAACATCCACCTCTTTGCTAAACACATTGCACTGTTACACTTTTAACTTCCTTTCCACTTTCTCTCTGCCATCACCCAAGATGGGCAAGGGTGGCCTAGACTCATAAACATTCTCATGTTAAAAAAGTTAACAGGCACATGAAAGTTCAGGATAGTTGTAAATTTTTTTCTGTGTGAAATCATTTCTGCTTATTTCATTCAGTGAAGGAAGTCATATACTTCCTAGGGTTTCTTTTAGAGTATCCTATGATATCATATGTAAGATCTTGAGATAGAATTATTCCATAATTAAAGTACAGAAATATTAACTATTATAAATATGTATCTTCATTTAATTCTGTATCAATGTTTATTAAGCAAAAAAAAAAAAACCACATTTCTGTAAAACAAGCCAAACTATATTTATACACATTTTGCCAGTTACATATTTGAAACACTTGCGAGGTTAAGAAAGAGCACTAAAAGTTTTCATCAAAGATCCAAATTGGATACTTTGCTGGCAGAAAGGAGAAAAAGCACTGCAGCTGAAATCAACTATTTGGTTTATTCAGTATGAAAATGCCAATTTTTTTTACTTCATGCCAATTTAACAGGAGTGGCACCTTCACATTTGTCATTTACTGGCCCTTACAAGTTAGTATCAGGGAAGGAGAGCATGCTACAGAAAGGGAATTTCTTTGTGGCATCACCTTGGGAACCTGATGTAAAATTAACAAAAATGATACACAGTGATCATTGTGCATCATTTTGGCAAGGTTACCCAAAAATATAATGCATGGGAGTCCACTGATGTTAAGTCTCCATTGACATAACTTCTGACCTTTTAAGAGTTTGCCAGCTAGTAATGACTTAACAAAACACTCCAGTTGCATTCAAATTTGTTTGCTTTCCTTTACTTTAACGTTTCTCAATAGATTCTTACATATTCAAACTAGAAAAGGCAATGTAACAAACAAATGGCAGCTCATTTTCAATATGCCACGAAAACTGTACAGTGAGCTCCACTGAAGAAAGGAAAATGAAACATCTGGTATTAGATACCTGACGGTCAAGATCAACGTAAGCATCATTTCCAGCAGACACTGGAGATTCTTTACTCATCAACTGCAATTAGATTACACTGGATTAGAAAAAGCAAAAGATTTATTTGTATTCGTTTAAAAAACAGGGCAGTGTAAAATATGAGGAAATTTTGGTCATGTCCATATGTACAAATAAAAGTCAGAGGTAACCAGCCAAGAAAGTAACTTACTTTTACTAGTTGATTCCACAAGTACAGGTACATTTAAAAATAATTTTCTAGTGGTGGGGAGGACACCTCTTTGCTAATGATAAAAGAATTCCTACTCTGTGTTTACAACATAAACTTTACACCAACATGCTTCCCACACTTCATGTCACTTTTGAGCCCTTAATATCTCAGAATCATTTTTGGATATTTCCCATCACATTTTCTGTTCCCAAAATTGAACATTCAGGGTTTTGCTTGTTTTTAATTATTAATGCTAACATTTTATAATGAGACCTGCAATTGTATGCACTTCTTCACATTCCAGATTTTAAGCAGTCTGTGTCTGAAAGCAAGGATGACCTTGAGAAGAAAAATCCTAGATCAGATCTATCCCCAGGATTGTGGAATAGCGAGGGTGTCAGTTTCCTCTGGCAGACACAACTTATAATGTGTATTAGTGAATGAGCATATAGATGTTACAGCACACATGTAAAAATGACCTGGCTCCAAAAGGAAAGGAAAAGAAGCCACAAAGCAGGAAATCATGCAACTGTTCACATGAGTTGTGCACAGTGCTTAGACAACTCATAATTGACTGTGTGTGTAAATGTCAGTTCACTGAATGTGATGTGGACTGTATCACTTGATCAGATATATTTAAGCATCAGATTGTGTGAACAGCTGCTGGAAAGGAAACAACCTATGTTTTTATTATAAACTCTACAACATATGAAGACTCAATTGTTGACCAAGATCACTAGAAAATATACATCTCAAATTAAGTGGAGATTACTGCAAGAATGTGGTGTGTCAATGAGCTGGAAATATGTTTCTTCAAGTAGTATTGCATATTTGCACATTTTCATGACCATTATATTTAACCATATGCACTGCTACTACTGAGGTTATCAATTTTGAATAACAGATGCCTCCACAAAAGATGCCTTGTTATTTATTGTCTGTTATTCATGGAAACAATTCAGAAATTATGTTAGACCTGATGAGTTTCTGAATGAGTATCACATCTTTAACCACAGATAATTGTCATTTCATGCTCAAAACATTTCAAAATGTGTGCCTTAATAAATAGATTTTTCAGCACCCTTTGAAGTTCACTTTACTTGGTTAGAATCTGGAATTGGGGATGTTTCCGTCCTTTCCCATAAAAACTAGGGCATTTCATCCAGAGGATGATAGATCTGACTGCAGTATGGAGGAACTACTTGAGAAGAACAATCTTGAGACATACCCTTGTTATTCCACATCAGACTACTTTTATCACCATCCATACTTGTCCCAGAGTTTTCCCTTCCTAGGGGAAAAATCTCAAGGATTATGAAGAAAGCAGCACTGTGGCTTGCCCTCATGGTGGACAGAAGCCAAAGAGTCTGTGAAGCTACTTGCTGAGTCATTACCAGACACTGTTCTCTTCAGTGCCAAATTAATTTTACCTTTACAACACTCACTATATATCTTTCCACACTGTACCTTTTCTCTGTAATTGTTACATTTCCCTTATTCAGTTTTTATGGCGCATCCACACTGTCATTGTTAGGTCACTGCATCCCACTATTTTCTTTGTAACCCTTCCGTAGGATGGCTACCTATACCAGATTTCTGCACTGGACTAGATGACTTTGAGGTACTTTTCAGCTCTGACAGTATTGCTGTATTCCTTTGCACTTGATTGTGGTGATGTAGTAAGCACATCTGCAGCGCCATCCCGTCCAGTGTGGATAGATCAAGCCCTATCAAAGCATTCCCATACATTTTAAATGTCCTATGAAAGTTTAACCTATTGACCAGGTTTGCAGGTAACCCACAATTTGTTGCAGGGCAAGCTAGGCTGGTTCTGCAGCTATTGCGAATATTCACCCTCCAAGTGGGAGTTGTCATGTGATGTATGGATCCTGAGATTACAGGTTAATCTTGAGTTTAAAATTGCACAGTTAATCTACAATTAGTAGCTAGGTTAATTGTGGTTGTAAACCTATAATGTCCCTGTTTGGATGTCACGTAGCAACCCCCAACCAAAGGCTGAATATTCAAAACAGCTGTGCACAGCTGTGACAAATCATCAAATAATCTACAGTGTGTTGCCATTACATGTGACTGGCCCATTGTATCATTTCCTGTTATTCTGAGCTAGGAGAGCAGTGATGTTTAGCCTTGTTAAATCTAAGTAACAGTTTCTCCTCTCAAAGGGAAGTGGGGGTTTATTACCAATTCCATCTTGATTTTATGTATGTTTTTACTAAATTATTTCCTCTTATGATTTTTAAATTGGTCAAATAACATAAGGGAAAAAAACTATGAAAGGAAATCAAGAATTCAAACTTTCCCTATAGGAAGGGCAACTGATATTGGCAAAGACAAAAAAAGACTATTCCTAACTAATTCTCCAGCCTAAATCAGAAAGCAATAAACAAAGCTAACCTTGCCAAGAAGAAGCTTTTAACTGACATTAGAAAGACTCTTTACTGTATGGAATTTCCTTTTATGTATATAGCATAGGGTGGAAGAGGACATTGCTCTGCATTTCATCTAGATGAATATTGATGCAGAGGGAGAGGGAGGCCTGCTGAGGTACTGCTGGCAGCCTCCACCACTCCTCACCCATAGCAGGTCTCTTTGTGTACAGTCTGAGGCCCAGGTGCAACCTCAGGGAAGTGGCTGATGTGGCTCTTTCTATGTTGACTGCAGGAAAGATGGGACAGGGGCTCACCCTTCAGACTCCCAACTTCAAGGTGACAGTACCTCAAAGCTGGAGGATCCCAAATAATACTGCAGCTCCACAGACAATGTTGGCTGGCCATAGGACTGCTCCCTAACCATTCTTCTATTCTTCTAATTCTTCTTTATTTTGTCACTTCCACCCAATTAACAAATATTTAGTTAACATACCACTCTGTTACAACCTAACTTTAAACCAACAAATCCTTATCAGGTGGACCCCTGCTGATTTAACACAAGATCAGGGAGCTGTGATTATTTCCCTCCACTTTACTATTTTTCAGTTACAGAGAAATTACTCCAGAATTCATTAAGTTACTAATTAAAAAAAGGAATTCAGAAAACCAAAGCTAAACATTTTTCAATGCCAATAATTTTCGTGATAAAGATTTAAGGACATTTTCCCTTTCCCACTTAAATTAACAGGGCTTCAAAATGCTTAACACTTTGGTTAGATTGGAAAATTAGGCTGGTTATCTCAATGAAACAGCAAAACTGGTATCATATTATTACTCAATTGCTATTCACTACTTAGTATGCTAAGATTTGCACATATGACTATCAAGCAACTAAAATCCAGTTCCAACTGATGGGAAGCTCTCTTCCAATTTTAAACACCTAGAATCAAAAGATTATTACCATATGATCCTATGCATCTGTGCTCATTGAGGCATATATAGGATTTAGCCTTAGCAAGCCTCCTCACTCATGTTTCAGTAATGGAATTTTCTATTGCTAAATAAACTAGCAATTCTAAATTTATTGTGGGAACTAGGGGGAAGGAAAGACAAGAAAGGAACCTAGTGTCATCCAGAAGTTCAAATCTTCTAGATTTAAAGAAAAGTGGAACATCTTAGTAAATCTTTAATCAACATTCCAAGACTTTATTTTGCCTAGTAGCAATTGAAAACATTTCTGGTTTCTTCAAGCGTCACATTTCAAGCCTTTTCTATGAACTGTTTTTCTGTTAAGCTAAAAGAAACATCTATAATGGACTGCTGTATATCTTCAGGAGACCATTGCTCACTTCCTTACCTCCTGAATGGCAGTCATGACAACATGTTGAACAGACTCCTCCATCATCATGATGGTCTGGATGTATTCTGTAAAAGAGGCATTTTGGCATGCAATCATTCAATACTTATGACAGTAACAAAGATAAACTCCTCCATGCTTCCAGCAATATTAAGGATGTCATATGCATAGATGCTTCCTTTTGAACAGTTAAATGAGGCAAAGGCTAGGCAAAGCGATTTATTTCTGTGCTGCAATGAAAGCAACTTCCCCACAATACAACTATGGTACTAGCCCCATCGAGCATTTGTAGCTTGGCAAATGAATAAATATAGTAGTAGAATTCCTTTTGCGGCAAGAGATAAAAACCGTTTATTCTGTCTTAAGAAATCATAGCTGCTTTCACTAAAATGCACACTCTCCCAATAGTGATCACTTCCCTTTCCATTTGTGTGTGGAGGAAAGGGTAAAGGAATTGAAACTGCCTATCTGGAGACTTCTTGCAAGCAAACTTAACAGGTTTAACTCATACATAAGATTAGGAGGGTAGGGAAACATTCTTGAAATGAAAGGAAAAGAAGTTTGTGTGCCACTTTGGCCTTATTTTTAGGGCTCTGTGTAGATAAGCACTCATCCTTTAAACACACCCCCAAAATTAAAAACTTTATAAAGACAGCTGAAAACTCACCACACACTGCACCTGATCTGCAGCAGTGGCACTCTCACATCCCTATTACATAGCTGAAGTGGTGGCCATGATTAGTTTTAGCTTTTCTAGAGTGCAGAAGGAAGTGTGGCATTGCAAAACCATTTTGACAAGGGAAAATAGATGAAAGCAAAAAGTGAATGTTTTGCACTATGGCCAAAGACTATCATACTCTCTTCAGTTCTCTGGGAAAATATATAGGTGTACTGCTAAGTGAGCAATTCATCTTTTTTAAAGGTCACTTTGGGTAGCAGACAGCACAGTACTTCAGGAATTTTTGGGACAGAGAGGGAGGGAGGGGGCAATAAGTAGCATTGCTATAGAATAGCCTATCAGAGGTGGCCAGATTTGCTCAATGGAAGAGCCACATATGGCAAATGTCACATATTTGAGAGCTGCAAGCTGGCACCCACACACAGCAGCAGGCAGCAAGCGGCAAGTGGGCACCCAGAGGTGGTGGCGGCAGCAAATGGCAACTGTGTGCCCACGAGCAGTGAGCAGAGAGCCACAAAATAAACTCATGAACTGCATGCAGCTCCCAATGCCTTGGCTTGGCCACCCCTTCTATATAGCAAAGTGTGCAATAGCCTAATTTGCACACATGCACAATAGAAAGTAACATCCAATATGACATATGTAACAAAGAATTTAGTCTTCCATCACATCAAAGGTTTTTGACCCAATTAGAAGTTACACATACATGTATGCAACAGTTTTTATATCCAGAGGCTAGAGGGGAATGAGAGGTGAGTTGTGGAGCAAATGTTTTTCCACTGGTCTTTTCAGAATCATTCCCTTCTCACACAGTTGCTTGACTAACTACATGTGGGGTAGAAAAGCAGATTCCCATCTTCCCCCCACAATACATACTTGAAAAAGCAAGAGGAAGTAAAACAATGACAGGAAGTGAAAGGTTTGCACATGCCCCTCCCATTTCTCTGCTCAAGATGGCGACTTTGACTATCAAGGGACTCATGTCAAGATTTATCCTTATTTTTCCATGTCTTTAAAATAAACAGAACTCCTTTCAAGATGGTAAACGTCATATCACACCAAAACGGTTGATCATTTCTGGTAGAAGTCTGTAGAGTTCCATTACTGTTAAGCATTTCTTGGCCCAGTAAACAAATAAACAGTTCATCTGTAGTTTTTTCAAACAACATAGTCAACCAATGACACATGAAAAACAATGCTAGGTGAACAATTTGTGTCTTGGTCATCTAAAGTTAGAAGTCATTGGTGCTGGTCTGAATTATGCATCTTTTAAATTAAAGATTAACTGACCTTGTTTTTGCTCGCAGTTTACAGCACAGCCCAAAATAAGCTGAAGCATTCTTCCAAGCTCAGCAGCATCAGAGTGTTCCCCGATCAAGTTGACATCAGGAAGGATAAAGTCATTGATCTGCTGCCCCAATATCTGCACAAAAACCAAAATGCAGACATTGCAAACTGTACAGGGAGAGCATATCTGTAACACATGGGAGGTTCCAAACCAGGCCTTCCATTGCAAGCCTACCCCACCAAACAACTGCAAACCAAAAGTAGCAATGGTGTTATCTCCACTGGAGAAACAGAAGGAAGAAATGGGAAAACCCTTCCCTTTCCCGTGAATTTACTCTGTGACCTACTCCTCAAGCAACTGGAAAAAGCCATTAAGCTTTCTCCTACACACACCTCGGCTACAAATCATGCCCTCATAAATGTCTTGCCTTCAGACATCTAGTACAGCCTCCCTCAGCTAGTTAACAATGTCAGATCTGCATGCAGAAGTCAGCTTCTACTCACAACGCTAATACCATTGTATAACCATGGCCATGCTGCCATGTTCATTGTCCAGTAAATTGATTGACTGAGTCTTGATTTCTGTGTATTTCCACCTTAGAGGCGAGTAGCTGTTTGACATGAACTGGACTCGGTCATGGTCAAAACCTTCCACAGAAAATCTGAATGAAATGCATTCATTATATATCTCACCTTTCTGCTAGCATTTGCATTTAAAACAGCAGTTTACACCCAGCCTTCTGAAAGGTCAATAGCAAAATAATTGTCACATAACCCAGCTTCTTTCAAAATAAAGAAGCTACAACTGACAAAATGAAGCATGCTCAGATCAATCAACATTTTGTGTGAATAATACTTTTTTTCTCAGAACTGATAATAAAGAAAACATATTTTGCTGAGTCCCTTCACCAGAATATTCTAGAGACCATTTGTTGCACCTTGGGGTTTTTTAATGTAAGCTTTTTGGAAAATGAAAGGCTCTCCAATGAAAATCATTAGAATTGCTTTCAGCACTTTTCCATATTCCAAAGCTGTCAACGATAGTTATTTTTAACCTTCAGAATTTACTTGCGGGGGGCATAGAAAATGTATTGATAGACAGGCTTTCAGCATTCAAAATAAGGTACATTCATATAAGATTCAACTCATTTTTCTGGGTTATGTTACACAGTCATCCTCAAAGCAAACGGTCTAATGTCATACATTTAATATAAAGAGGCTCGCAATCTAAATTGGTCTGATAAATAAACTGTGTGATGAGCAATTGATTATTGCTTTAAATAGGCAAGCCTGCTAAGAAGGCTTGTCAGGGGTTTATGAACAACTCACAACATGCCTACAATTAACAACTGGACTTTTACCTGTAGCAAATCCTTATTTACAAGTTACCCTGCAGGCAGTGCATTCCAGTAAGGCTGCCTGTAACTCTCCAAAGTCAAAGGATTAAAGGCATCCTATGAAGGGCAAAGGGACTGCAGGTGGCGCAGTGGTTTAAACCACTGTGCTGCTGGGCTGGTTGATCAAAAGGTTGCCAGTTCGAATGTGCACAATGGAGTGAGTTCCTGTTGCTCCATCCCAGCTCCTGCCAACCTTGCAGTTCGAAAGCATGCAAATGCAAGCAGATAAAAAGGTACCACTTCGGTGGGCAGGTAACAGTGTTCCGTGCACTTTGGTGTTTAGTCATGCCAGCCACATGACCACGGAGACTGTCTGCGGACAAATGCTGGCTCCCTCAGCTAGGAAACGGAGATGAGCACTGCCCCTACAGTCAGGCATGACTGGACTTAATGTCAAGGGGAAACCTTTACCTTTATGAAGGGCAAAAAGAACATGGAGACACTGTCTGCCTCCATCTTCTTCCACCCTGCAAAACATTTAGATGTGCCAGAGTGTGAGAAGTACAAGCCTGTTTTTCCCAGGATATTACAGATGCTGGAGGAGCCCGTTTTGTCCAACTGCTACCCCCGAAAGTCTGTCTGAGGTCATTCCTATGACATTGGTGTTACAGTTGGCATGGTTCTTTTCACACTGGCTGCAAGGCCAGAGGGAGATGCTCTGTTCAGAATTCTAACTCCAGCCTTGGAGCCAGTTTTGGAGATTGAAGCGGGGACTCCAAATAATCCTACAGCCATGCTAGCAGCCACAGGACTGCAACCTAATACAGTAAAAAAACAAAAAACCCAGATCACATCGGTTTACTTCACAAAGCAAAAGCCTACTTACCTCATGATTGTAATCCAAAATTCCTTTCAAAATTTTCTTCAGATTGCTCACCTTTTAGAAGGGAAGAAATACATATATATACAGAAGCTACCATAGAAAGATACACAGAAGCAGAATCACACACTGAAATCTACAAGGATTCTTACTTATAGCCAGAAGCCTTTTTTTGCAAAACCATTAAAATCACAAAATCATGATTCTACTATTTTTTTTTTTTTACTGATTTCCAGATTCTGCCTCCTCTATGGTCATGGGAACACAGAAAAATCAACAGAGAAGAAATTACTTACACCAGTGGGTTTGGGAGTTGGACCTCTACTCTCATGTGCTTCATTGTACATAATGACGCTTCCTTTTTTCACACCAGAGTTTTAAATTTATTTTGTCCCATGGTGTGAACTTTATGCACACCAGTAAGATTCCTGAGCTTTTTCTTAGCAGTATCTGCTCCTCCATATCAGCCTAACATGAAAAGCAACTCTTGACACAGCAGAAGTGGGCAGGGCAGGCAGTAGCACTGTCTTGTGCGCAGGAACATCAATTGATATAGCTGAAAGTACTATAAATTCTATTCCTATTTTTATTTAATGTTGTAAAAATTCTTTGGACTATCTCAAAAAGTAATTCCATATATGCCCTCTTGCCCCTTGAGATCAGCAACAGATGCCCTTTTCCAGGAACCCTCTGTGAATATTAGGAGGGTGAGTACCCGGAGGAGGGCTTTCTCTGTGGTGGCACCCCATCTATGGAATGCGCTCCCCAGAGAGGTCCGCCTGGTGCTGTCGTTATTTGTTTTTTGGTGTCAGGCTAAGACCTTTTTATTTAAAATTTATTTTAATTGTTAAATTATTGAATTAATTAGGATTTTAAAATTTTTAGCCGAGAATGCACCGGGGGTTTTTTAACGATTTTTTTAATAGTTATATTATCATTATGTATGTATGTATTTATGTATTCTTTGTGAGCCGCTCCGAGGCTTTGTTGCGATCGGGGTGGCATAGAAATGTTTTAAATAAATAAATAAATAAATAAATCCTGTTTTGTTGTTCTGGTAACTTGAAAGATGCAAACATTCCATTCCTCTCTACTTCCATGTTTTAACATTACCTAATATAAAAAGGACTTCAGTTTGCTCTTTTTTGAAAAATTTTAAAGGATAAATCTTGGAATTTAGGACCCATGAAAGGAGAAAAAAATATTGCAAATGGTAATATATGTTGTCTGAATAAGTGCAGAACTTGAAGCTGAACCTTTTTTTTTTAATATATAAAAGCATTCAAATGTAAACAAAAGATGTAAAGATCCATTACCAAACTCACAGAATCATCAAACAGAATCTAAGAGGCACAATGGGATTGAGTACATGATTTACTAAAGGCTTAGTCCTATGCCTGTTTAGATAGAAGAAGCATCAGCAACTCCGAGCATGCCCCAGCACTTAAACAAGCATTAACTTGAAGAAAATTAAACAACTGACTGACTAGGTCATAAGAGGGCTGTTTTTTGGTTGAAGATGCATGCTGTAATATCTACCATCTGAATAGAGCAAGCACTGTGCATGACCAAGCAGTGGATTCCTGCAAAAATATTTCTAAGATGAACATGAGATGAAAAATGGTACAAACATAGTGTCTTCAGCACTAGAAAACCATAACAAAAATCCAATTCAGCCATGCCATCAAATAAGAGCTATGCATTTAGTGTTCAAATGGTTGACACGGTCGTCTGGATAGAATTTGCCTGTTCCTTCTCTTTGTGGGGGCATGCCATTCATTTGTCCACATTACCTCCAGCCATATCACAAATTTTAAAATATTAGGTATTATTTCAAGGTTTAAATCCTAAATACTTTCTGGCTGCAGTGAAGCATCTTAGTTTTTATTCTGTGCTACCAGAAGGGGGGAAAATCAACAAGTAATGCCTTGAAAGGGATAAGAAAGCAAATGCATACATAGGAAATAATGCAACACAAAAACTGGGAATCAATCCTGCTGACACAGCCCACTGAAGCAAATGCAAGGCAGACACTCCAGGGTGACCCACTGACTTGACAGCTTCCTTAAGTCTATTGAGTATCCAGCTGATAATAAATTTAATTTTAATAAAGCTGTGAATTCTCTGGCAAGTGAAAACCATTGTTTAGCAATCATAAGAACTTTGTCCACAAGTTGAATAGCTGGTGATGCAGTAGAGGAAGAACCGGTCAAATTACCTCAATTCTGACATCATTATAGAAGCACTGGTTATGGGTCCCAGTGGCATGTAATTTAGATATATTTTTGAGGACCAAAGTGCTTACAATTATTTTTGATCTTCCAGTAAATTTTCCTATTTTTATTCCCCCAAATATGGGAGAATGTTTTTATCTTCTCTCAGACGTTTAAAAAATGCAAGCATCTATTTGTGATATTTGGAGATGGCCAGAAAACTGTATTTCCATTATCAGTGCCATTTTCCTATCAAGTTGCATTTTGTCTTAAAGGACAGAAGTATTTATTGTAGGTAAACAAGTACTGTGTAGATCAGCCCTGAATCACCAGAAGGTCAGATTTTACAAAATGAAAAACAAAAGCAAAAGTAATTTATAGTATATTTCTCTACCATAACAATACTACCAAGACATGATTAAGCAAAGATTCAGCAAAAGCTTTTGGGACTTTAAAATCAACAAAGATTTTAAAAGAACATAAAGTATAGCAGTTCCTTCCATTGCTTGATTTTAAGTAGCCAAGAGGATTCTGGGACTCAAGACAGAAGCTCCCATTTTACCTCCAGATCAGCAGGTTAGGCTGAAAAGAACTCCAATGAAAAGCAATTTTGACCTTTGCCTTCTGCAAAAACTGTGGTGCAAACATAAAGAGGATTAGTTCAATAGTTTTGCCTATGATGGTCAATCCGGGTCAGCATCTAGTTTTACAAGCAGGGGGAAAGCCATCTCTACCCACTGGAGCAGACTACAAGTCATGAGTCCAAAACTGCCGCTTCTTCCATCCAAAATCTCTCCTCTAGGTTGCCACTTGGGAACAACTTCAGAGTACGTGCATGTGTGTATATGGAAAGAGAAGAAATGTGGACTTCAGGCCTTCATTTGTCGATCCCTAGTGTAGTGTAACCATGCTGCTTGAAAAGAAGTTTTCATTCCAAAATTATGGGTAATTATATTTCACTGACTTCTACTACTGGTAATTCACATGCTGACTGATAAAATAAAAGTACAATAATGCTTCTCAAATCCATACGCCAAGATTTTAACACACTGCTTCACTAACATAGAACAGAAATAGCTGATCCAAAAAAGAAAGGGAAGAATAAATGTTGCAACTCTGCAGGGTTACCGATCACTGAAAGGTAATGCACTGATAACTAACACAAAAGAAATAGCCTAACACTGTGTTTCTCCTATCTGCTATAAATATTTTAAAAGTCCCAACTGGGTCCTATTGTTGCCATAAACCAGGACCTACAGGAAAAGACAATGCATTTTTACAAAGAAAAATTGGCTCTACTTGACCTTAATGTCAAGAACTGTAGGTGAGAAAGGAACAGAGCATAGCAAGATCTGACTATATAACATCTATCTTCAGTCTGATTTCCAAACAAAGTCAACTCTAGCCTCAACCAATTTAATTTAGGTAAAGCAAACTAGACCCTGGAACTTGCAACCATTCACAATGATGGCAAGAGAAAGACTGGATGTACAGAAGAAAATAGATGGTACCACCTAGTCCAATGCTCTGGAGGAGCTGCTTAAAGCATCTGCTTCATTATGGAAAGAAAAGAGATTCTCTTTAGGCCTGTTTTTGAGGGGCAGGGCTTACATGATATGAGAGTCAAACAGACCTTAGTTTAGTTAAGACATAAGGCATACTTGACAATGACTCCAACATAAAACAGTAATTATATTTCCATCAGTTTGAAGTCATGGGGACTCTTCTTCCAATACAGTGAATGTGCAGAATCTAATTTTCACTTTAAGTGAGGTCTAACTGACCCCAATACCAGCCTAATAAAACCCCCAGATTAACAAAAGCACACTGGGAGTGGATCTGGGTTGAAATACCACAGAAAACATCAATTACTGATAGAGAATATATGGGATATTGAGTGACACACATTAAGTGGGGAAAGGCTCTCAAAACACAGGAAGATTAAGAATTAATTATACTTTTAATATAGATTGATCTTTAGCTGACATTTATTATTTGTCATTCTATAATGTAATCTGAGCCTTTCGGAAGGGAAACTAAAATCCAGTGCACATATAATTGCAATACTTTGTGACTAAAAACAAATAATACAGTTAAGCAATGAAAATACCTTCAGTCTCCAATTGTCTCCTACTTCTGTTTTGATTCTGTTTAGCCAATTTTCATCAAAGTATGTTGGATCTCTGAAAAAACAAAAGCAGAGGTTTTTAAAAATCATATTTAGCTAAATGAAAAACATCTCCATAAAAGATTCTTACTTAAAGTGACTAACTAAAGAATATAATTCTGCATTATGTTCATATTTGCTTAACTGGAATACATATTTATTATTAATTGATTTGTTTTGCAACCCATCTGTCTACCAAGAAAATGGAACCAAAGATGGCTTGCACTGATAGAAAATAAAGATTAAAAAAAGAAAGAATGAGTAAAACAGCAATAAAACAGATAGCTGAGAAGCACAAGAACAGGATAAAAACAACATCCCCCTCTCAAGCTTACACATCGAAAGCCTCTTTGAGTGAAAACATCTTTGCCGCTGGCAGAAAGACAGCAGAGAGGGAGCCAGCCCAGCCTGATCTGCAGGGAGCTCCACAGACTTAGAGCAGCCCCTAAAAGGCCCTTATTCATGTGGCCTTGAAATGCAACTCTGAAGGTAGCAACACTGAAAACAAGGCCTTTCCCAACCAGAGAAGTTCAAATGGGAGAAAGCAGTCTTTCTGGTGGCCTGGCCTCAAGTTGCATAGAACTTTGTAAGTCATAAGAGGCATTTGGAATGGAGCCTGGAAACAAACCAATAGCCAGCAAGACTGTTGCAAGAAGGAAGTCACATGCTCCTTGTGACCAGCTCTGGCCAACAGCCTGGCTATAGTATGGTGGACCAACTGAAGCTTCAAGAATGTCACATGGTCCAAACTAGATGTAAATGAAGGATGTGTGGCTGAGATCAGGACAGACACCTCTAGGAATTGGAACAGTTGGCACACTAGTCTGAGCTGCCCAAATGCACTCCTGGCCACTGGGCATCAGGTTCAGGGCTGAGTATAGGAGTGTGCCCAAAGCACATGTCTGAATCTTCAGGGGAGTGTGACCCACCTAGCACAGGTTGTGTTTCTATTCCCTGATTTACCATATTGTGCTCAGCATTCCCAAACAGAGCTTTGGAAGTTTAGAGATTCATCCAAGCATACTACATTATTAACTTAAATCTTATATTGCCTATATCGTTACCATTATTTGCATTACAATTTTCATTATTATTTAAATATTGCCTCACAGCCAAAGCTCTCTGGATAGTTTACAACCAGACATTGTTCTTGGCAATGAGAATTAAGCAAACTGACAAGTCAAGAGATCATATTTTTTCTTCCACTTCTCAGCCAAAGAGGCTCCTGGAGTGTAGTAAGATATATTACATATTAACATATAATAACTTAGAACCAGATTACCTGGAAGATTGTCTCCCCCTAAACAGACCTGTTGAACCACTGAGATCTTCATGTTGTCTACAGAACGCTTTGCAGTCAAGAGTGGGTAAAAAAGAGAAATTTCTAAGCCTCCACTTCACTCATACCTCAAAATATTAACTTTGAAAGCACATAACCCCAAGAACTGCCTCACCCACAGAAGAGCTTGCCCTATTCTCTGTATTTCTGCACGAATCACAGATCCGCGTATGCCTTCTGTCAGGAATGAAGCAAGTTGGGAGCAGTGGTTTGTGCAGAGATATAATAAGCACAATGAATGAATGCTTCAACCTCAAAGGCACCTTTAATTAAAGCTTTTGTTTCTAATGTGCCCTGGCACACAATTGAAGAATTACTGTTCTAACACCTACCTTCCTGCTGCCATGCTTTTCTATGCCTGCAAAAGTTTCCCCGCAAACTACAGTACTTGGCTTTTGAAACAGTTGCTGCTGGTCTAGGAGAATGGGACAGAGCAGAGCTGTTGATCCCATGGAACCTCTCCTTTGCTTGAACAGTCTTGCCTGCCTTTAGACTAAGCACTTTCTGCGATACCTGTTTGATTTGAATAAGCGGAAGGAAGAGTCACTTTCATATAGTTTACATTTCTGAAAATAAATAAAATGAAATAATAAAACTGTTGTGAAGAGAACGTTGCTTTGATTGCACTTCTCAGAGCTTGAATTGCATACATATAGTAGCGATTTTCTGTTCCATTCTGTTCTAAGAGGCTGCAAGCTCAGTTTCTGCTGTAGTTCTCTCGCTTATGAAACCATCTTCTCTCCAAAGGTATCAAGGAAGTTACTGTTAGATCTCATTACAGATATCTCATTATCTCTGAACTATGTACCAGGCTACAATTAGCAGAAACAAAACACTATGAAATCCATTGTACAGTGTACTAACTTAAACAAAACTCAACATCCTACAGAGTTTATTTTTAAAACAACGCACACATGCATTCACACACACACACACACACACACACACACACACATCTCTGGACTGGATTAAACAAAACAACAGAAGCTTATTTCTGTTAAAGATAAAAAGCATATTATACTGGTTGCTAAAATAGCATTCCCTCTCTTGGAGGCACACCTTAACATGGTGAAGGGGCCTGAGAGTGTCAAAGAAGCCAAGAGCAATGCTGCCAGGATGCCAGAATATTCTCACTAGGCTGGTCTCCTAGCAGGGTCACCCAAGGTGGAATGCTCAGAGCTGAGACACTAGTCAGAGATGCAGCCACCCTCTTCAGGAGTAACAGTCACACTGGCACAAAGAGAACAGATCCCATTAATGGAGATGGGGGAGAGAAACTCCTGAGGAACAGTTACTAGGCAGCAGTGGTAGATCAAGGTGACGCTGGTGGAAGAACTTTTGCAGACAATGGCAGTGACATTTGTCATGGCGAAGGGGCTTGCATAGCTCAATGAAGCTAAGAGCTATGCCGTGCAGGGCCACCCAAGGCGGACAGATCATAGCAGAGAGCTCTGACAAAACGTGATCCACTGGAGAAGGACATGGCAACCCACACCAGTATCTTTGCCATGAAAGCCCCATGGACAGTACCAAAAGACAAAAAGATATGACGCCGGAAGATGAGCCCCTCAGGTCGGAAGGTGTCCAATATGCTACTGGGGAAGAGCAGAGGGCTAGTACTAGTAGCACCAGAAAGAATGAAGCGACTGGGTCAAAGCCAAAAGGACACTCAGTTGCAGATGTATCTGGTGGTGAAAGGAAAGTCCGATGCTGCAAAGATCTATACTCCATAGGAACCTAGAATGTAAGAGCCATGAATCAAGGCAAGCTGGATGTGGTCAAACAAGAGATGACAAGACTGAACATTGACATCTTAGGAATCAGTGAACTAAAATGGACAGGAATGGGTGAATTTAATTCAGATGACCATCAGGAATACTACTGTGGGCAAGAATCCCTCAAAGGAAACGGAGTAGCCTTCATAGTCAATAAAAGAGTAGGAAAAGCAGTACTGGGATACAATCTCCAAAATGACAGAATGATCTCAGTTCGAATCCAAGGAAAACCATTCAACATCACAATAGTCCAAGTCTATGCCCCAACCACTGGTGCTGAAGAGGCTGAAGTTGACCGGTTCTATGAAGGCCTACAACACCTTCTAGAATTAACATCAAAAAATGATGTCCTTATTTTATTTATTTATTTATTTATTAAAACATTTTTATGCTGCCCCATTCGCCAAAGCCTCAGGGCGGTTTACAACAATAAATTAGATCCACATAAATAAAAATTAAAATATATACATTAGAATAATAACAATAATACACACACACACACACACACACACACTATAAAATAATATAAAATAAGCCGCCCTGGCCAGATAAAATTCAGTAGTATTAACATTTAAAATGCTGCTTAAATAAAAAGGTCTTCGCCTGGCGCCGAAAAACAAATAACGACGGCGCCAGGCGGACCTCTCTGGGGAGCGCATTCCATAACTTAGGCGCCACCGCTGAGAAAGCCCTCCTCCGAGTAACCACCCTCCTAATTTCTTTCACGGAGGGCTCCCGGAGAAGGGCCTCTCCCGCTGATCTCAGGGGGCAGCTGGGCATATATGGATGTAAGCGCTCCTTCAGGTAACCAGGACCCAAGCCGTTTAGGGCTTTATAGGTCATCACCAACACCTTGAATTGGGCCCAGACTTCAATGGGGAGCCAGTGAAGCTGACGGAGAACTGGAGTCATGTGAACATAACGTCCAGTCCCCGTCAGCAGCCTGGCAGCTCTATTTTGAACCAATTGAGGTATCCGGACTGTCTTCAAGGGTAGCCCCATGTAGAGCGCGTTACAGAAGTCAAGACGGGAAGTCACCAGCGCATGAGTCACTGTTGCGAGGCAGTCGTACTCATGGGGAATTGGAGTGCTAAAGTAGGAAGCCAAAAGATAACTGGAATAACAGGAAAGTTTGGCCTTGGAATACAAAATGAAGCAGGGCACAGGCTGGTAGAATTTTGTCAAAAGAATACGATGGTCATAGCAAACACTCTTTTCCAACAACCCAAGAGACGACTCTACACATGGACATCACCAGACGGTCAACACAGAAATCAGATTGACTATGTGCTCTGCAGCCAAAGATGGAGAAGCTCTATACAGTCAGTAAAAACTAGATGAGGAGCTGACTGTGGCTCAGATCATGAGCTTCTGGTTGCAAAATTTAGGTTTAAATTGAAGAAAGTAGGGAAAAGCACTAGGCCACTCAGGTATGACCTAAATCATATCCCTGATGAATATACAGTAGAGGTGACAAACAGATTTAAGGAATTAGATCTAATAGACAGAGTGCCTAAAGAACTATGGATGGAGGTTCGCAACACTGTACAAGAGGTAGCAACTAAAACCATCCCAAAGAAAAAGAAATGCAAGAAAGTAAAATGGCTGTCTGAGGAAGCTTTACAAATAGTTGAGGAAAGAAGGGAAGCGAAAGGCAAGGGAGAAAGAGAAAGATACACCCAATTGAATGCAGAATTCCAGAGAACAGCTAGAAGAGATAAGAAGACCTTCTTACATGAACAGTGCAAAGAAATAGAAGAAAACTATAGAATAGGGAGGACCAGAGATATCTTCAAGAAAATTGGAGATATGAAGGGAACATTTCATGCAAAGATGGACATGATAAAGGACCAAAATGGCAGGGACCTAACAGAGGCAGAAGAGATTAAGAAGAGGTGGCAAGATTACACAGAAGAACTATACAAGAAAGAGCTTAACGTCCCTGATAACCACGATGGGGAGGTCACTGACCTTGAGCCAGACATTCTGGAATGTGAAGTCAAATGGGCCTTAGGAAGTCTGAGCAACAACAAAGCTAGTGGAGGTGACAGTATTCCAGCTGAGCTATTCAAAATCTTAAAAGACGATGCAGTAAAAGTGCTACACTCAATATGCCAGCAAATTTGGAAAACTCAACAGTGGCCACAGGATTGGAAAAGGTCAGTTTACACTCCGATCCCAAAGAAGAGCAATGCCAAAGAATGTTCAAACTGCCGCACCATTGCACTCATTTCACATGCTAGCAAAGTTATGCTCAAAATCCTACAAGCCAGGCTCCAGCAGTGTGTGGACCGAGAACTACCAGAAGTACAGGCAGGATTTCGAAGAGGGAGAAGAACTAGAGATCAAATTGCCAACATACGCTGGATCATGGAGAAAGCTAGGGAGCTCCAGAAAAACATCTATCAGTGGACACGAAACCACTGATTGGTTCAAAATTGAGAAAGGAGTTCGGCAAGGCTGTTAAAACCCCCTTTTTAAGAATATGGTGCAAATTTGGGACACATATAGAGCAAGGTTTATGCCGACAATCTCACCATTACAGAAATTGAAGGATTTCCAGAAAGTACTGAAGGAAAGTACTGAAGGAAAAACTAGTTTTGGGGTTAAAAGATTGGTTGGCAAAAATGAATAACAAGGAAAGGATAAAGGTGGTATTAGGAAAAGAGAAATTAACCTGGTTTAATGTTATGCAATTAGAACAGTAGTCTACAGAATGGATAAAAAAAAATGGTAAATGTAGAGATAGTGTACTACTAAATTTGAAGAGATTGTTTTATATAAGGAAAAACAAGACATTATGCAAACAAGTGAGATGATAATAAGTGAGTTCTGTAAGATTTTATTAGATATGGAGGACCAATGTGACCCTCTTAAGGTTTCACAGGAAATAGATTTAGGAAGGGTTATAAATAAGGAAGAATGGGAAAATATAGGATAAGAGAATACTAAAAAGTATGTTGATTAGAATTAAGGAAAAATTATAAATTAATATGAAAGTAATACCTCACAGCAGTAAAATTATATTTTATGGATAATAAGTATTCCAATATATGTTGCAGATGTGGTCAAAAAGTGTAAACCTATTTCCATATGTGGTGGGAATGTGAAATTATTAGGAAATTTTGGGAAATGTTTTTTAAGGTAATTACTGAAATACTGACTTTTATATTGAAGCAGACCCTGGAATTGCATTAGTGCCATTATTTCATGAAAAGAAATGGAATAATAAAGAATTAATAACAAATTTATTAACAGCTGTAAGATTACTAATAGCAAAGAATCGGAAAGAAAAATGGGATTTTCAATTAAGTGAATGGTATAAAGAAATCTCAAATATAGCTGTTAGTGATAAGTTAAAGTGTAATATTAAGGTGAAAGAAAGAATTGACAAACAAGAATAATGACAACTATTTGGGGATTGTTCACTGAACACGTATTAATAAAAGGGAATGTATCAAACCTCTGTATGATTCAATGCAATTTTGCATGGAGCAGGGGCATCCTGAAAGAGGGAAAGCATAGAATAAGGGTATCTGAAGGGAATATGAATAAATAACTATCATGTAGCCAAAGGTCCCATGTGAGGTGCATTTTATGTGTTGAGTATCAAATAAACCAAATATCAGTTCCTCTGACTGATTTATTTGATACAACTTATTTGTATTGTAAGGTTTTTTCCTCCTTATTTTTGTTATGGATGTACTTTGTACTGTAATTCTTTGTATTGTTATTACTGAAAATTTTTATATATAAGAAGGAGGTGGTAACAACTCATACAATTGGGACATGAATCAAGGCAAACTGGAAATCATAAAGCAAGAAATGGAAAGTATAAACATCATAGTAGTTGGTGTGAGAGAACTAAAGCAGACTAGAATGGAATGTTATGTTTCCAATCAGACACAAAGATTTTCACTCCAGAAATTACAAACTCAAAAGAGTAGCTCTAATACTGAAACAAGATGTGGCACAGGCAGTAAAGGCTACAATGCAAAATCCTGCCTAATAATATCAATCAGAATTAGAATTAGTGGGAAACCTATCAACATAACCATCATTCAAGTATATGTTCCAACAATAAATGCTGAAGAAGAAGATACTGAAAATGTTTCAGCAAGTTTTCAAAAGGAAATTGATTACACACCAAAACAAGACATGCTGCTAATTGTAGGTGATTAGGTGGAATGCAAAAGTAGGAAACAAAGCAGAATCAAATGTTGTAGGAAAAATTGGCCTAGTGATAAGTGAAGCATGAGAATAACTGATGGAATTTTGTGAAGCCAACAATTGTTCATTGCAAACACATACTTCAAGCAACCACTCAGACAACTATTTACATGCACGATCAAAAGGAAGTTGTCTGAAAGGCCTAACTACAGGCACAAAGGGCAACTACCCCAGCAGCAGCATCACCCTCTGCAGGGATCTTCCAAGGCCCTGATAAGAGGATGGACCATGGTCTAGTCATACAAGAAATGAGCCATATTCATTTCCTGTTAGGTGAGAGCACAGCCCTTCCTAGATCCCTGGAAGAGGTTCCCCTGGACACATCATGAGAAGGCAAGACATACTGGAGAAGACAATGTTAGAGAAAGTTGAAAGCAGAAGACAAAAGGGAAGACCAGATATGAGATGGATTGAATCCATAAAGGAAGCTACAGCCTTGAACTTGGGAGAGCTGAATGGAGTTGTCATGGACAGGCCATTTTTGGAGGGCTTTCATTCATAGGTTTTCGGTAAGTCATATGAACTGATGGCATGAAACAGCAAAAAATTAACATTTCCTATTTCAACATATTCACCTTTGAAATATGCTTATGAAAATACAGATTGCCCAGTATTCACATTTCATGTGGAAAGGCTGCACTCTATGAAGTAGCTCACTCTCCTTATCGCATCACCTGAGACCTGGTGACATGCAGATATTTTAACATGTCTAACAAGTTTATGTTTTAACCAATTAGGTAATATAGAGTTGTTACCATTCTCTTTGCCACGAGGTTTGTGCTGCTGTTCTCAGGAAAGTTCCCATGTTCTTTAGACATCATTGATCTGGTCACCACTTACAGCATAATCCTACACACACACACACACACACACACACACACACGAAAAAGTCCTATCATTCCTCAGCTGGCCTGACTAGCTGGGGCACTCTGGGAGGTGTAAGAACTTTTTCTGTCTAAACATGCAAAGGTTTATACCTGTATGGAAATGTACCGTCTAACACTCATGCCTGTGTTTTTCAAAACAGAAAAGGGCTATAACAATCTTTAAAGGATGAAGAATAAGGCCAGTAGCAGAAGTTAGCCATGTTCAAGCAGAAAGGTTAAGAACATGCTGTTAAAACCTGTTACAACAAAATGAGAATATTAAACCTGGCCAGACTTCAAACTGGAATCCAGCAGAAACTGCCAGAAGTGAATAAGAAGTTGAAGAGATTAATAATGTAAGGCTTGGGTTTCCCATCTTCAGATCAAGAGCTGGTACCAAACATGTATTAACTAAAGTGAATTTAGGAATCAGTAAAACAACAGTAGATTAAGCTTCCATTTCACCTCTATTTTTCTGTACTGGCAAAGGACTCCCAAAATCCATTACACCTACCTATTCAAAGCAAGCCAGGCTACATGTGGGTCAGCAAATGTCCAAAGTTTTAACTGTTAAATGTTCCATTTATAAACTTTCTAATGATGAAGATTTGGGGAGCTATGCATATACCAAATGTCAGCTCTTTTAGGACTGTAAGAACCTAAACAGTCTAAGGATGCATTATGTTTGTGTTAAGTCTCTTTTCAGATTGGAATGAAGTGGCACAAGAGTTTGTTGAGTAAGAGGTATTGGAAGGAATATATCTCAGGATGAAGGATATAGGCTGAGGTTAGCAGCAGCTGCTGAGGTCCAGGACAGTTCTATGGTATAAAAAGGGGCTTAATGCAGCAAGCAGCAGAGAAACCAAAGGTGAAGAGACGCCTCCCCTCCATACCTGCCATCTGCACCATTTCCAGGATAGGAAAAGGAAGAAATTCATGAGGCTGTCATTCAGATTAGAGAATATATACTTTCTCAGCCTCCTTATTTTAGTATGGTCGCTTGCCATGATCAACTCTTTTGCCTCAAGCGTAGTGATGATTCTGCTGAAGGTTGGTCCCCAGACTATCAAAGATGCAGCACAAGGTCAGATAGAAGACCCCCACGCTTGAAGCAGGGACAAATCCTGGTTGCCAGAGATTTTTGGTTACCAGTCAAGACACAAGGCATCCAATATTCAAGAGGATATGAGAGAGAGAGAGAGAGAGAGAGAGAGAGAGAGAGAGAGAGAGAGAGAATATGCCTAAACAAAAATGTGAGCTTTCTAGTACCTGCACAAATATTACAAAATCACTGATTTTTGTCATCTCCCCACCAAAAGACATTACTTACTCTTTCTGTTTTTTTACCTGCCCTGTATTAGTATTTAGATGTCACTTTGATTCCTAACTAAACCATTTTGGCATGTTTTTTTCTCTAAAACATTGCCTTCTGTCCAGTGCTACATGAGTCTATCCATTTGTGCAAGGGGACTTCCCTCTGAATCACTTCAGAGCTTCTCTTGGAGGCAGAGACCTTAGGAATGGCTTGTGAGGTGCTGGGGGGGGGGGGGTGCTGCAGTGCAAGGAGGAAAAATCACTAAGAACTGGGTGGAGTTATCTTGCACAAGCAACTTCCAGATTATGCAAGCTGCCTCTGCTTGTTTGACTCCAATTTCCCCCTCCCACTTCAGCCCCCCATGCTACATCCCAAGCCTTTCCTGGGGTGGCAATTAGGAGGAGGGGGCAGAAAATTCTTGAAAATCCACTCTCAGAGCACTGGATACAACCTACATTGTTGCTAAGAGCTTCATATAAGAGACATCTGGAATTTCCTGTACATTTAGAAATCTGTTCCACAGATGAATCTGTTAGATGAATCTGCAAAATAAATTTAGCATATTCTTATTACATGAAAGGGAAACTGCTAAAGTTATTCTCCAACTATATATACTGGCATTTTCAAGGTTAAGCATAAAGGCTACACTAATGCTTTCTCTAAATTATAAACAATAGAATTATTATTCATGTATATTACCATTTATGTATATTGCTATTCAATTTCCTCAACTATTGCTGCTTCCTAAGAAGTCTGCTGTAAGACTAAGGATAAGCAATGCATTTGCATCTAACTCATTCTCATTTTGCATAATTCTGGCTATTTAAATCAATACTATAAGCTCTAATGGATATAAAAAGGGCTACTGTCCAAGTATTATTCCTCCATCTTTCAGTTTCCTCATCTCTACAACAGATGGCTTTATGTTTACTGTCACTTTTATGAAATTTCTCATGAGAAAAGTACAAATGTAAGACACATTTGGAAGACACATTTCCATATAGTACTAACATGAAGGTCAGAGTTTGTAGTACTGACCTTGTCATGTACTCTTCTCTGGTACACACTGATCCCCAATCAGAGATAAGTTTTCGAGAAACAGATCCCTTCATCCAATTCGGCTGGGTGCAGCATGTCCAAATACTAGCAACTGTCTTGCATAATTTTGAAGTTGGTACTATGGCTGAGAGAGTGACATCCAACGTGCTGTGAATGTGAACAGTTTTACTGCAGCCAGAGTGAGTCGTTAATTTATGTATGTTATGTTAGATATTTGTATTTTATCTGTGTAAGCTGTCCTGAGGCTTTTGCAAAGGACGGCATACAAATATCCTAAATAAATACATACATACATACTGTTGAAGTACTAGGAAAACATCCCACAGTTGGCCCCTGAGGAATATTTAACAAGTAGAAGGCAGCTGCAGACCACTCAGAAAACCTTTACTCACTACCTTTCCTCCAAGCACTGACACTTTGGTAGTTTTCTAGCTGGTATATGTGTGCTTCACGCCTCTCCAAATGCTTAATACCAACAGTGATACTGTGGTATTTTGTGGTATTTTGGTGCTAGCCCTCAGCCTTTACTAGAATGTGGTCTTCAAGAGCTTCTTGAAAATGAAAATCAGTCCTTGGGTGCATTCCTGCTCTAGGATGAGATTTCATCTGGATTTAATAAGACCCATTTTGAGTGTTCCACCAGTTGTCATCCCATGTACACTAGCCTTCCTAACTCTCCAATAAACCAAGCATTCATATGAGCTCTATTCGGTGAGAAAAGGCTATTAGGAAAAATTACACCAACTGCCCAAGTCATTTCCACATTCCACAGTGGAAGCAGATCATTGAAAAAAAACACTAACCATGTCAACGGGAAATTCCATAAGAACTCTCAAGAATTAATTGGCCTTGAAAGCAGATCACTCTAACAAGTCCAACACTCCATGGAAATAAGTGGCCACAGTATATCTAAACATGACTGGTAAATGATCTGACTATGAAGCAGGCCCCCTCATCCAAATCACCATTTCCTTAGTTAGAATACCAGATCCAGGATATGATCTACAACATGCAATGATCCAGTGATATACTGGGACAAATTCTCTTGGACAACCATTCTTAACATCAGACTTGAGAAACTACCTTCATCAGCTCAGGTAGAGAGATTGTCGGACAAGTAGATGGAGACCACAGCAAGATCAGACACATGCAGAGCCGAAGTTCAGGTTACCATAACTCCTCACTTACCAACCACACAGTTTGTGCTCTGGTACACCTGATTAAACGTATGACTGCCCGTTTATCTCATATTTCTTACTGATTTCCACTGACCAAGAAGTTATTTTAATTTTACACACCACTCTTTGATTTGTAAACATTTGATTTTTTAATTTACTTTCTGCATTCCTAATATAGTGCTAGTAAAGATTTTTGATAATCAATTACCAAAAGTACAACTCAATTTACAGCAGTAATTCTTACATAATAAGATGCCTGAAAAAGAAGGCATAAATGTGGTGCCAATAACAACAACAACGACGACGACAACAACACACAAGCCTGGTGTGGTCAGTTTAAGGAATGACTAGCCTAATTTTATTTACATTTGTGGCACTCGGTCCAGAAAATAAAGTTTTTGATGCATATAATACAAATTACTATAACTTTATGCACTCCATATTGCTAACAAAACATTCACTACTTTGAGGATTGAAATAAGGCTCAAAAGTTGGGTTCCTGTTGAATGGATAACTGTATCCTTTTCTAGATAGCTTTGCTCCATCTTTCCTTAACTTAGTCTCTGGCTTCCTTCTACTCGCCATGCCTGTCTCTTCTGTCTCATGTATACTCTTACTGCAGCTGCACAATTCAGTCCTATTGAAATGCAGCTCATTTGTGTGTCCATGCCACTCAGAAAATAAACACATCGGATGCAAAGGCATTCCTCTCCTTTACCTAAGATTTCTGCCCCTTTAGATGGATCAATATCGCTGTCAGGAAACAAGTGTTAGGTGAAGGCAGCAGCATCTCTTCTTTAAAGTAAGGGAGTTCTGAGCTGTTTCCCAATACGGCTCAAGGTGAAGAGGCTTTCAGGAAGGGCTTGCTCTTAGGTACAAGGCTATAGCTGCCTCCCATTCAATGAATTACCTTTCCCTCCTCCTCAGACGTAGGAAATTGTATAAAATTTTCTAAATATTTTCACTGTGTTCAGTCCTTAAAAAAAGTATAGCCTCATTAGAAAACTAGAAATGCTGAAACGGTTACTGTTTAGTCATCCTCGAGCGATGTTAATATCCTTGAAAGATGCTAGACTTAATACTGCAAGAAACAGAGTCCCTCTGTTTAGAACAGAATGCATATTATACAAGCTGTAGCATTTCCCCCAATACTGCCTTGACAGTGCCATGACACCGAGAGGCTAACGGAGACCGGGGCAAAAGGATGACTTGTCTCCAATAAACAAAATAATTACCAATGCCACTTAGGAAGGACAGCAATATGGAGACATTATTAAACAAACAGTCATACCAGTCCTGTTGTTTTTCTCATTACAGTACAACTACTAACTGAATATACAGGGGGGAAGGGTGCTGGTTTTAAATATTTTTTTTCATATAAACTTTGCAAAATCTGGCTTTGTGTCTGGTTCTGGGACAAAAAGTGCTTTGGTTGCCCTGTGGGATAACCTTTGTTAAGAGACAATGTAAATTCAACCCTGACGGTTCTCTTGTAGCTCTCAGTAGCCTTCAGTACCATCAGCCATTGTACTTTTCTGGATCAGGTGTCTGGTTTGGAAGCTAGGAACACCGTTTCACCATGGTTCTGAGTCTAATTTGATGGTCCTTCCAGAAGGAGGGGTTAGAAGATTTTTGTTCTCTCTGTGAAAATCATGTTATAGGGGTCCACAAGGCTCCATTTTTATCCCACACACTATTTAATATCTGCATGTAACTGCTAAGGGAGGATATCCAGAATGGGGGCTGAAGTGTCCTTACTATGCTTTACCTCTTTATCAGCTTTAGCTCTTCTTTCTAGCTAACCTAGATGAGGCAGTGGATGTTGTAAATTGGTATCTAACCAGAGTAACTAACTGGATGATGACCACAAACTGAAACAAAATCCAGACAAGACAGAGACAGAGTTAGCAAGAGATTTATCTGCCTGGATGGTGTTCAGCCTTTTCTGGAGAAATCAGGTGTATAGGTAGGGGTTGCTCCTAGATACATGGCAGTCACCTGAGGCTCAACTTGGTACCGGAGTTTTTAACAGAATATTTCTTCCCATACAGATGTGCTTGGACCCTTAGGTCATTACTGGAGACCTTCCTCCAGGTGTCCTTGTCAAAGAAACCTATGTGATTGGCTACAAGAAAGAAAGCCTTCTCAGTTCTGCTGCCCTTCTTATAGAATCCCCACCATTTGGAATCTCCTCCAAACATCTTTCTCCTGTGCATGAGTAGGTAGAGAGAAGTCCTACAGCTTCTTCATAGGATTTTTATTGTCTAAGCATTTATAAAATTGTGCCCTTAGAAATCTAGTTTTACATCTGGTTTTATATATCTTTATTTATTCTAGTGCTGTTCACAGCCTTGCAAAGTATTTTATTCTTTAAAATATGTGCTCTGTCTTTTATAGTTTTAGCTGTTCATTTGCATTTTAGTATTTTAGGGCACAATCCTATGGGTTGCTCCCTTGATGCTCATAGGTCCCCTAAGTCAGAGGTTTACAAGTTTCCCAGGAAGAGCAGAAGAGCTGCTGTTTGCCTCCCTGAATCTCCTGCTCTGTACTTTTGCTCAATGACCATTTCTGAACATCTAGTTCGGGTACCACAGAAGGAGAGAGAGAAGGAAGCTGCAGAGGCACAGGATATATCACAGAAAGCACTTTTTACTGCTTTTCCAAGGTTGAACTCCCAAACTCAGAGCGGCCACTTGCATAGTTCTGAAATGAAAGATATGTATCAGCTGTGGGGTAATGGGAACTGGAGTGTGGATTCCCAGCTGCAATGTTGGAGCTCTGTTTTGGACCCTGGATCTGGGAATTTATCCTATGAAGTATCCCAGCCAATGTCCCAGAGCCACTGGATCTCTCTCCTGTTTGTAATCCTCCCAGAGGATAATTTGTTACTGGGTGGATTAAAAATACAATAAAATAATATAAATAAAATGCTTGTGTATAAGAAGTTGCAAGTTTTCAGATGGCCCATTCCTCCCTCACTCCCTTCCTCTATGGCATTTCCTACTGTCATAATTTTGATTGTCTGCTCCTCTGGGCAGGATCTTCTTTATTTATACATACTGCCCTGCAAGACATCATGTATTTTAGCAGAATACTACTGAAGTGATGTATCAAAATATTGCAATTCATAGTCTTACTAAAATTCCATCTCAACATCAAAAGGCTCACAATTGTGCATTTGTTCTGTCCAAGAAGACTGTAGCTTATAATTTTTTTCCATGTTTGAAAGCAAAATCAATCAAATAAAAGGATACATTTACAATATAAATGTTTTCTTACATCTTTTGAAGGACTTGGGCCATCACGACTCCATTTGTTAAATCTTCTACAGTCTGGCATGGTGCTTCAACATTAAATGTCTGGATCTGAAGAGGAACACACATATTTAGTCATTTATTTATTTATTTTTCGATTATATCCTGCCCTTTTCCTACAAAGGGCTCAAGGCAGCTTACATCATTCTCCTCCTCCATCTTATCCCCACAACAACAACCCTGTGAGGTAGGTTGGGCTGAGAGTCTGTGACCGGCCCAAAGTCACCTAGGTGGCTCCGTGGCTGAGCGGGGACTAGAACCCAGATCCAGTCCCAGTCCCAGTCCCAGGCTCTCAACCACTACACCACACTGGCTCTCCATGTCATGCTACATCTTACTGCATTGTGCTAGCACAGCAAGAGATTTAAAAACAGTGCAAAGCGACTACTATCAACTACAAAGCATAGCATAGATAAGCAACAAAAATAAATAGTTTAGCTCAAAGGAAGAAAATATTGGAATGACTAACCAAAACTGTATATTACGAGCTGGTTAAGTATAGTGGCCGTAAAGTTCTGGTTCAAGACCTATTCTTGTAACAAAGCCATTTTTTCTCAGTACCTGTAAATGAATTTTGATCGTAAGCATATGGAGTTAGAGACTAGTATTTTTAAATCTGTGTGGCCCAAAAAAGCACTATGTGCACTGATGATGTTAGGCATATAAAATTGCCTCAAGAAAACATAGCTTGAAGACTTGCAGTCCTCTTACACATTGAGTAAACCTGCAAAGCTGTTGTTGCAAGGATTAAAGTTAGACAACACAACTAACCAGTTTTCTGTTGCTGTTTTTAAAACTTTGGGTAGTTGTGAATGAGCATGAGAGAGGAGCATGCAGGCTGCTAACCAGTCATATGTGTTCCAACTCCCCCAGAGTTCTGCATTTAGACATCATGAAAACCAACCAGGGACAGAACATCCATGGGTTGTTTAGCTCAGTAGAAATCAATGGGTAGCCAGGAGCCAATACACTCACTCTCTCAATCTTATTCCTTATCCTTGTCCCTCCCTCAACAAAATAAATGAATAAAATCTGCATAGGATCTAGAGGAAAGACTTATTTAGGTAGGGACTGACTGCAGCTAATACTTCAATTTAATTCTTTGTTCAGGAACAACTCATATACATATTAGTACTAAGCAAGATGCTAACTATCCTCAAGGTATCAATCTGAGTCAACTGATAATGTATGTGACATTCTGAAATGCTAAGTGTAAAGAGGAAAACATGTTTTCTCAAACACTAAAATACAGGCGAGGGACAATGGCAGACAGTAGTGATAGACTGTTGCTCCCTAGTGCATTTACACAACATGTTCAGAACCCCAAGTTTTCCCCTGAAAGTATTTTTTTTCCAGAAAACGTGATCAAATCAGCTTCAGAGGTCCTGCAGTGACTTTTAAAAGCACTTATTTCTTAATTGTATCATACCTTTTTATTTTTTAAAGAACACAAGTGGCTTGCATCATTCTGTCCTCCTGCTCTCAGTCACAACAACCCACCCTGTGAGGTGGGTTGGGCTGAGAGTCTGTGATTGGCTCAAAGTCATTCAGTTGGCTCCATGGCTGAGCGGGGACTAGTCTCCTGAGTCCCACTCCCATGCACTTGACTACTACACTACATTAGCTCTCTAAGGGGATAACCTGGCTAATCAAGGGCCACACATTTTAATTCCGGTTACCATCAAGCCATTATGTGTAATCACTCTTCATTTTTATTTTTATTTTTTTTGCAGTGCAAGCAAATTTGGGGGTGGGGAGCAAGATCTGCCTTTTGTCTCATAAGAAAAGCACTGCCAAAGGCCTATTTAATCCATGATCCTATTTTCCACACAGATGATCCAGGTGTCTCCATGAGTAGGGTTGGGAGAAACTTGTTTGGTTCACTACTTAATCTGAACTGACCTAATTTGTCAAGTTGACATTTTCAAACAAATACGAGTATGTAAACTAGAACAAAATTTTCCTCCAGTTTCCACAATTCTCTCTATATTAATGTTTGTGCTGATTTTAACAAAAAAGATTGCAAACTAATATGAAATCAAAACAAACTTGTATAAACCTAAAGAGACAAATGTGTGCATCCCTATCCATGAAAACCTGTCAAAATGCAACAAACCTCCCCTGCTATTGCCTTTATGAATACACACCTCTCAGTATCTGATTTTCAGAAGTATCTAGTCTCTGAACCTGAAATTTCTATTTAGCTAGAGCTTATTTATTTAAATTATGTATTGAACATTTTCTGAATACCTCAAAGATGTTTACTTTATAAATACACAAATATAAATAAATATAAAACATGCCATTGCTACATGTTATGGTAGTCAAATTAGTAACTATTAGATGAACAAGTAATTTCACATAGAGGATTTGCAGGGGGGGAAAGAGGCCAGTACAAGGTGAGAGAGATTTTTCCCCTCCCACACTCTCTAAAACAGAAAATGTAGAAGATAGGCAGCAGCTGACTGCCACTTGGCAAGATATTTATGGGGCTCTGTTCCCAACAAAGTAAGCCATTATTTGATCCATAAATCTAAAGTTCAGTGGACTAGTATGTGAGCAGCATGTAAGCTCATCTTACACTTGAGGCAAAACAACATTCTGGGGGGGAAAGGTGCCTTCCGCCAAATTTGGTAATTACATTTACAGTAAAGCTACTCTTCTCCCTTCATTACATCTTATGGAACTGACCTTCTGTCACTGTGTCATTACACAGTATGATCCCACAACCTGTCCCACAGCAAGTGCTATAGACTGGGATAGAGAAGGGTTCAGTATGACAACACCACAGGAGGTAGACTTCACTCGGCACTCGTATCAGCACCTGCTATATCTGGGCTGAGCCCTAAGTTCCAGGTGGGTGGCCTCTGTCCTGGGCCCCACTTTTATTTATTTTTAAAGAGTTATAACACACTTGCCAGCATTGTTTTGTGGTGGAAACCATTCTTTAGCAACAATAACCAGAAAATCCCCAAATGCTGGGGCATCAGGGGAAGCAAGGACAGAAGCCACATGCCCTTTGACGTCAGGAGAATGTTCAGCATTCCCTAAAAGTTAAGAACGTTGCCAAGTACTCCCCCCATCATGGACACCATTTAGTTTTACCTGATGTTATGGGGGTGGGGAGCAGTTTGGCCAGGGTGATTTAAAAAAAAAATCTAATTCTACTTTTAGCCTCATACAGCAAATCAACGGGAAGCACCTGAAATATCAAAGGGATGTCTGCTTCCTACTTCTTTTGGAACAAATGCCAAGGACGCTTCGCTGCATACTCATAATGCCTGGGTCACATGTGTTATACTGTAAAAAAATTAGTTGCTCCAAAAATTGCCCGAAATTTAGTCATTCTTATTACATTATACTGAATATAATTTCCAGTTTTAGAAACTGAAATCTACAAATGTACATATCTCCAATTTTTAAAAAAAAAACGCAATTCAAAGCGACGTTGCCAGGCTCAGATTCCCCACTCTTCCACCTTATAAAGCAAGAAGTTAACACCTTGGAAAAAGAATGGGAACACCAATTTTAGTCTGCCCATTTTCACACAGGTGCTAAATTGTTTCATAAGAAGTATGATCCAACTAAACAATCCTGCTGACCTATCCTGATTTCTTAATCCACCCTAACCAATCCTTAAAATGTTCACAGACAGGTTAGAGCACTTGGGTAGACATGAAAAGCTGTATAAACAGCTCAGCTGAAGTACAGTCTTAACTCATTTTCTTGCCTATGTAATCAAAGTTAACCTATGGTACCTTGGAAAAGAAGCCTCATCTTAATGTTACTTAATAACTGACAAAATTTTATTTTTGGAAAAAAAGTCCTTTGAATTGTTCATTTTTTACATCTACAAAGCTGCTTAAGATTTTTAACAATAATGACTTTTAAGGCTAGTCTGCTGCTCTTTTTACACTACTTTTCAGTACCGATTGCATGTTATTTGCTCTACAACTTGTTGTTAGCTCCCCAGAAAGCAAAATATATTCTGTCGTTTGGTATGTTATTATTTGCCATCATGGATCATTTCAAGATGTGAGAACATAATAGATCTAGCAGGCCTCCATATACAGGCAACCTTTCATTTGTGTAGCTTGGATGTCACCATATCAGGCCAATAAACCTTGATTGGCCAAGACCAGGAATAATCCTCATGCCTGCACACTCTGTCTCCCTCTACCTTCTTCTTGTGTACCTCACTTTTGCACCTTAATTGAGTACTTCTGAAGCCTTTTTTTTAAACAAAGAGGGGGGTGTTGGTAGTATCTGAACCATGAAACCATAGTTCAATAATCCTTACAAACCAGGATATCACACCATGAATTGATAACCTGGCTTGTAGGGATTGCTTCAATCACAATTTAAACTAGTTTAGATGCAAAAGGAAACATTGTTTTAAGAAAACAGTACTGAATAAAGCTACAAAAGAGAGGGAAGCCTGCAGACACAGTGATCATTCTTGGTATCTTTCTTGGTGTATTTCTTCCCATGCTTAACCAGCAAACCATTTTAAAAGTCAGCTCACAAAAATCTAATATGTTATTACAAATGCTCCATGATTGAGCATGCACAAAGGAGGGCATATGATGCTCAGCAGAAAGTTTTACTATAAGTTCATAACATCTGTCTGTTCGGACTGGATCCCAAAATCCCAGCACAAGCATGCCAATACAAAAAGAAAAATGTTTTGAACTTTTTAACCTTTAGCAGTGCTTGAGAATTAGAGGCAGTGGCTCGGATCAAATGACTCATGCTAAAGTATATCAGAAACATGCTACACAGACTCCTTTTTGTGAATTTCACTGTGACCAAGCAAACAATTTCTCTTTCTTACAGCTTACCAAATTCTACTAACACACATCAAACTATTCCCTATAAATTTAAAAATGAAACCAATATGGAGTATGTTACACCTTTTATTCTAATTTCAATCTAGAAAGTATATGTTTGGAAAACACAGTTCAGCTACTTTAGATAAAACATATACTTCATAATTGCAATAGAAGTATATTGCATATGCATAATTGCATATGTATATGTAATAGAACTTTTGAGAAACTTTTTCCAGTGTTTCAAGCAATACACTTTAATCACAGGCATGCACGATTCTAACTTGCACAAACACAGCAACCCACTGTGGGTATTTGCAAAGGTGGGTTGTTATTTTACACCATGTCAGCCTGGACGAATATCCCACTGGGTGGGTTGTTTGAGGCAACAAGCCATACTGATGCTGCTTGTTTTGCGAGTTGTGAGACCTAGAACAGGTTGGCATGTCATCCAAACCAGCACTTCAACCCCATCATGCATTACAGGAAGCAGCAAGTAGTGCTTGGGAAACCCTTTGCCTCTATGGCCATATTTGCCCAGACCACTCTCAGTGTCAGGTGTTCTATCATATGTTGGAGCAGGACTTTGGAACAAACATCACTTACTACTTTCCCCAGTTGTGGCCGTGACTCTTTTTGTGTTTGCCAAAGCTTTTTCCCCCTTTCCTCCCTCCACTTCTTGTTTCCTGGAGATCACTTTTTGTACTCTCCAAAGTGACAATCAGTGACAACTCCTTCAAGGAGCCCAAATGGCATACTGGACTGGCTGTCGCTGTATGCCATTTATTTCTTTATTTATATCCTGCATTTTTCCCTTCCAAGGAGCCCAAGGTGGCCATGTAATTCTCCTCCTCAATCTTATCCTCACAAGAACAGCCCTGTGAGATAGCTCTGGGGTGAGTCTATGGCAGACCCAGTTAGCTCCATTGCTGAGTGTGGACTAGAACCCAGATCTCCCGAGTTCACACTTTCAACCACTGCACCACACTTTAAAATGTGCCAGAGATGCATGCAAATTGTTTTTGGTAATTTTGGAGGGGGAAGCTGGTAATTTGTGCACAAGACAAGTGCACAACCCTAACTACCTGGATGTCAAGTCTTGCCTGTCAATGTCTTCGTAAGTGCCTACTGCAAGACAGGCACAATCCATGGACACTGACAAAGCCAGGCTTCAACTATGTTGCTTTCCCTCAAAGCAAAGCTGTCAAATGGCAAACTGTCAAGCACAAAGCAAATCCGCCAGCAGATCTTTGCTTGTGAAACAGGATGGTGACTGCACTGCCCCCTTCACAATGTGATACTCTAGGTTTTAAAATTGGACCTGACAATTCTCTGTGCCCTTTAGCTTTTCCACCCTCCCACCCTTTCTCAAGATTTCTTCAAAAAGTGGAAAAGTGCAGTCCATTCCCTTTACAGGAGCGCTTACTTCTGATGGCTATCAGATGTAAAGCTTTCTTTTAAAACAGGATTCTTGACGGGGTGATATATAGCTATGAAATAGCCAGTTGAGAGCACCATGGGTTGTTCCATAAACACACACCAAGTAGTGTATAAAAAGGATTAGTTGCTGTGTTGTGCAAACTCATCTGCAGTCCAATAGTCATTTTATCTTAAAAGTATTCCTTGTAGATTTTTGTTTTGCTTACCAATCACATACTTTTTCATATGTTAATCAATTGTTTCTCCACTGAGTTTAGCAATGGGTATGCACAGATTTTATAAACACTTGAGAGAGGTTTATCTGAACTATGCTTTTTAAAATAGTTTGGTTGTGTAAAGTATCACAACCAAGAACTTTCTCTACATGCACTTATTATACTAATCATGGGAAACACAGTCATGTCAAAACCTGCCAATATAATTGATAGGTTGATCCCATGTGCTGCTTACTTTATCAAAGTCTGAGGCTACTTACAAGCTGTATATAAGTAATTTAAAGGCTCGATTCATTCAGCTGCAGAATAGCAAGTATACATTTAGCATTCAGAACTTTATTTTTAAATCTAGGCTTAATAAACTCTTGTGCATACCTTCATAATTACACCCTATCAGCTTCTCCTTAGTCATGTCTTCAGAGGCTATGGGTCTTGAAGAATACACTGCACCAGTGATCTAGTACCTGCACTTGTTTTCTCCTAAAGTATTGAATATAACCTTTAAAATAAAAATTTAAAGAGCCTAGATCCAACACACCTGACATACCACCTCTATCCCTAACTTCTGGGACAACCTCCAAGATTAACTGAAAGTTTTTTTCTTACATGTATGTACCCAATTAAGGTTACAAAGACATTCCAGGGGCTGTTGGTGGGTTATTGAAAATTGTTACTCAGACAAAGCATGCTGCTTAAGTTCAGATGACCCAACACATTATGTCCAGGTAGGTCATTAAGCTTATGACACCAGCTCAAGGGTACAACAGCCTTCCAAACAGACTCAACAGGCACCACCTTTATGGTCTTTGCAGTGCCATGTGAAGACCTTCTAATTCACCCAGGGCTTTTAAATAATTTGTATGTTTTAGCATCATCCTTCAGTTTAAAATACTGTACTATTAATTAAATTCCTAGGCTTGAATTATAGTTTGCATTTTGTACCTACATAAATGCAAAATTATATTTATTTTTAAAAAAATATACTGTTTTTCATAAAACATTCCAAAGTGATGTACAAAACTATATGCTTTAACATACATGTTAATAAAACAAATACTAGCCATCATTAAGAATACAAAAGCAGCAAAATAAATTGACCAGCCAATTCAAAACCAACTTGAAAAAAAATATCTGGAGCTGTGCTCAAAAATAGCATCGAAAAACTTAGAGAACAGCACCGAAAAGTATTAGGATTATTATGGGAAAGGTCTGCTCCTCTTTGAGGTCAATTTGACCTCCACAGGAGATAAAATTCAAGCTATAAATCGCTTAAAGATCCTAACTTCCCAGAGGGGGGTCATATGTGAGCAGATGCCCTCCAAGATGCTCTGATCCCAGGTCACTTAGGAAAGTGAAGATCAAGTACAACACCCTGAATTGAAAATGAATTGGCAGCCAGCACAAATGTCTCAAAAGAAGCAATAGACAAGTGCACTGACTTGAACATGATGACGGACAAGCGGGTAGCATGTTGCAGTGGAAGTTTCCAAACAGTTTCAAAGCCAGCCTGATGAGAAGCACCCAGGAATAATCCATCCTACAACAGTGTAAATACCCTGGGATATTACACAAGCCAAATCAGATAACCCAGGTGTTGCACTATACCCCATATATATTCAACAATATAACTTTGTGTGTTGTGTTGGGCTTTGCTTTGCTATGCAATGGCTCTGTGGAAATAATTTCTCTCCCCACCCAAAACACTCATACAAAGCCTTCTTAAAATGGAATCCAGGAGACCTACTGATTTTGGATATTAAGAGCTGGTGTTCTACTGCTGGAAGTAGCTCCATCAGTGGAACATCAGGAGGTCAATTTTCCTCCAGCAAACCCTCTGCAACACATCCTCAAAAGTCTGCTCTGGAAAAGTGGAAACTCTTTGAAGCAGATGTTTGTGTGGCACACCAGGTGACAGGGAGGAAGAGAATGGGAGAAAGTCTGGTTGTGTTAGTAGACAAGTGTTAGCACAGTGCTGGATTTAACCAACCACAACAGTGTATGATGAAAAATTTCCATCTCTCAATTAATATGGTTTGAAGAAGATGTTGAATTAAGTTAGGAAAACTAGATACAGCATAACTAGATAAAAACTTTGCTTTCCCCAACTTTATAGATTCAAAGTAGTAACTTTCAGAGGAACAACAGCTGTAGGAAATACAGTGAATTACTGTGGTGCATGAGTCATTTATCTCCAGAAATTACAAGACAAACTGCAAAATATAGCATTTATAGCATTTGCAAGTTTCACATGAGTTTGTACATTCAGTGATGGGGGAAAGGATTGTTGAGATTTAAGGAAATCAAGTACATATAAAGTAAGGCAACAGAGACTTTTAAAGAAACCCCTGATAAGAAGAGATTGTGACATCAAGTCAGACCCCGGAAAAGTGCATTTTCAAATACTGAGTTGTCACAGTCACAATTTACATTTTAAATATACATAAAAACCAGTAGTTTGAACTATTATTGCGTGCACGTTTACTTAACTTGAAATCCTATAAATGCTTAGAAAGAAGTCCTAGAGCTCCCAGCACGCCCCGGCCAGCATGGCTGGCCAGGGCATGCTGGGAGTTGTAGGACTTCTTTTCTGTCTAACCCGTGTCTAGGATGCGCCTTTAGTTAAGTCCCGCTTAGTGCAATGGAGCTGGCTTCGGAGTAAACAAGCAGAGATTTGGGATGTTGGGCGCACACTCTGGGACATAATAGGAGGATGCGGCCCATACTCGGGCTGGAGGCTTGGAAGAAAAGGGAGCGGGGCACCTTAAAGTACACAACAGTGACTGCAACTGCAGACCGGCTCCCGGCACGACAGGGCCGAAAGGTTGGCAGGAAACTGAGGCAAACGGAAAGGAAGCTCCCCTGAACCACCGGGAGGGACAGACAGAAAGGCAGGGAAAGCACGGATCCGGCGTGGAGGGGGGCTCGGGCGGCGGCACTTGCCACTCGGCGCCTCGGTCACTCACCCAGGTGAGCAGGCTCTCCCCGAGCTCGGCCCGCTCCAGACTCTCCACATTGAACATGGTGCAGGCCAGGCAGGGCTCTCCTTCTGCGAGCGGCGGCGCGTCTGTGGCTGCCCGGGCCTACGGAGCGGAATCCTTGAGGCGCCTCCCCGTTACACCCTTTTCTCCTCGCCGTCACCTCTTTCTTCGTCTTCTGCCCCAACCCAACCCAACCCAGGCCGGCAGAGCCGGGCCGGGCTCTTGTAAGCACAGACACGTCACCGGGCCCGTCGGGATCCGCCCGCTCCGTTGGCACCGGCACGGACGGCGCAGGCGCCCGTCGACCGAAAGCCCGCCTCGCACAGTCACAGGGCGGAGCAGAGCGGGGGTTGGTCGGGGAGAGTCGCTGTCTCTGCCGCCGCTCCTGCTGATGCTGCGAGGCCTCGCTCGCGCCCGTCAGGATCCGAGGTACGGAGGCGGGTTGCCGGCCGCGGGTGGACCGTCCCGCCTCCCGCCGCCGCCGCCGTGCGCTCTTGGCCGGCCGTGCCCGGGCCATTAAAGGCGCGCCGCTCGCCCGGGGAAGCTCCCGCGCATTATTTTCTCCAAGTCTTTCCCCTCAGCTCTCTCTTCACGAAGTGCACTTTATCTTGAGGCCCACTCGCCGGCTCTCAGGACGTGGGGTGGAGATGGGAGGACGCCTTCGGGGGCTTTCCCTCGGGCCTGCCCTCTCAAGCAGCCTAGCTTTGCCTTCAGCCGTAAAACGCTTTTAGTGTTCTACGAACTGAAGTGAACAGCGGTGGTTCTTTCTTCCACAGTGTCGACGGTGCATTGCAGAAGTACGTTGTGCTAAAGTTGTTATAGGGCAAAGTTTACGCTGCTGCTTGCTGCTGCTTGAGTGGGTCGAGATGATGGGTGGCGGTGGCGTGTTTGAGAAGAAAACGCTCACATGGGCGTTTCTGTAAAAAATGATTCCGAAGCTGTGTGGTTCCAGTAACTGAGCTATGTGGCCTCTAGGGGTAACTTTGAAAACTTTTCTTTGGGAGCACGCTATTGCACTTTGGAAGTACGAATATTAGGAGGGTGTTTTATATGGTGTCAGAACATTGATTCGTTGACTGTAGAATTTACTGATTGGCTGCCATTGACTGGGTTTCAGGGTTTGCCCACAGGGCTCTTTACCGGCCCTACCTGGAACTGGCAGGCATCGAATCGGGAATCTTTTTTACACAACTCATGTGCTCTACTGTTGAACGATGGCCTTCTATTTACTTTCACACAATGAAACTCTTAATCTGGAATCCTAGGTCTGGGTCGCTCATGTGTTAATCATAGAATTATGGAATCATAGAATAGTAGAGTTGGAAGGCGCCAAGAAGGCCATCATGTCCAAGCCCCTGCTGTAGCAAGACACCAATTTACACCATCCCACTCAGATGGCTGTCCAGTTTCACCTTGAACATCTCTAGTGTGGAAGAACCCACTACTTTTCTAGGTAACTAGTTCCACTGTTGTATTGCTTTGATGGTGAGGAAATATTTCCTGAATCCAGCCTGAGTCTGGTTTGTCAGAACTGGAGCTGTGTCCTACACTCTGGTATGAACAAGAAGAGATCTTGTCCTTCCTAGTTGTGACAGCCTTCAAGGTATTTATAACTTGATATCATGGCCTCCCTCAGTCATCTCTTCTCAAGACGGAGTGTACCCAGTTCTCTGTCTCTCCCTCTCAGTCTCTTCTCAAAGGGCAATGTTTCCAAACCCAGGTCATTTTTGTTGCCCTCTTCTAGACCCTTTCTGGTTTTTCTGGCTCTTTCTTAAATCTTGGTGTCCAGAACTGGACACAGTATTCTAGTCTAATTCTAATCCCCACAAAGGTTTCTGTGGTCACCTTTGCCTCTCCATTCGTTTCCTCTGTTGTGTCCTCCTCCTAAGGTTGGAAATCTAAGAATCTGCCTGGTTTTATATCTGGTCATAGTGTCTATTCAGCTAGTGCGGCATTGTCAGCTCTGACTGTGTAAAACACTTCAGGGTCTCAGCCAGAAGTCCACCTGCTACCTGATCCATTTAATTGGAGATTGTGGGTACTGAACCTTGGACCTGCTGCATGCAGTCCAACAGGGCACTTGCATCTCTGCTGGTCCTTTGAATCCAGTCCAAAAACAAAACAAACAAACAAACAAAATCAAATAATATGAAAGATACAACCCCTTTGAAAGAGTGGATGAAATCTGTTGGAGGTGCTTTAAGTCTATTATGTCCTGCACGTGAATGGGTTGGAGTGAGTGTCTCTTATTTCCATACTCCTAAATAGTGTATATGCTAGAGTTTTAAAAGATCTTCTCAAAAGGTGTATCTTACCTGGTATATTGATTTCAATTGCACCGGTGTCAAAAAGTTTTCATTTGTCTTTTAATTTATCTGCAGAGGTCAACATGGTTTTATTTATTTAACCATGCTTTTAAAAATATGTTCTTTCATATGAAAAAGTCCTATGAACCTTCATAATTATTGTATGGAAAACCTGATTTTAAACAGTGTTATCTGTGTAAGAAATTTTCCTAAGCAGTATATTTCACATATTTAGCATGTCATTTCAATCCACATATTAGATATTTGCCAGGGCTACTTTGAAGTTCCTGCTTTGAAATGTATTATATTAATTATTTATCTGTAGAATTCTCTTAAAAGTAGGTAATTCCTGTAAAACTGGTATGGTCTGTATGTGTGGAGGAACAAGTGATACATTTTTATTTTTTATGTTTAATGTGACTTTATGGAATGTTGGAGTTGCAGAATCCAAATATGCAGAAGAAAGGGCTTTCTAGGTTAAAAGAACATAATGCCAACATGGGGCATTTGGAATTTTTATCAAGGCAAAAACACCCCCCACCACCCCCACCACTGATTAAAGCAAATGCATCTTTGTTGAGAAAAGACTGAGTTGAAGAGGTAGATGTGACTGATACTTGAACAGTCTAAAAAGATTACAGTTTTAATCCATAAGTGACTTATCATTTCAATAGGTTATTAGTAATTCTGATGCCTGGTTTTTGAAATATAAAATATATTTTCTATATAATGCTAAATGTAATTGCTTTGATCAATGTGAATGGGCCAAATAATGATTCGCCAGTAATGTTTTGTTAATGTTTTAGCTAATTTGTTGATATTGCCTGAGGTTATTTGATTGTGGGTGAGAATTTTAATGAAGTTTTAGGTCCTTTGCTGAATAGGATTATATCTGATTCTAAGAGGCAAATGAGAATGGGATTTATACTTCAGACCTACACAGCTGAACTTGATTTGATGGATGTTTGAAGTATTTGGCATCTTGATGAGTGCCTTCAAAATTTTATCACCTGTTCATTAAAGTCCCTTTTGATTAGATTATTCTTTTGGATTCTGCTTCTTTGCTATGTCAAATGTTGGTAGTTTCAGACTAAGCCTCAGTCTGTCTGAATTTGCTAAGGATCCCGAGCATAAATGCTTCTTAAAGTTGAGATTTTAAGGATCTTAGATTTCAACTTACTGAAAAAGTTTAAAATTAGTGAGAGTACAGATTACTCACTTGCCATTGAATGGGAGGCCAGTAAATTCTTTATGTGGGGCCAGAGTATTGCTTATGCCTCCTATAAAAACAAACTTTAGAAAGGCAGTAAATATTTCCAGCTGTACTACTTCATCAGGAGCTGCAGAACATTAAATACAAGTTGAGTAATCTCTCACAGCAGGTGACATTTGCCTTAACCTGTCTATAACAGACATATTGAGAAAATGGTGAATATTACAGTATACATCTGACATATAATTAGGTAAGAAAGCATTTAAGTGTTATTTCTGCTATTAAAGATGAGAGCTACAAGATCAAATAATAGTCTCCAAAGTTATAAACCCATGATTTCTTATTCAACAAAAGTTTTTATTTCGTGTTTGTTAGATGCCACACTGCCTTTTTAATAAGGGCTTGTGTAAGTTGTCTAACCACTGACGGTGTAATAGCACTAATGCTTCTGTTACCTATATGTTTTGTTGATGTCCAATAGTTGCTTCTTTTTAGGAGTAGGTCATAATATGGTTGTAATATGGATGAACTTGGTATTGGAATGTTCTTTAACATTTACTGATGCAAACGCTCTCTTAAATTATTTATCTATTGCATGGAAGTTAATGCATGATCAACTAAATTGGCTTTCTTTAACCTTTTGACAGCTAAAAATTAATATCACTACACTGGAAAAATAAACACCTCGTATAACACAGTGACTGTGTTCAGACACCAAGATAATTCATTCTCAGAGACTGGGTTGCTTGTGGGTGGTTGTTGAACCATGGATTGTTAACATGTGAGTTATTGTGTTATTTACATCCAGTTGTACTAACACACCATGACAAGCAACAAACATGGATAACAAACAACCCATAGAGAGAACCCATTGTTGTTGAGTTGTGAACAGACTGTGGTTATCTTGGAGGATCAAGGGATGCCATCATGCCCTTGAAAGACATGGGTCACTTCCTGGACCAATATGGCCCAGCCTCTTTGTTTAGATACCCAGCAAATGGTACCAAAGGTAGATGGCACAGTCTTTCAGCCCAGATGCTCAACAGCCCATCCAAAGAGTGAAAGAGCCAGTATTAGATGCTGCCTGCATGGAGGCATCCATGCTTATAGTGATACTCTTTCTACCAACCTTGCTGCAGACAGTGCAGCAATCATGGGAGCTTCCATCATGCGTGATTCCTACCTCAGAATGGCTGGAGAATCTGTACCTGATTCAGAAGGATGCTTTCCAACATTTCCACCTGAACCTCATCATGGTGGAATCAGCCCAAGACAGATCATATTGGATATTGCCAGCAAAGCTGAGGACCAGAGAGAACTGGCCAGGGTTATCCAAGCTGAGGTTATCCATCTTTCTCCTCAGCAGCAGCAGATGATAAATACAACAAGACAGCCCAATTGCATTTTCAGTTACATAATTATGTGTACTGGGAACACCATTGCTTTAATTCTGAGATTTTCATGCAGTATTTGGAGTTGAAAGAAATTATGTGTAAAATATAAATGTCACAATCCTTTTAGACTCTGCTTCTGCAAGAATTATTGAGAATCTCCTACTAATTTCCTTTGCCGTACTGCAAGCTATGGAAGCATGTAGCAAACAGGTGGACCAACAAATAGTCAACCGAGCCAAGGTTAACTGAGTGAGCTTCATGGTCATAAGAAGATTTGAATCCAGGACAATACTATATCTTTCTCTTCCTAGTAAAATACAGAAGGAGAGGTTAGCATGCTGTTGGAGGGTTGGCAGGTTGTGCAAGATAATCTTCCTATCATATATGTCTTTACACAGCTTGAAACAAATATGACTCAGCCCTCCTTGCACTTGAATTGAATGGAAATCCAGATGAATAACAAATCCATCCCATAAAATGTGGAATTTTAAACTAGAGTATAGTTTAAATACAGTTTATACAAGTAGTGCTTGCAATGTAGAGTGTTCCAGATGAGTGTCAGCCACTCAGCTAAGCCCTCATTGAGCATATGCTTTTCCGGTCTCTTCCCACTCGGGTTTATTTATTTATTTATTTATTTATTTATTTAAAGCTTTTCTATTGCGCCCTTCACAATGTCTCAGTTTCCCATTTCCTGCCCCAACAATCAACATTGTCTAGCCGCTGAGCATGCTCAGTCCTCATTGGACTCAGAGCATCACTAGAACATAGGAACATGGAAAGATGCCATACACAGAGTAATTCTTCTATGAAATTACTCAGGCTATCAGTAATTACTAGTCATATGGGCTAGTACTTCTGTCTAATCACCTCTCTCTAATTAGGCTAGTACCTAATTAGCTCTATTTTTAAAGGTATTTTATCTCTGGGAACTGCAGGGAAATAGGATCTGGAGGGTGCTAACACACTCCTGTCCAGCTTCTGGGCTTGCAATAGGTACTGTGTGAACAGAATGCTAGATTAGATAGGCTTCAGTCAGAACCAGGAGAATTCTTCATATAGGTCAGATCATTCTCTAGCTTAATATTGCCAACTGACTGACTGGCAGATTGGAATCTGTCTGAAGATGCAGTACCTACTGTAGGACCTACTGTATGCAAACCAGTTCTCCTATTGATCTTCACAGTGTAGAAATTTTGAGAGTAGTGGAAAGAGCACTTTGTTACACCACTGGTCCATTTTTCTATTTGGTTATTGGAAGATTTGTTTAAGAAGTCTTTTGAGTTTTGACAAAAATGAATGATTATGTTCCAATAGTGATGCAAGGAAAGAAACAAAATAAGCAACTGAAGCATCAGTGTAGGAATATGGATCTGAAATGGCTAGGGAACAAGCAGGAATAGTGTAACTGGATACTCATCTGTATTGTAATAATATCGGAAGGAAATGAAGATCTACCTTAATGTTTTTAAATGCTAGGCTTTTCCAAGTTTTACCTCACATTCATAATGTTCACAGTTCAGTTCCTGTCTTCTCTGTGAATACAGATGATTTAATACTATATTTTGCCCAGTCTTGATTTATTTTATCTCTAGCGGTAATTTATCACACGTGGTGCTTACATTACTTAAACCTCTGTATGCAGATGTGAAAATAACGTAAAACAAATGCTGTGCTGGAATGTGAATCAAACCAAAGCCTGAAAATGTCCCTTTCTTCTAATGCACAGCCCAGAAGTTTCCAAAATCCAGTGTGTGAAATGTTTGCTGTGGTCTGAAGAGAGCTGTTTGATGACATGGTGCTGAGCCTTCTCATTTCCAGCTGAGGTAAATAGAAGGAAATGATGCTTTGAATATCATTACACTAAGTTTGGTGTGTCACTGATAACAGCTGCTGGGGAGGGGCAACAATAAGAGTGGGGTATTGCTATCACGCCCTGCTTGGACTTCCTGATGGCATTTGTTTTGCCATTGTGGGAAACAGGATGCTGGATTTAAAAGAGCCTTTGGTCGAATTGAGCAGGACTCTTGTCTTATTATTTTTAATGGAACATAGCACTTGGGACAGAAGCACTGTCCAGCAAGCTTTGCTTCTGTCTTTAACTATTTATTTGCAGTATTTTTATGGTACTCCTCAGCCAAAAGGTCTTTCAGAGTGGCTTACTTATAATCAATTATAGAAGACAGACCCTGCCTGCAGGCTTGCAACCTAAAAAGACATAACACATAAGGAAAAGGGGATGGGAAAGGAGGGGAGTGGGTTAATTCTTTTAGCAGGGATGGTAGAATGGCCCTGCTCCCCCTCTAATCTCTTTCAGTACAGCCTTCTAGAACTGCTGGTGGTGGTAAAAGTTGAAGTAGGAAGAACTTTCATGATGGAATGGAGGCCTTTAAATAGAACTGGTGGAATAGTCCTTTTGCCCTCATCTTAACATTTCAGTAACTGGGTTAAGAAACTGCATCTGGATTTAAATTGGACAGATTTCAACATTACAGCTAGCAGTTGGAAATATCCAAAGTGGTAGTTAAAAATTACTGACATTTGAATTTAACATAATGGCATATAAGATCCTTTTACATAACTGACCTATTCCGGGGCCTGAGGTTTGTGCTAAATGCTTATGATCTTACCATTCTTGAATTGTTATTAACTATTACTTTGTGATATTTATGTCACTTATCCTCACAGTAATGCTGTGAGGTCAGTGGTTTAGTTGATACAATGAGTAACAGCACAACACTATTTAGAAGGTACATTGTTGCATATTAAACAAGATTATGAGGCAGTACGCTCTGATTTTTTTGTGAATGTGAAGAATAAAATGTGTCACTAAATACTCATCAGCTGGAATTGCTCACCATCATCTTGCTGTATGTTTCTGAAATCAGATGTGGGGCATTCCTTCTAGCACTCCCACTTTATAGGACAACTACAATTTTTGGAGTCTTGTCTCAGGGGGAATGCCATTCTCCAATCAAGCCAAGTTCAAGATTGGAAATTAGTTTCTTTTTAGCCTGTTTTTTTGTGGGGTGAGGGGGAGACTTGTAGGTATTTTCAATACCTGTGTCAATCTGAAGCCCAGGATAGACATCACAAAAAGAGACCTGCCAAACTTATGTATACACATTTGTATGCCAAACATAATCCTATTTGATCACATAACAAACCAGCACACTGTTTTTCCTTTAAAATGCATTTAGCAATGCCCAGCCCCTTCCATCCCCCCCACCCCCGATACACACATACATAGTGTCTATGTTACTAGATGCTTTGATTGTCAGCTAGTTCTCCCGGAGATTAGCACAGGGATGAGGAATGTGTTGTTCTCTAGATATGGCTGGACTGCAACTGAGCCATCAGTGACCGGTGAACTGTGCTCCATCAGCTCTAGCCAACAGAGCCAGCCATCTGGCTGGCCACTGTGAGAACAGAATGCTGGATTAGACGGGCTTCCGGTCCAACCCAGTGCAACTCTTCCGATGGTGAGGGATTATGGGAGCTACACTCCAACAGCATGTAGTAGGCTGTATCTTCCTCACCTGAGCTTAGGGGAAAGTCAGAAGCTTATAGGAGTAGAGACCAAGAGTAGTTTGGGAAAGAGATTTGTTTAATTCAGTCTGCCATCGCCTTCTTTAATTTACTGAAAAATTGCATTAGGATGAACATTTTTAAAAAGAAAAAGAAACCTTTTTTTACTATCCTGGACAGTTAACTTTGAAAAAATATGTTATTTTGACTGCTGTTAACATGGAATAGAAAGAGAATGAAAGCTCCAGTAACTTTTTTTTTTTTCATTTGTTCTGAAGCAGCCTAAATTCTAAATAGGTGGGCAAGCAGGAGGCTGTGGCTGTTCAGAGGCAAGTGGCAAGTGATCTAGGTATGCTTAGAGGGGCTCTTCCTATATTCTAGGACTCAGCTCTGGTATTGTAAACAGGTCCCTGGGCTAAGCACTGCTAAGATCTTAGCACAAATTAAGTTGAAGTTTGAAGAAGGAGCAAGTAAGGACATCTTTTTGTAGCCAAGAAAGGAGGAGGAAGGAGAATTGTGAATATATGGGTATCTATGTGAAGAGTTGCTGGAGAAAGGAAACAAATAATTGACTTTTATATTGAAGGGAATACAACATGTGTGTTCTCTGTTAACTGCAGCAGTTAATTTCTATAGAGTGAGGGGCTAGAGTTTAATCTCTGTAGAAGATAGGCCATCATTCTGCAAGAATTTTTTCTTAATTCTAAGTGTGTGAGAATGGGATAGCATTACAGATATATACTTTCTAGAAATTCTGAAGCCCTAGGAAATGGTAAGTGGGGGAATGGAAATTTTGGGGAAATGGAAAAAGAAATGGAAGAAGAAACCATACTTACTTTCTATCCCTTGTACCCATCCTACTTGAGAGATCCTATGGGTTCCAGGTTTGCCACAATGTGAACAGAGTGCTAGACTGGGTGGTCTGATCCAGCATGGCTTTTCTTGAGTTCTTATGTTCACTTTTTAGGCACAATCCTATGACCTTCGAAGATTGTCTGAGAGACCATAGGATTCTTTAGAGTCCTAGCTCTGAGATCCTAGGATCTTGCAGCTGCCATCCTGAAGGCCAGGTTCCTAGCCTATCCCTTCACAGTGATCATGGAAAGGATTACACCAGCTGCCTTTCTCTTCCCAGGATCACAACTGGGCCTCATAGAGGGAAAGGGGTCATGCCAGGGGATGGGGAGGGGAAGAGGCTGGCGCTGGAAGTTAAAATAATTCCCAGTTGTTGCCGTAGCCATCTAAAGAAAATGTAGGGTGTAAGGTGTAGTCGCTGTGATTGCTGCTACTGTGCCTTGCATCAGATTCTCATAACCTTCTGAGTTTGAGGCTTGCATTCCTGCAAAATCCAAAGTCACTTGGTTGCTATAGGACAATTTTCTCCAGCCAGTGCTATTCAGCTATTTTGGATTTCAGCTCCCATCAATCTCAGGCGACATGGGCATTGATGAGCAATGCTGGGCTCTTTTGTCTAGAATATCTGGAGCTTTTTATGTATAAAATGGTTTGCTCATAAAATTATCATTTAAAAATTTCAAAAGTACAATCAGTAAATTTGTAATTATTGTCTGAATAAACTATACTTCTAAATGTAACATGACAAACATGATAATTTTTTGTGCAAAAAAGATTATTTATAACATACCTTGGGTTCCCCTTTTATGTCTGTCCAAAGGAAACTTCAGCAAGTGGTCCTTGAAACAGCACCATAGAAGCCAAAAAATCAGGAAGAACTGGAGGTAGAGGAAGACTGGTGTACAGTGTCTGTTCCTGATTGTAAGGAAGTTTAGGAAAATTCCTAAAACTGTTCTTGTTTGTGGGGTGGAGTGTAGAGGAAATGAGATCTGATGGAAAAGCTATTGAGATTTTATTTACCTGGAAAAGATTCTGTTTAGGAATAGTTAAGAACTTCTAAGCAAGTTTAACCTTTTATTTAAAGACTGATATTTATTTCATTTTTTCAAACAATTTCCCTAAACTATTTTCGTCATTTTGAAAGGTTTACTCTTTCAGTCTTATGGCTAAACCATAGGAATCAGGTTACTGAGTATCTTTTAGATGGAGTGGGATTAGTCTGGTGGCAGCAGTTAAAAGGTTTTATAGCTGAGACAACATTCCCTGTTGGTGAAGTTTAATGAGACCTTAATTAAAAACTGTGGCAGTGCATCCTAAAGACTCAAGCCTCAAAGTTAACATTAAAAAAGAAACATAGATGAGAAAAGCCCAATCTGTTCCACAGCATCTGTTGATAGTGATGGAATAAGCTACAGTGGGATTTTTTTTTTCACATGTGTGTTTTAGATCAGAGTTACAGTGAATGACTGGTAGAGCATCCAACCAGAAGTATAGGACCCTATAGAACAAAACAAAAACCTGTCAGGAATGCCCATTTTCTCCTATATTACGATATGATGACTCTGCTTACACATTGGCAAACTGAACATGATTTGGTGCAACCCAACCCTCAATATAGAATGATCATCATCACTATCAGTAAAATATACCTCAGGTCAATATTTTACTATTCCATTTTAATAAGGAGTGGAAGAAATAACTATGTTTGGAATCTTACAGAGAAGATTAAACATTTCCCTGTAGCTTCATTATTTCAACTTGTTTTAGATTTCTGGTCTTTCTGTAAAAGTGCTCACTTACAGAAGTATTAGAAGTCATTTTATGGCAAGCAAAGATTGAGTAAAGTTATAAACACCTTGTCTTAAATCCTAAAAGAAAATATTTTGTCATCTTACACCCTTCAAATTTTTCTTTTTCTTTTTTTCCAGAAAAAGAAAAATAGTCCATGGCAAAATATGGAGAAAAAAATATTTTCCTGAATTTTTCTGGGCTTTTTTTAGGCCTTCAGATCTCTAGTAACTGTTTGGTGAACTGGGAAAAGCCCTCTACTTGTGCTCTGAGGCATACTTTATTATTATAATTTATTTCTGCTTAAGAATCCTGTGCCATTGTTTCAGTGACTTGTTTTGGCCTGATCATCAATGCAGTACAGCTGTATTCCTCCACTCTAAAATGAAACTAACTGCCTCTGTACATGCAGGTTTTCCCACTTTCCACTTGTACCACATTTGAGTCTGAATTGTGTTGGCCATGCAGTTGGGTTGTCACACTGCTTTTAGCTCAGCTGCTCATACACAGGAGTGTCCCTACTTTCAGCTGTGAATAGGAGGGCATTATGGTGTCCTTGGAACTAATTTTAACCATATGGAAGTCAAGCTCTGTGCTAAAAGTTTGAAGAGCTATAAAATATTATTTTTGTTTGCCCTTTTATTTTGCAGACCATGAGCTAAGCAAGAATAATATTTGTGTGCATATAGAACAACTTTAATGATGTGTTGCTTGGCTTTCAGCTCTGGAATGGCCAGCCAAGAAGCAGAAGTTGAGAGATTGATACTAGATAACGATTCAATGATAGAAGGAGTAAGTGACCAGGTACTGCTGGCAGTAGCACTCAGTTTCACATTCCTTGCTGCGCTCGCATATCTGCTCTTAAGGTGAGAAGGTGGTAGTACTTGAAGAGTTACTTTTGTGACATGTCAATTGTATACATCTAAAATAAATGCTGTTATTTTGTGCAATACAACAAACCTGTTACTGGAACTGTACATCTTGAAAGCAGTAATGAAAAGAGACATGCAGGTGAATAGAACTGGGATGGGGAAACCTTGGTTCAAGCCTCCATTCAGCCAAAATGCTTGATGACCTCGACCGGTTATTTTCTGCTTATGTATCTTAAAGATTTGCTTGGATAAAATGGGATTTCCCTGCCTTGTGAGTGCATGCCACTCTTATATAGCCTATCTGAAACAATAACCAAGCTGGACAGCAGACACAGCATCTTCAATCCTCCTGAGTTGAAATAAGTGTGGGGTTTCCCACACTAGAACCTTCAAGATGCAACTGAATAGCAATTTGAAAGGGATGGTTTAACTTGGAGTCCTCCACTGAGGAAGGGGTCGGACCCGATGGTCCTCTGGCCCCTTCCCACTCTACTATTCTATGGTTTTAAACCGTGTGCTTTAACCTGAATAACTGGTCAGGCATTTAGAATGTTAATTCCCACCTAGACTAGCAAGTTGGAAGCATTTACTGAATTGGTAAAACCATAACATACCTCCACCCCTTTTTTGTTACTAAGATGCTGCTACTTCAGCATTCATATCCAGCTTTAAGACAGCCCATCTCCAGAATAACATTTTGAGGAAAATTTAACAAGAAATACTTTGGGTATAATACTTGAATAACATAAAGGACAGTGTAATGTCATTATTATTTTCATGTTAATCATTCATAGCTAACAAAGTGTGTTTAAAAAAAACCTTTCATTTTAGTATTCTAATAATCTTTATTTACAGTGTTTATTATTTATCTTTTGCTTGGGATTTTGATCTGTTCCGTTGGATAAATGGCATAGCACTTTATAAAACATAAGCTTCTGATGAAATGGAATTCGGAATGCTGGAACGCATACAGTACTATATTCTTCTATACTGAACTAATATCTGATTTATTTATTTGTAAAGTCAAATAAAGTGTTTTATTAATATTATTCACACTCTCTATTTTCCCTTAACAGAAATGAGCACCCAGATATTCATCCAGAAAACCAAGAGCTAGTTAGAGCAATTAGACAGCAACTACAGTCAGAACAGGTATGGTACTAGTTGTGTTTCCCATCTGTTCTTCCTTGCATAAATTGTATTCAGTGTTGACTATCAGAAAATGTATCATGTAACAATCGGGACATAGATGCATTTGAGCTGTGTTCCTCAGCTGCTTGCAGGAAGCCCAAATCTGGTTGTTAGAGAATTAGTGTAATAGTTGAAGATGAAAATTTCCTCTGTTCCCCAAGTCCAGGGTGACTGCCAGTATTTATGGAGACAGAACAGCATTATCCATACACAAGAGGGAAATAAAACCATGACCTTAGGTAAAACCATTACAGTTCTCAAACTGCTGAAGTTTTGTACAAGAGAATGTTGGGCCCCAAGAGCAGTGGCTGCTATATCTAAACTAGAATGAATAGTTGCTAGGTCATTTTTTGCATGCAGTGATGCATATTTCTTATCCAAGGAGTGATAATAGCTCAGTTTTCAGTTTTTTACAAATGATTTTATAGATTAAGAAATGTATCTGATCACCCTACTTTTAAAGCTTTCTACAGGTAAACACTGAATTTTCATATATCTATTTTCCAATTAAAATCAGAAGGAGCATAAGAAACACAGTAAGCTCCCCTTTGCTGATCCATCTAATTCATAGTGGTCACTCTTAAATGAAAAACAGGCCAAAAGGTGGCAGGTGTTAAAGGGCAAGTTACCACAAGTTAAAGGGCAAGTTAACACAACATGTCAGCTTAACTTACAGATAGGCTATACATGGTCTTCATGGAACAACCTATGCTGTGACTCACAGTCAGACTTGCCATGAGTTCTTTTCCTTCTTCTCCCTGATTCTCTTGCCAATGTCCAAGTTCCTGCATGGCAGAACCTGTCTTGTCTCCCCTCTCCACTCTGATCATGACCTAGTTTTTGTTCACTTTTTAAAGTTTTTCCAGAGTCCTGTGCTGCCACCAGTAACTACTGCTGTATTGATGCCCAAGTAGAAATTTGAAGGGACTGTCAGTCATTGCATCTGGGTGGGCAGGCAATAGCCATATGTACATGTGAGACCACTTCCTGTAACCCATGCTGAGTTAAGTCTCCTGAGTTCAGATAACATGACAACACATTATGGGGTGATCAACCCCTGAAAGAAACATGAGTTAGGGTGGCTTGTTCCCTCAAACAAGCCATGCTCCCGAAACTGGTCTGCGTTCAGACAGCATGGCAAACCAGTGTGGCTATTTATGCATAATGGGTTGCCATATTGAACAAATCCAGTCAGTCATATGCTTCTGCCTTAGATTAATACTGGTCATCAAAAGGCCACCCAAAGAAAACATTTGAGATGAATCTGAAAGAGATTTCAGTTTTTCCAAGTACCTTTTGAAAAAGGAACTCTCACATTCCAAGAGTTTCATTTTGTCCTGTATGTTCTACCAATGTATGACTGCTCTTATTCATACTGATAAGGGCATGTATAAAGGGAAATATGTTCTCCAGAACAGTTTCTTCTAATCTTGCAAACTGGGTTCATTTGCAGCTTCTAATAGGTAAAAGAATTTGTTTTGCTTTGAACAGATTACATTTTTCATTTCTTCTTCCAGGAGAATGTAGTTGTTGACAGGCAGCATTTCTATACTGACATGTCCTGCCCAGTGTGCTTGCAGCAAGCTACATTTCCAATTGAAACAAACTGTGGACATCTTTTCTGTGGTAAGCAAAAAAAGGGGGGAGGGGATCACTTCTTTTGTTCCGTCACTTTGATAATAAGTCTTGAGCAAATACTGTGCAGAAAAGGGGTGCTTCTCAATGCACGGCCTGATTTTACAGAGATATGCAATTCCACTTGATTGATTCTTTTCAGATGATCCTTTCCAGCTGAGACTACTTGTAATATGTATGCTGGAACTTTTAAAAATGGTAAATTGATGTTGCAGAATGTCAAAATATGTCAAAATGGCTGTCCATTTTTTAATCCTCCCTTTCTTCTGGCTTAAAGAAATTCACTATAAGCGTATTGGCATAAGAGCAATTCTTAGGTTAGTTATGTGGGAAAAGTTAGCTGTTTTTGGAGCTTAAGTTGGTTTTGGCCTAACATTTAGTTGAATACCATTTTCAGTTTTGTTTGTAAAAAGTTCTGAAGACTTTAGGTGATTTAATATCCTGTTGGGAAAATGGATCTTTTCTTTCCATCGTCATTTTTGAGCTCTGTCTGTCTGTCTGTCTGTCTGTCTGATTTATAGCCCACCTTACAGAGTAAAACCATTATGGTTTTAGTTAACTTATAATTTCTGAGTGTCCAGTATATCCATACTCAGTCAAACTGTGACTTCTGTTTGGATCGTGGCCATTTGACATAGCTTGTAATGGTATCCTTCTCTTTAGGTTCCTGCATTATTGCGTATTGGAGATGTGGTTCATGGCTAGGTGCAATCCATTGCCCCATCTGCAGACAGACGGTAATAAGCTGATATTCTGATATTAAATGAAAGCCAAATTCTATAAACATTTCTCTTTCCTTTAAATGTGATGGGTGTATGATAGACTTTAAAGATATCATCCACAGTGATGTTCCATCTGTGCAAGGCAGTCACTGGGAGAATGGTATTCCCCTTCTCCCTTGAGGCCCTGGGCAACTCTGTTCTGGAGGGGTGGGAGACAGCCTCTCCAAGTAGATCCGTGGTGGGAAAGAGAAAAGGACAGATAATCTTGTTACAGACATGGGGTTCCATTAGAGAGCTGTTCTCATGTAATGAATCCCAGAAGGGAATCTTTGCAACAGAAACAGCTAAAACCGGATAACTCTCTGACACATTATGCCAAAGATTTTCATGGATTAAGCCCACTTTGGGGATATTTATATTCTTTTACCCGTGCTAAAAGCTACCAGATAAAAACTTTACAGTATATTTTCAAGTGCTACCTTAAGCAATAGTTTAAAGGTTCTTTAAGCCTCCTTCCTGCAGCCATCCAGATGCATTTTTGGTAAGGTGCTATATTTAGCCTTTGGACTAAATTTCTAGTTTCATTTGGGTTATGGATAATGCTATCGCACTGTCCTTACAGATAAAGTGCCCAACGTTTAACAAGGTTTTTAGCTCTTGTTTGGATTACTACAATGGTGATTCCTTTGAAAACATTCCAGAACTTTCAGTTGGTGCAAAATAGCCTGGGTAAATTGCTAGCTAACTCTGAGTGATACAATTATATTTTGCCAATACTTCAGCATCTACGCTGGCCATCAGTCATTTCTGGACCCAAGTCAAAGGGCTGCTTTTAGTGTTTAAAACCCTTTAACTGGTACAGGAGCAGGATACCTAACTGAACATCTCTCCCATATGCATCTGCACAATCTTAAGATCCTTCTCTGGCATTTGCCAAAAGAAGCAAAGCAGATGGCTACAAGAATAAGAGCCTTTTCATACCCTGCCTGTGTAGTGCCCTCTCCAGAGAAGCTTGCCTGGCAGCCATACCTCCTGTGAAGAACTTTTTATTTTCCTAAACATTTTAGAACACATGTTTTAATACTTTCAGATCTTTGCACTATTTCAGACTTTGCATCTGTGCTGGTTCATAGTTTAAATTTGTATTTTATTATTTAATTCAGCTGTCTGTGGTTCAATAATTATAGCTATTTTGTTGTTTTAAACTGTAATATTTTTCCCTGAACCCAACAATCCGTGTGATCCTTGTGATTGTATGAGGCCTGGCAGGAATACTTCTACAATAGCATCCATTCTGGAAGTTGAATTTTGTTCTTATGTTAGAATATATCATTAGTTGACCTTTTAAATGCATGTCACAACTTGGAAACAGTTTGTATGGAGCAGAGAGAGTGGGGGGATAGCATGCAAATATTCATGATGGATTGTCTGTTGTATTCAGGTAACTTTATTTTTACCACTCTTCAATGAGGGGCAAGAGGATGCAGCACAGGTGCTTCAAGATGTCAATGATTATAACAGGAGATTCTCAGGACAGCCAAGATCGGTATGTGTGGGGGTAGAGTTGGTAAGATCAGGGAATAATAATAAAAAAATAATAATAATTTTGCTGACGATGGCAACTGTCCCTGTTCCACCTGCCTTCCCAGCCCCCTGAACTTACCAAGCAAGAGGAACTCTTTTCTTTCTTAAAAGTATAATTTTGACTGGCTGGCTGCACTGCAAAGGAGATAATGGGCCTGTAGCTACCCTCTGCCCACCCTTTCTTTTTCCACACCAAAGAATGTTCTGGTCTCGTGTGAGGCTTATACGCTGGCAAAAAGAACGAATGTGGGCAGAACAGCTTTAGGCCAGGGTTCTGCTTTGCAGTCTGTAAAAATATTTTTAATGATTTTTTTTAATTAGAAAGGTTTCTGAAACTTGGCAGGTACATTTTCTGCATTGTAACCAGGTGCTGCATTTCTAATTGCACCAGGACCAAGGATGAAGAACTAATACATGTGAGGCATTTTGAGCCCTTTGGAACTAAAATTATTAATATTACTTTTGACTGGGGTATAAAAACCTTAACATGCTTTTTCCCCATGTGCTTTAACATGCACATTACAAGTTTGCAAACAAAAATTGTAATATTGAAGGAATACTGTGGGCCTTGTAAACCCAACTGAGTGTGTGTCTGTGATCTCCTTCCCCCATGATCATCTTCCCTCATTTAAAGAGCTGCCCTGATCCGCAGGGACTCTGGACTGGGGAAAAATTACCCTACAGGAGAATCTTTTTATAGCAAAAGAGTAAGGTTTAAAGCCCCTTTTATAAACCAAACTAGTATTGTAAACCAACAATCAGTTTTGTACATTTTGTTTAGATTATGGAATGGATTATGGATTTGCCCACATTACTACGTCATGCATTCAGAGAAATGTTTTCTGTTGGAGGCCTCTTCTGGATGTTCCGCATCAGGATATTCCTCTGCCTGCTGGGAGCTTTGTTGTATCTGGCATCGCCCCTAGATTTTCTACCTGAAGCCCTGTTTGGAATTTTGGGACTTTTAGATGATTTCTTTGTGGTCTTTCTGCTACTCATTTATATATCTATCATGTACCGAGAGGTTGTAACACAAAGACTGAATAGATGAAAGGAAATGTCAGTGACCAGCATTCAGGCACATTAAGGGGGTACTTAACTAAATGAGCCATGATGAAGAACAGCATCTTGACACAGTTTCAGTTCCTCTTGTTAAATAGCTTCTAGCGAAACATATTATACAAGCATGAGGAACTGAAATCATGGCAATTAGTGAACTGGAATTTCAGTGTGAATTATATGAAGAGATCTAATTCAAGATATGATACATGCTTACATATGTTTACAACAGATAAGTAACTGTCTGTCATCCAAAGTACCACCAGTTACAAAAGGGAATTTCTTTTAGAATGCTTAACAAGAAACAAGTATTTGAATGAGCTGGACATGTACTTAAGGTACTGTTCAATGTAAAATGTCACATTCAGTGTACAATTTCAAAGACTGCTTAATGTGTTACTGTGGATAGGGGTGGGTAAAATAGGTTAACATCTGTATAAGAACTGCTGAAGCAATACAATTGTAAAAATAAGTTTGGGCTGTAACATAATATTGCATAAATACACTAAGTACAGTATTGGTTTAGCTGCAACTATGTGTGATTACATGTGTTTCTCCATGCAACTTTTGTGCCATGGAATGCCCATCATCCACTGGGGAGAGAAATCATAAACACTGATCACATTCTGATAGCATTAAGTGTGGCCAGGTTCAACATGCTTTGGATGAAATAGAAAATAGTCCAGCTCAAGAAAGGAGTGAGCATGAATATACAGTATGGTGTAATATTAGACAAAGAGTTTTGCTTAAACTTTAACTGGGTTCCCTCGTCATGTGAACTAAATGGAGTTTCAACTACAGTTGGTATAGAAACCAGCTAAAATCGAAAACTACATATTATAGTCAATATACTTGAAAAAAAAAGTCTGGAAATGGATATTCTGTCTTTTTATAAAAACCTAGGTATGATTGCTTTAGGAGTAAGCCTGATTGTACTTTAGGATGTGCTTCTGAATATGCATAGTGTCCGGCTGTATGTACATCTCCTAAACATACACCATATAGTGGTCTTGAAACACTACAAAATGCCATGTGTTGAGCCCTCTAGCCTGGCCAAATTTAAATGCTCTTGAGGGAGGAGAGAAGGGCTGAACAGATGTGAAAGCACTGCCTATGCCATTGCATTTCAGACTGCAATTGAGCATGCACTGACCTGTGAACAGCTTGCTTCTACGCACACCCCTCCCTGCTATACAAAGAACATTGGCACTGGTACACTGAGTAGCATAAGAGGAGAAAAGATCAAGATACTGCTTCATAAAATGGTACCACATGTATGTCTCATAAAATATACCACTCAATAAATAAATAAATAAATAAATAAATGAACCAGAGAGGTGTGAGTGCTTGTAGCCAGTGCACATTCAGTGCTTCTGATCCCTTAATCAGTCATGAAGTCAGTATTTCACTCTTGATGTTGAGCCATCTACTATCTGGAATTTATACAAGGTAGAAAATGAGAACATGTAGGTTTCTTAAGAGACTGAGGTCCTAAGGAACAAATTGTGGGATCTCGCTTTCCCTATTCCTCTCTGGAATGAATTCTGTATTGCAACTTGAACCGTAATGAAGAATTAAGGTAGCACTGTGGTTAATATCAACCAGGCATTTACCCAACCACCTTCAAACTATGGTTTTGAAATTAGCTGTGGTTCAAGTTGATGTCTAAGTACCTTTAAACATGGTTAATTGTGGGATGAAGCCAGGGGAAGGGAGTATGAGATGCTGTAATTGTGGTTAAGGGAGTGAGAATATTATGCACACTGATGCTTTAATGCTAGTTTTTAAACTTAAAAAGTAGCAAGCCCATCAGTTTGATGAAATCGTTGCCAAAGAAACTCTTGTCCTACTTACTAACACTTTGTTCTATTAAACTCTACTTGAAAATATGATATTTAAACGTCTTTATATACTCCAGACAAGGACCTATTTTGAAATCCTTTTGTTGTCCAGGCATCCATTTCTACACAGGGATTCTGAGTGTTGATGTAGACAAATGATGCTTTTGAATGTATGTGTTAAGTGCATCTGAATAATTTTTGTGAAGCAGTCGTGTGTCTGTCTGTTCTGTGCTTAAGGTCCTGTGTATGTTCAAGTAGGCCAATCTTAAATCTCCAAAATCATAGCTGGAAAAATGGTTTGAATGTACTAGCTCACTCTGAGACTTTCAGTAATTTGTTCTGTCCAGATTTGATCTGAATTTTTAAGAAGTATAGGGATAAAGTTAATTTAACCATATTTCTAAGTGTATACAGAGTCTTTCAGGCTGATTCTAATTCCTTTTACTCCTTCAGTTCACTTTAGTCTCATCATAACTGATACTTAGTAGTGAATTGTTGGCTGTCTCAGGTAAAATGCCAACTTGATGCCGTTATGATAGTCTTACTTGATGTGTAGACAACCCAGATCCTGCCTAAGGGTTGTCCAATCATGTTGCAAAACATAGAATCTCAATCACATATACATACAGAGGCTGTTTGCATGTTTGATATTCTTCCAAAACCTCCCTTCTACATCTGCAACATGGAATCGAGATGGAGTCAGACCTTGATTTAGTATTGCCTTGTATATTTTCTAGCAGCTAGATACAGAATATTGCTTTGAGCAGAACAAATTTCAGCTGATTACAACAACTAGAACTCTTTAGTAGCCTTAATGTCTTACTTGTGAACTGCACTGATAAATATGTATGTTTCTCATAACCTTCAAATATCTCCCAACTCGTGTGTGCATTCATTCTGTTTGCTATTGATGATCTGAGAAGTAAACTTAGTCAACACAGCCCCTTGTGATCTGTCAGCATTCAGTACCCCACTTTTGGGAACATAACTAAGAATTCTTGCACCTCATGAAAAGAATGTCATCCCATTATCTGTTATCCCTGTTCCCAACTCATTTCCTACAAATACCCATTATCAGAGTCTTTGCCCTCTCTGTGCCCCTCATGCTAAATTTGCACCTGCATACCTATCAAATTGATGCATTTGCTTATTTCTTCTGCTCATGTGTAGCTTTAATCAGCTCTTAATTGAACCATGGCTACATAGTGCTTTTTAAAAAAAGGAACTGGACAGATCTAGATTTTAAAGCTGGAAACAGTCACATAATCTCTGAATAATCTCAGATTAATACTAATGCTTCCAACAGGAAGCTGTATATAGTAATACCAGAATTTAATTTCCAGTGTTGCAGGTCTGTGTTATGCTATAGGTACTTTTAGAAACAGAAGGAAATTCTCTTCCTAGGCCTTGATGTAGGACATGAATAGGATGATTTTGTTCATATTGCATTGGTATCATTGTGCTTATTTCTTACACATTTTAAAATACCTCAGCATAAGCACAGCTATTTCATTCCTAATTCTAATTAAGTTCCATTAAATGAGGAGAAATATTTCAACTCATTCACCAACTACAGTATTGCAATTATGTAAAAGACCTTTTCTATTTTATTTCAAGGTAAGTTTCAT
>NW_025335985.1:2198413-2376104 GCF_004798865.1 Varanus komodoensis | reverse complement strand
ATGAAACTAATGAGTTTAGTGATGGCAACTAACCTTTGTGGAAAGATTGCATAAAGACATTCACTAGGGAAAATACTCTAAAGAAAATGTCTTTTTTCCCATTTTTCTAGTAATTGTTACTTAGTGACATAAGTATTAAAGATTATATCATACTATCCAGTGCTCACACAAATATCATAAACTGTCTTGTCATCAGCTGCTCTCTTTATTACAAGCGCTACATATGAAATGTTCTAATAGTTTACTTTCATGTAAGGAAAAAACATAGGCTGCAATCCTCTAAAAACTTACCTCTGAGTATTTTTCATTGTAAATGATGAGAGTTGCTTCTGAGTACACATGTATAGTACTGAAGTATACCAGAGGTCTGTGGGACTGTAGACTGCATGCTAGTATAGATCTTTTTACAAATTATAAGATGTGTCTTATAATAATAAACATGTCTGAATTTAAATACTCTCTGTTGATTCATTTCTCTTTGTATGTAACACTGACTTGCATTCACTGAGGCACATTTACAGCCATGAAACTCACAGTTTTACAATATATAAGGATAGAAGAGTCACAATTTCATCTAAGAGTAAGCATCACTGAACCTTGCAGGTTACACTTCTGAAAAGAATTGTACAGGATTGGATTGTTAACCAGTAAGTTCTTGGGCTAAAAATTGCACTAAGTTTCATACTGGAGCTATGTCTGCATGACAGCCATGCTCACAATCATTTTGTCACAGAACCATTGAACATTTTATATAGAAAAGCTATATACAGTACATGGATTAGAGGTAACTATATAGATTGTATGGCTTACTTACTGGATTGGATCCCTATTTGAAGGAGTTCACCGGAAACTTGAGCATTGTAACTGAAAGGGGGTTTGTAGGCTATTTTGTCCAACAATGTGTGCTACACAAGAAATTTGGGGTAGAGTATTCCTAACAAAAGGCTGGCTGGTCTCTGCTTACAAACCTTCAGCAAGAGGACCATCAGTAAGTAATTAATACTTAAAAGTAATTAGTTCCATTGTTAAACTGTCCTTCCTGTGAACAATGCTCAATGGAAATCTTTGCTCTCTTCTGTATGACAGCCCTTCGATGTTTGAAGAGTGCTATCATGTACCACCTTGTCTTTTCTTGTGTAAGTTTTTCAGTTTGCTTGCTTGCTTGATTTATACCCTGTCTTCTTACAAATTCAAAGCGGTTTACATCATTCTCCTGCTGCTCTCAATCTTATCCCCACAACAACAACGCTGTGAGGTGGTTGGGCTGAGAGTCTGTGACTGGCCCAAAGTCACCCAGTTGGCTCCATGGCTGAGCGGGGACTAGAGCCCAGGTCGACTGAGTCGCAGTCCCATGCTCTTAACCACTGCACCACACTGACTCTCAGTTCCTTCAACCATTTTATTTATTTATTTTATTTATTAAAACATTTTTATGCCACCCCATTCGCCGAAGCCTCGGGGCGGCGTACAACAATAAATAAAACCAATAAGTTAAAATATACATATAAAATAATCATAATAATTTAAAACACACATTATAAAATAAGCCGCCCTGGCCAGATAAAATTCAGTGGTATTAACATTTAAAATGTTGCTTAAATAAAAAGGTCTTTGCCTGGCGCCGAAAAACAAATAACGACGGTGCCAGGTGGACCTCTCTGGGGAGCGCATTCCATAACTTAGGCGCCACCACTGAGAAAGCCCATTCCTCATAAGACTCAAGTTTTCCTGACTACATTCATCCTGACCACCTTTGTTGCCCCCTTCTGAACCCATCTACATTTATCTCTCTCTTCCTTGAAGTACAACATCCAGAGCTTCACACAATGCCCAGGATGAGATCTGACTAATGTGGGATAAAATGGAGCTATTACTTCCTGTGACCTTGAAACAATGATTCTATAAATGCAGCCAAAACCTTTTTGCTAAATTTGAAAAAAAAATCTGGATGTTTGATGGAGGCAGCCTGGGGAAATTATGAATTCTATCTGGTGGCATGAAAAGTAGCAAGAAAGGAAGGACAAACAGGAGTGGAGCTCTTTTAAATGGCACTTTTTTCAATTATATTTATAATATTGATGACCTGGGTTGTAATCCCTACTCAAGCAGTCAGCAACTAGAGGACCCTTGAACATTTTAAGCCAAAACATTGAAGACCACATGTTGCCCACCCCTGCCCTTTCAAGCAGGTTGTAATTGTATCTACCCTTACTTAGATACCCTTACTCCAACTGAGTTCAGTAGAGTTCCTTTCCAAGCCAATATTCCTAGGACTGCAATGTGAGTGGTTCTACCCAGTCACTATGTCTCAATCCAACCTACCTAAGAAAGTTGCTGCAAGTACAAAATGCAGCAATCCTAGGTGTATTGTTCTGTACTACTTTGATAGCTGAGGTCCATTTAGGTAGATTGAAACAGGAAGTTCTTCAAGAATGTATAATTCCCAATATTTTGTTAGTTGAACTAGTCTAGTGTCCATATGCCCGCTCCCTTCAGGGGGAAAAAAATACGTTAGTAAGGCTGACTAGAACCCACATCGCAGAAAGGAACTCAAGAGAACCCAACTCAACAGAAGCGATTTTATTTTCCCCCCCCAGAGGGATTTGAGGAGGAGGGGGCAAATCTGGCTCTATTTTTTAAAAGTGACTCTTAATTATTATTTACACCAGATCGCATTTTATCTAAAAATGAAATGTTTGTGCCTTGTTTCATAAGGATATGATCTGCTTTTGCATGGTGAACAGATGCTTAATTGGTGGCAGAGCAGGAGAAAGAAGAGCAAAGCACACCCAAATGCTAATACGATAGCACATTGCTGGCAGGTGACTAATGAGTAGTAGTGGGTTTATCAGGTGTTACTAATAGCTTGGCTCAAATCTGTGGCACAGAAATCTGTTGTGCTCTGCTCAAAACATATGCTGTGTTTCAGATAGCAAATCTGATTTCACCCACTCTTCCCTGAAAAAAAATAGGCTGCAACAAAAGGGTTGTGCCTACAGGTTGCCAGCTGACCAGGGGAAAACACACTCACTCACTCTCCCCAGTTTGCTCTTCTATGTTAATACTAAACTTAAGTTGCAGATACCACATCTGATGGAGGTGAACTCTGCAGATCAAGCTGGTATTAAAAGGTTCAGTTTTGGGGGTTGGCTGAAAATTGGGGATCTTCCTTGTGGCACACCACTGTTTCTATTTCAAGCTTCAGTGGTATGGAGAGCACAATCCCTAACAACATTTAGTGACTTGCTCTTGGATTTATCATAGTTACCAATCATAGTTTTATTATACATTTTATAACAACAGCAGCAAAGTTCTTACTTCCAGGCAAATATCTTTAGAATCAGGGCCACACAAGCAAACACTATTTTATTCCTGTAACCACGAGAGATCTATGATTACAACATGAACCTGCATGTGCTCAGAAAGAAAAAAAAATCAAGTATGCTTCCTCCTCTTCTTGAAAGTATCAAGTGAGGAGTGGAGTAGTACTAATGTGTTTCATTCCATTCTAAGGGTTGGCCCTTACATGCAACCATTTCTTTGGAAAAGTGATCTTTGGTGCCAGAAGCTGGGGAGGCTAGAAAAGGGGAATGGTGCTGCTTTAGCTTGCATCCCATGTCAACTGATTCTGCACCAAAGGAGATATGCAGAGATGAGGTTTCTCCCAGGAAGATTAGGCTGCCAGGTGGACTCACTAGAGAGCCCACCAGGCTCACATCCCAAGCTTGAAGGGTCCTTTGCAGCATTCTGACTGAGGTGACTATGGAGATTGCCTGTGCTGCTGTGGCACAGCCAATCTCCAGGGGTACCTCACCCAGAATGTCTTTCTCTAAGGAAGGACCTCCTCAAAGTGTAGCCTAGAGGGGAGGCAGGTGACGAGAAGGGCAAAGAGGATATTGGTGTTGGTGGCAGGAGGTGGGGGTGGGGGGGCAACATGTCTAGCAGGATGCCAAAATCCACCTCAGCCAGGGCACCCAAGCCCTTGGAGATAGGCTGGCCTTTAAAACCATGAGATGCACGGCTTAAAATGGCCCAGCTGCGTCACTGTACCTTAGTGTCCCTGCCCCAGTCCCACCCAGACCCCCTCTATGGAGGTCAGGGAAGCATACATGGGGTTATTCCATCGGGTCCTCACAGTCACCATCTCAGAGAGGTTAGGCTGAGGGACGGTGGCTTGGCCAAGCCATGAGCTTCGTGGCTGTGCAGAGTTTTTAAATCAAAGCCTTTCCTGTTTGAGTCTGACATTCTGTCCCTAGCCCTAGCATTTCCCATAAACTTGAAACTTAGGCCAAACCCTCTTCGTAAGTTTAAGTCTCCTTTCTGTGCCAGTCATCTCTTTGGCAACTTGGTGTGTGGAGAGTCCTGGGTAGAAGAAACGAAACACCCCCCTGCCACCCTCATTACAAACAGAAAATAAAAGATGGTAGAGGACAGTGACAGTAATATATGTGGAAAAGAGGTAGGCAAGTATTCCCATCATCATCGTCGACATCCATCTTTCTTGTCAGGTAGTATGGCTTGTCTGAATAAGAGAGGGACCTGCATTCTGTGGTTAAGGACAAGGTTGCAGAACTATTGCATATGGGGGACCCATACTGCTCTTCCTCAGGCCCTCTGTGGGTTGAATTATATCAAGGGGGCTTTTCCAGCTGGTGCCTAATTCTGATTGAATGTCAGAGGTAACAGCCAGGATTTCTTCCAGGAGAGTCTTCTGGGGGTGCACTGTATGGCCTGGATTAGCGAGTGTGGCAGGACAGATTAGGTCCATGAGCTGGGGGTTCTGTACCTCTGCTTAGTATTGGCATCAAGCATGCTTAGGCAGCAGGGTCTGCCTCTTTTAGGTATTCTGATCTGCTCCACACTGTGTCTTCCTGTGACATAAGAGCAACACCTCCTCCAGTATGTCCTCCCTTGTCCTTCCTACTGAATTCAGAGATGACTATATTCTACAGGTTCTCTTCATTCCACTGGTTTTTTTGTAATTCCCACTCCATCTAAGCTTTCCTCTAGAACCAGGCACTCTAAATCTTCCATTTTAGCTCAGAGGCAAGCAGTAGAGACCTGGTGTGGTGTGGTGGTGAGAATGCTGTACTGGGGACCTGGAAGATCCCAGTTCCAGTCCCCCACTCAGCCATGAAGCTCACTGGGTGACTTTGGGCAAGTCACTCACTCTTAGCCTTACCTACTTGACAGGGTTGCTGTTGTGAGGATAAAATGGATTATTTTATTTTATTTTATTTTAAAATGGTCACCTTGGGTTCCTCACAAAAGGAAAAAAAGATCAGATATTAATACAATGTAATAATAGTCTATTTCTCCTTTTCTACATTTGGGCAATTGAATACATTTTCCTTCAAGGCTCAGTTTAAAAGTGTTTTATCTGTTTCCATTTTTGGTTGACATGAACCCTTTCCTTCTTGTACAGGACCAGCCCAACCAATGCCTAACAAATCTAAACTTTTTTCCTTTACACCGCCATCTCATCCAAGCACTGAGACTCTCCTGTATCACATGTGCAGTACTTCATGAATGAGGACCGGGTAAGATTTCACAGAAAATCAGTTCGGTGGTCCTGGATTTCAACCTTCGACCTGGCAACTTAAATTTGGATTCCAGGAGTTCACAAGTACAGTGCCCCATGCCCTTGGTACCAGCACACATCGAAAGCACCCACTCCACCCAACATCCTCTACAAAGCTATTTAGACAGCACATGGTATCTGCAACCTTCGACTAAGGCAAGCAGTTTATCATGCCCATAACAAGCCTAGCAGCCTGTGCATCTAATGATCAAGTCTCCCACTGCCTCAGCTCCACAGCTCCCCAGAGGCACTTGCTCCGTGTAAGAGGAATGAATCGTTTCTTCTTCCAAGGAATGAATAGTTTCTAAGGAATAATTTCTCTCTCCCTCAGAATGATGCCTTCCTTCCTCAAGACTCCATTCTTTCCAGCAGCAGAGGAGAACTGTTCCCCAAAAGGTTTCATGTAGCAACTTCTTTGCATCTCTCAACTTCTTCGGGTCAGCAGTCTCATCTTCAGGGAAATGAACTTGTTCCTAAGAGCCAGGAGCCAGCACACCTGGCATACAGCAACGTTTCTGGCTGAGGTGACAACTAGGATTACTTATGCTGCCAATGATTTCTGGCTGGCTGGCAGAGAGTCAAACACATGGCATGCAGGACAATACAGTGAAAAACCCCTACAGCCCCGTTTGTTTTCTCCCTTCATAACAGGGTATTGTTATTTTTACTACCATTGGGTTTGTTTACCTGGAAATTTACTAGGATAAGGAAGGAGTTTATTTTTAATTACTTATTTATATTTGTTTGCAGTTACTAGTAAAACAAAGAGGATAAATCAACTGCCTTGATCTCCCATGTTGCTATGTTGCACAGGTTCCTAACTTACCTGTGTGCTGATGCTTTCTTGCTGAGGCTCCTCACACTCAGAGAACTTGCAAGACTGCCCCTTTCTATAGCTCCGCTTAGCTGACCCCAGATGCTGTTGCAGCTAAGCTGATCAGAAAGCCTCATTTAAAAAGCTGAACTCTCAAACTTGAGATGATGATTATTCTTACATTGCATTTATATCCCACTTTTTTCCCCTCTTGTGAGGAACCCAAGGTAGCTTACATAGCACCATTTTATTCTCATAACGACAATCCTGTAAGATAGTTTAGGCTGAGAGTGAGTGCTGCACTTAAGATGCCTCTATTTCTGAACTTTAATTTATGCTCCATAAAACTCAAAACATGAGCCTAAAACAAAGCTAGTCTTTGCTATATACATATATATGCAGACTCTTCCACAGACTGGCATTGTTTGACTTTCATTGCCCCTTTCTAAGCTTAGATTTAGCTTTTTCTATGGTCCCTCAGATTCTGTCTCCGGTTCATGGGATTACTTCCTTACAGCTTGAAAGTAAAAATCAACCTTGCTTGTGGTTGTGGGTCACATCATTCAAGAATCTGTTAGAGCAGGGCTGCAAGACCTCTGAGTTCCTTCCAGACTCCCCCCTCCCCACCTAGGATTTAGCTCCCAGTTATAAATTTATAAAGGGTTTATCTTTTAGCTTATTGTGCTGCGCCCTTGTTTTGGCTTCATTGAAGGATTTCTGAATTTAAAGGAGCCTATGCATGTTTACCTGAGGTAATTGACTAAATCAGTAAATAAATAGCACTTACCTTCTGAGTGCTAAGATCTTCGTCATTGGGGCTTCTTGTATTTGGAGCGCTCCTGATTAATTCCAAGCAAGAGGTGGAAAGTGACTCTCTGGGATACCCCAAATCTAGGCCAGTTGGTTTTTCCTGTCATGGCCAACACGCTGAACTTTATCAAAGATGGTAGCCCATTAAGAGAAGAAAGAGCACATAGTTTATGCAATCGCCACCTCCCTCCAGTGGACAGCCAGGATGCTGCATTCTGTACCCATTTGGGTAGCCCCTACACAGCACATTACAGGCATCAAGTTGACATGTTTACCACAGAGTGGCTACATCTCGCAATTAGCTACAGGTAATTAGTTACTCATTCCATACAGGCTTCCTATGGTTAAACTCCGAGAAATGCTGGCAAACGGGTGAAAATGAAGCAATCAAGATGGGAAAGGTGAATCAACTTAGGGATTAGTCACTGGATGAGTGGGCTTTGGAGAGGAGGCAAGTGAGGCTGGAAAATGTAAACTAGACTGGAGTCCACCCACCATCCCATCGTTAAAAAGAGATGCTTCTCTTGCTGAGAAATGAATTTCAAAAAGCAACTGGCTTTCGACCAGATTTTCAGCAGATGCAGGTCAGCATTGTTGCCTAATGAATGTTCAAGGATGCGTAGATTAACATACACACACTACTTAAGCTAAAGGCAGAAGGGTCCTGTGGCAGCATTATCACGATGAAAGGACCATGAGGCACAAATGGGACACAACATTATGGCCAGTCTAAACAGTGATGTAGGAACTTACACCTTTTAGCTTCTGTTGGTACTGTAGTCCCAGCTCTCTTCCTTTAGGTCACATGGGGGCAGGGAAACGTGTTCCACTAGCAGACAGCCAGCACTGAATCCAAGCCCATGAATGAGCCCAAGGTACCCGCTCACCGAGGGGGCTGCCCACAGCATCTCTGCATGACTTTTCCTTGGGACGCACATGCTATTTATACAATGCTGCTGTGTACTGTGAAGGAGAGCTTAGGGAGAGCAAGTGCATTTTATCGATTGATCCTATTTCTGCCCAAGGCAGCCTATAAAGAAAGTTGAAGCATGAGACATCTTTACATAAAAGCCTAGGAGAACATTAAAGGCAACCTTTAAAACTGTGACAATTTAAAAAACCCTTTCTGAATGCAGAGAGCAAAGGGAGCCGTCACAATTCCTAGGGAAGTATGTTGCAGAGTTAGGGAGCATCCCAGGAGAAAGCCCTTCCCTGCGCTTCTGACAACTAGTCCTCTGCAAATGTAGGTGACTTCAGTAGGGTCTTCCTTGCTGAGTGTAATAACAGAGCAGATTCAGATGGGGATAGGCAGTCCCTCAGAGAGCAGGACCTTAAGTTGTTTAGGGTGCAGTCCCTTGTGATGGTCATAAGCCCCTGAACTCAGAGGTTTGCAGGCATCCAGTGCAGGTGGGAGGACTGGTGGAGCTGATCTTCTCCCTTCCATTTTCCACCAGACTGACACTTTTGCCTATCTTGGTGGAGCACTTCAAAGGTGGAAGAAAGGGGGCTGGAGAAGCAACAGGGCAGCTCCTCCCCTCCCCTGAGGTTGCTTTCTTGACTTTGGAGAGCAGCCCGTGCGGTTTTGCCCATGCTGGCTGTGAGGGACAGGGTGGAGCTCCAGTTCCCAGCTTCAGCATCAGAACTCTGTCAGCTCAGAGCTGGGAATCCAGTGTATTCTGTGGCCTGTCAGATGCTGCCTAAGGGCCATGGGATTCCTGTCCTAGAGCCTTAAAGCTTAAAAGCAATACCTGGAATTCGTCCTGAAAAACAACTGGCAGCTGCTGCAGATCTCCCAGTATCTGGGTGATGGGACAGTGATCCTGTATACCCGTGAACCCATTTTCTGCCTTTTACGCTAACTGAAGCTCCCATGCACTCCTCAAGAGTAGTCCCAAGTACAGTGTATTCACTAGTCAGTGATGGAACCATTGCCAGCTCTAATTGACTCAGCTGAAGACAAGACTGCTTTATCCTTGCACAAAAGAGGACATTTCAGCAGGTGCAACTTTTCTGACTCATGCGCCTGTTACATGTCTCCACACAAAGAAGCCGACTACAATTGCCTCCGTTGTGAAGGCATGGAGCACAAAGCTTGCCCTTCAGGACTTTGATCAGCCACTGGCAGGACAGGCCTTCCAAGGGCAGGGCATCCGCAATAGGCCTAACTCAAGCAAAAGCCATCAAGGCACGCGGATCACCACTGGGATTGTCAACTGATTTGTAGCTGATTCATCATCTCCATGTAAGGAATTCTAGCCTCTTTTACTGAAGTATTTTGAGCTCTTCAGTTCTGAAGAGAAAGAAAAAAGATGACTAACTGGGCATGTGGAAGAGGTTTATAAAATTAGGAGCAATGTGGAGCAAATACAGAAAGTTTTCTCCCTCACACATAATACTAGAACTCAAAGTCGGCCAAATGTTTGCAGGTTATTTTCTTATGTAAAGAAGCTTCATCTTCAAAATGGAGAGTGAATATAGATTAGCAGTAGGATCAGGATAGATGAAGGAGCCCTATACTGTTTCACGTGGTGTGTAATTAATGTGGAATTGCTACCACAAGATGTGGGTACACAATTGGCATGGGTCGCTTAGATCGGGGTGGAAAGGGCCACAGATTGCTCTCCCCTTTTAGGCTTAGACAAACCCATGGAAAATAAGCCAGGGCTTATTGGGTAATCCCAACAGCATTCGTTACAATTCCTTCTAATACAGATTTTAATCTTCAGTCTTGCAATGCTTGTGTGGCTAAAAGTGCATGACACAGGCGCAAGGGAGGAATATCAGCACATTTGGAGGTAAGTGCGAGGCTTGAATATGCTAAAAATGATTTAGAGAAGTTAAAAACAAGGGGAGTGCTCTCCCTAGCAGACCCATAAGAACTCAGTAGCATAGAAAGTTGAGAAACTGAGGGGGGAAAACTGATCACTAAATGACAAGGCAGTTTGAACTGAGTGGAAGAAGTTGGGGAGAAGAAGCACAAAAAAGGAAAAAAGTTCAGACTAGTAAAACATCCCAGTTCCTATAATTGCTGAGGCCTTCCTAGGCAGCTTACAATACATAAAGCAGGTAAACAAAGTAAAACGCATCAAAACAAATTCAAACTTAATGGATTAAAACATCTATAAAAGCAATATAAAAAGGGCCACAGCATTCAGGAAGGAACACAGCATAAATGTTTAAAAAATTCCTTAAAAGGTATGTGATGGTGCTCAAAGCTCTCTTCGGAGATTGTGTGCAGTGGGGAGCAGGCTGACCCCAACAGACGGCCACTCGCTTTGTCTCCTTTGCTTGGGAGAGAGTCTTGTGGTGGAAACCTGCGTTCACTCAGCAGTCGAGGAAACATTGGGCTGACCATCTCTCGGCTGAACTTTGGAGTAGTGCCCTCCACGGAATCGATACTTCCACACCTACCAACCACAATACTGCCTTGGTGGCTTTGGCATGGCTGCTCACCTCATCTGCCTTTCCTGTGGCTGCAGGACCCACCAACCACAGGCCACTTCATGAAGAGCACTGAGGCAAAAAAGGTGGCCAAGAAGGCAAGAGCAATTAAGATGGCGGACTCAAGCTTAGGCATGTCGGCAGTGCACCCAGGTTGCCATAAGTACCACGGCCACCACAACCTGACCTTGGCCAAACCCATTGACCTTTGTAAAAGGCTACCACCTCAATATCCAAGCCAGAGCAGATGCCGCCTTTGGCAGGTAGGCCTGTCATCGGTCCTTTGGCAGTGATACCAGCTGCCTCCATGAGGTGAGCGTGCCAGTTATCCATATGTGCGATGCACAGGGACCACAAAGAAAGACAGGTTGCTCATCTATAACTGATTCTTTAAGTGACCATCGATGCATTCAACCGGACCCACCTTGCGTTCCCTCTTCAGTGTGTCCTTGGTCAGCACTCCTGTCTATACTGAGACCGAGGTGGGCCTGTGGGGCCACCCCTCTTCCAACATGGGGCCACGATATTGGTCATGTGTACTTCAAAGTGCTTGTAGATGGGGTGCAGATTAGGGGAGTTCTGGGTGCAAGTGATCACTCCATCCTTTGCTTTGAGATCAGGGGAATGGGGACGAGCAGCAGGTCAAGTACTAGAAGATGGGACTTCATGAGGGCCAACTTTAGCCAACTGAAGCCCAGACTGGGGAAGTCTCCTGGGATAGGTTACTGGAATGCAAGGGAGTTCAAGAGGGGTGGATGGTACTCAAAAGGGAGGTCTTGGAGGTGCAAGCCGTGACAATGCCTCTAGTTAGTAAGTGGGGAGGAGAAGGAGAGTGCCGCCATGGATGCGAAAGGAGGTGGTTAGAGGGATTAGATGTAAGAGGAACCTCTGTAGGAAATGGGCACCGGGGCAAATAGACAAAAGGGTATACCGGGAGGAGGAGGCTTGTTGCAGGAAGATTCTTTGCAAGGCTAAGGCTGATTATGAGTTGGGACTTGTAAAGAATATCAGGAGCAACAAAAAGGGCTTCTGTCAACATGCAAAGAGCAAGAAGAAGGGGAGACAGGTAGTGGGACTGCTTAATAAGGAGGAAGTGGGTTCGGGAACAGGCATAGACGCTAAATGACTATTTTGCCTCTGTGTTCTCTCCAAAGCAGGATGGGGGAGATCTACATGGGTGCCACATGAGGCCGGGGATTTAGGGCCACAGATTAGAGTTGCCCCCGCTAGAAGTCAAGGAGCTGCTCAGGGCACTAGCATTACAAAGGCACCAGGCCCTGATGGGTTACACCAAGAGTACTTCAGGAGTTGGCGGGGGGTTCTCTTGTGCCCATTGGCCTCCATTTTTGAGGCCTCGTGGAGAACGGGTGAGGTTCCAGAGGACTGGAAAATGGTGTCAGTGGTCCCAATTTTCAAAAAGGGTAGTAGAAGGGACATGGGGAATTACAGACTGGTTAGCCTTACGTCCGTTCTAGGAAAGACAGTGGAAAGGCTAATCATAGCGAGAGATCTAGTGACGCTAGATAGGTAGGGGAGGTTGGTGACCACGCAACATGGCTTCCGCAAAAACAGATCCTTCCAGACAAACCTTGTGGAATTCTATGACAAGGTTTCGAAATGGCTAGATGGAGGGGATGCAGGGGATGTGGTTTACCTAGATTTCAGCAAGGCCTTTGACAAAGTGCCACATGATATCCTGGTTGAGAAATTGAGGAGTTTTGGGATAGACCGATGCACTGTCCGATGGATTAGGGCATAGGTGACGGACCAAAAGCAGAGGGTAACCATTAGTGGAGAATCATCAGGATGGTGGCCAGTGACAAGCGGGGTCCCCCAGGGCTCTGTCCTGGGGCCAATCCTGTTCTATCTTTTCATCAAAGAAATGGAAGAAGGGGTGACCAGTCTGCTGATTAAATTCGCAGATGATACTAAAATGGGGGCAGAGGCCACAACTGAGGAGCAGTTGCTCCAGATCCAGAAGGATCTGGACAGACTATGGAAGTGGGCAGGGGACAACAGGATGGCGTTCAATGTGGATAAGTGTAAGGTCTTGCACTTGGGGCATAGGAATGGGTGTCGTAAGTACAGGTTAGGGGACAAGTGGCTGGAGAACAGCACTTGTGAAAGGGATCTTGGGGTGCTGGTTGACTGCAGGCTAAACATGAGTCAGCAGCGTGATGCGGTGGTCAAGAGGGTGAACGCCACCCTTGGATGCATAGCCAGAAGCGTGGCTTCTAGATCGAGAGAGGTATTACTACCACTCTATACAACTCTGGTTTGCCCACAGCTGGAGTATTGTGTTCAGTTCTGGACTCCAGATTACAGGAAGGATATAACCAGGTTGGAATCAGTGCAGGGTAGGGCTGCAAGGATGGTGGCTGGATTGCAGGGGAAGCCAGGTGAGGGAAGACTGAGCGAATTGTGTCTTTTCAGCCTGGGCTCAGAGCAGATCTGTTGGTGACATATAAGTACATGAGGGGGTGTCACCCAGAGGTGGGTAGATACCTGTTCTCCCCTGCATTGGAAGGCAGGACACGCTCCAATGGAGCAAAGCTCAAGGAACCAAGGTTCAGATGCCAGGAAGTACTTCCATACCTAGGGTATGGAATGGGCTTCCACAGGAGGTGGTTGAAGCCCCATTGGTAAGGGTGTTCAAGGATAGGCTAGACATGCATATCATAGGCATGTCATGGGTGGAGCTGGCTGGAGCTGGGGGTCAGACTAGATGGCCTGGGAGGCCCCTTCTGATTTGCTCAGTTTCTATGTTTCTATGTCTGACTAGGTCATCTCCTGGTTCAGACAGAGAAAACATATTTAAATGTTCTGGGAGGAATTAGAATATTCCCAGGGACAAAAGAGAGAGCTGTCCATGAATAAAGCAATCCAAAATTATAATGGAGTGAGGATTTGGCACTGTAAATTACAAGTTACTGCAGTGCTTAAAGGGAAACTACAGTGTCTTCTTTCCTTTTTACAGTAAACACCTCCATCAAATGTTTGCCTAAGTTTGTAGACCCACTGATCAGAAGTGTCCTTTGCACATTAAAATTGTTCTCTATAAATTAATCAACTGGGATGATTAATTGACTTATTAAACTGGCTATAAAAAAGATAGATAAATAATTGGTGCTAAGACCACAAGCACTGCAACCACTGAAAGCTGTAGGTAAAAAATCTCATGGTCTCAAAGTATAAATACAGAATGAGGAAAATAAAGTTAGATACTGAGGAGGGTGATTTTTATTTTTTGGTAAAAAAAAGTGCCAAGCCATCTGTGTCGAATGTAAAAAAAGATGTAAATAGATGACACATTGTTTACAGTATGCCATGTGAATGCTCCATCTGTCATAGGGAAAGTCAGCCCTCCTCAGTGGTAACTCTTGTTTAAGAGTACTTGGGAGGAAAAATGTTCATCAAAACTTTTGGTAACTAAGCTGCCCTCTTTCCAAGAACCTTCCTTTATTCCTACCACCACTGCCAAACAGAATAATTCATAACACCTGAGAATTTGCAGGTATGCAGTGGCTGCAACGGGTTCTAAGGAAAGGAACTTCGTAATATTAAAATACTGAACATAATGCTATTTTTAAATGGAAGCAATTCACTGATTCAGCAGCATGTCATCCTGGGATAAGAAGCTGAGCTGCTGTATACATGCAAGTGTAAATTAAGCCTGCTTGCCTTGAACTGGGAAGTACAGGAAAGGACTGTAGCACCCTGGTGGGACAGAAAGTCCCAAGCTCAGTGTCTGGCATTTCCAAGGGAGGACTGGGAAAAGGCTCCTGGCTGGAGAAAGCTTTGGAGATCCAATGCCAATCTCTCTACTGGGGACAAATTAACCAATGACTGACTTCTTCATAAGGCAGTTTCCTCATTCGCGTGGGAACAGGCATTGCTAACATAGATGTGCAATTCAGAGAAAAACTGCACTTTAAGCTTCTCTGTCAAGAGAAAAAGGGTATCAACCCTAGCAGAGCAGGCTTCTGTTCCTGCTCTTTTGAGCCATCAAGAATTAAAAGTATCAGCATGCAAAGTTATTTTGTGTGTGTGTGTGTACTCTTTTAGTCCCAGATAATGATGAAATGAAAACAAACAAAAACACAGAACCTGTATTTTGAGGTCAAACATATTTGATGTCAACACGTAAAGTGTCATTGGTGTTTGTCACTTGCTTCACTGTGCGCTTTTTGAAGGGTTAATTGAATCAATGATATTTGCACAAAATTTATACAATGCTAGTTTCTTGTCAGTGTTAGCAAAGGTTGCCGCTGCTACATAGTTGTCATGTCCAGTGTCAGTGCAGCTAATGCAAAAATGGTTGGATGTTAAAATGTTGATATTCGCCACTTATTTATGCAATAACAGATCAATCATTGTTGCTTTAGCCAATTGCTGTTGCAAGGATGCAGTTTGAATCTGTATTTGCAGACTGTTTACAGATGCAGAGAATATTATAATTAAGATTCATAAAGAGAATTTCAAGAGAAAGCATTTGAGGATCCACGTGGAAACTTATTTGTTTGTTTATTTTTATATCCCGCCTTTACAGTGTCTCAGAGCGGTGAACAGAAATGAACAGAAAATGAAGAGAACATGGGTTGATCTAGGTAATTTGCTCAGAAACTGTTATTTCTCCTGCACTATCATGAGCTTCCCACATGAGCAAAGTCACTCAGAATGAGTTGCAGCCCTTTCATATGATTTGACAGAATCAAGATATAGATTTATACGATCCAATTTCTGTTGCCAAAATCAGAACTAGGTGTTAAAAGTGAGAATAGTGATAAAGCATTGCATCTGTTCTCGCCTCCCTCCCAAGCTGCTAAGGCACGAGCCAGCCCTGCCTTCCTCCAGGATATAAGCTGCTAGGGCTCAAGGAGGTCATTTCACTCCCCGCAACCCAACCCAACCCCCACCCGCCCGCCAGTCATGGATCTTCTGTGACTCTTTTCCAGTTGACAACTAACACTCCATGGCTCCTGGTAAGCACTGCACACTCCGTCTTCAGTGGGATATTTACTGGAGGGCTTGTCCATTAATTTTAATAGATTTGTTTTAAGAATGCTGTTACCTTCCTCTTGTCAGTGGCCCTGTTTTGCTTCAAGTCTGTTGGCACAGGACCACAGTTTATTATGATAGGAAGTAATTGTAGGTACGTATTTGCCTGTGAGAGAAACTGCAGCCCTTCTTATTGCTTCCCTCTAAAACCTAGGAATATAAAACTAGTGTTGTAATGCAAGTTTCCCTAACTCCTGTTCTACTTCGTTGTCTGCTACCTGCAGGGTATCTTGCCAGGAGGCACATAATTCTTTTATTTGGGTCCAAAACCAATAAGCACACCAGCAGATGGAGATTAAACATTTTATTAAGAAAGTGAAAAGAGACAGTACATTATCCTATTAGCTGTAAACAGGCAAAAGGGTATAGCATAACATGCAATGTTGCTGAACAGAGCTGTTCAGTTTTCCTTTCAATTGTGAGAATCCCCAGAAAAGCAGCACTGGAGAGACCTCAGAACACACAAAGCACCTCCATGGCTCAGGTCTATGTCAAGGTTCATCACCTTTGAAACTCAGGACTTAAATACCTGCAGCCTTGAAGGCTCAGATGATCACATAATTAACCTCCCCCACTCCAATTTCCGAAGGTCAGTTCATCAGCCTGAGGGCAGATATCCTGTCTGATGCCTCCTTTAAGATAAGATGAGGGGATTGGACAGCAGCCAGCTTCACATCCTGTAGGGATCCTTTTGCATCCAAGTTAATAGATTCTCTATCGTTCCAAAATGGCATATTCTTTTTGATGAGACCCAACACCTGCAAATTATTTTGACTTGAAGCCATGGGACCTCTATCAAAAGATGCAGTATGGGAAAAACAGTTTATGTCACAGCAACTGACTTCTCAGAATGCAGTCATCTTCTGATGCCATTTCCTATACTCGGGGGTTGGAAACTTGACGTGTGGTATATCATGATATAAAACCAGAAAATACCAAGGGGGAGTGGTAGAGGATGAATTGATGATGGGCTACTGCCTTCAGTCACTCAGAGCCTGCAATGCTTAGCTATGGGCTTGATTTCAGTCACTATAATCCATTGCAAAAAGGGGGTTACAATTAGCCAGTAGTACTTTGAAGGCCTGGTCCTAGCATGAGGCAAAGGACAGGACAGTGCATCACAAGCGCTGTTTATTTTGAATGGTTGCTTCAAGTATTATGACGTTTCGGTGATTTGGACTTAGCCCTGGGGTGAAAACTGACTGTAGGCACCAGACCTTCTTGCAAAATACGAACTTCAAAGGTTGTTACTTCAGATTCAGGATCAGAATTGGAAGGGGACAACAGATAGCCAATTCAAAGATATGTGGGGGAGCATTAAATATCGTCAGACCAATTCTATGTTACTGGGTAAAACAAGTAGACAATTGAGAAATGTTAGGTGTTCTTGGTAATTGGTCCATAACCAGGAAGAACCACCCTGATGGCAGAAAAAAAATCCTGGTTTTGGGTGGAGCAGAGGTATTCAGTTTGGAATCAACTTCATATGATTATGTCACATTTCCCTAACAGTATTTGAACTTCACTTGTTTCCAACCATATTGATTTCTGTTCTTTTGTATTACAAAGACAGTCGGGCTGGCCACATTTAACATAATACAGACCTGAGTTAGAAAGCTTTGTTGTCTGGAAGGGTTGGATGGGTGGAGGCTGGGGAGAGACCTGCCAAACAGACAAAATACTAGCCCTGTCCTTAGATTATCATCTCCATGTTTAAGGAAGGTCAAACACCAGATGCCCTTAAATCTAACCAGGGACACACATGAAAACTCAGTATTTGTTCTTCAGTGCATGATCTGTTGGGGACTCCCTTTCACACCCACTGCCCCTCCCTCCCTTCTGAATGGATTCTCTCCTTTGAACATTTGATATAGTTTGCATTACAAATTCAAAGAAGGGCTCCTTCATTGGATCTTCACGCAGAGGAATGTGCAGCTCTCTTAAGAGGAACAAAGCCTCTGTCTAAAAAAGCCTACCCCATGTCCAGATAATATGAAATGCTGCCTATATTTTAGTAGAGATAAACTGGAGATGAAAGATGATGGGAGTTGTAGACCAAATCTTCTGGAGGGCCCTGTTGTCTACTCCAATAACAGGGCTTCAGAAAATGTTCTGATGCAAATAAACCTAATTTATCTTAGAGGTTTTTCCAACTGAGAAATTTCAAGAAAACTTACATCAATACACACCAATTAAAACACACCCTGGAAGTGAGTCTCTCCAACCAGTTGTTTTGCTGCATCAGACATACTGGTGATGTGCAGGTGGAACCAGTCCAAGGAGCTTCATCAGGACCCAGTGGCCTTGCTAAACTCCAGTCAAATGTGATAACCAGTTTTAAAAATCACAGATTTTCACTTGCATTGCAGTGTCATCACACACATCTTCAGGGGGCGCAAGGATACTTACTGCAACGCTGTATGTTCCAAAGCATTGCCCTTATATTATCCAGGCACCTGCCATCTACGTATGTCAGCCTTTCTCACCTTGGTTCCCTCTAGATGTTTTAGACTACAACTTCCAGTATTCCTGACCACTGGCCATGCTAGCTAAGGCTGATGGGAGCTAAAGTCTGAGGGCTCTCAGTTGAAGAAGACTGATGCACTTGAGTCCCCTCTGCTAGGTGCTGCTAGCTTGATCAACACATGACCATGAAGATGGTTCTGGACTCTTGTGCAGAAGCTTGACTGCACCGCCATGCAGAAATTGATACTCGCTGATACGTAATGAAGACAGGCATTTTGGCATCCATTGGTTTTCAGGGTACATCCTTATGCCAGGGTTAAACACAAACATGACATCAGTCCTAGAGGAGATCAACCCTGACTGCTCTTTAGAAGGCCAGATCCTGAAGATGAAACTCAAATACTTTGGCCACCTAATGAGAAGGAAGGACTCCCTGGAGAAGAGTCTAATGCTGGGAACAACTGAGAGCAAAAGAAGGGGATGGCAGAGAATGAGATGGCTAGATGGAGTCACTGAAGCAGTCAGTGTGAGCTTAAGTGGGGATGGTGGGGACAGGAATGCCTGGAGGAGTGTTGTCCATGGGGTAGCGATGAGTCGGACACGACTACAACTTCGCAGCTAACATCAACAATGACATCATTCCAGAAGTCTGGATGTGGTCTCAGATTAATCCAGGGTAGCTCTGCAGTTCTATTCAGGATTCTATAGTTTGGAACACATCTTCTTGCAAATGACTTTTCCAGGACTGGGTTAATTCTCACTGCCTCCACAAGTAAAGCCTTGTCTCCTCGTAAACTGCATCTCCACCCTCCACAGGCCACCCTTCAATTATCTGCCAAAGTACTTTGCAGAACAAATATTTATCCATGATCTGAGACACTACCTCATTCCTGTTTGCCCAGCCTCTTAATTCAGTACTTTGAATATTGTGCTTAGTCCATCAACACCCTGAGGTGCTTAGATGTAAATTTAAGTATTTAGCAACACAAAGCACCATGTGTCTATTTCACCGAACATTTTGCTTGATTCCATTCATTTAGGGCTCAACTAAAACTGCTCCCATCCCCACTTCCCAGTATATTATAGCAAAGCCCAGAATTCCACTGATTATTTGCTGATGCTTTGAACTTTGAGTAGAAATGTCAGACTTTTTGCATTCCATGGCTTTGGTAGTCCATTTATGATTTATAATGTTATATCTGCCAAAGATAGCACTTCATGCTTCAGTGGTGTTTATAGTCAAATAAGGGTTACTACTCTAAATTAATCTTCCCTCTTACTATACCTGAAAAGATAGAAGGAAAATGCTCCCAAGTCTTCATCACTAGATCCTGCAGTCTCTCCTCCTTCTCCTCTCCCCACTCCATTTCAAAAGTAAATCCATCCTTACAAATATATCCACAAAGTTTCTAGCCCTAGTTATGTTAGTGTGTCAGATGACAGGAAAACCTGAGAAGAGAGTGAAGCCAAACAGGAGAGAGACACAGAAACTGTTTACTACAAGGCATCTTCTTTCCTCCAGCATTAACACACAGCACTTGCCAGAAAAGGTATGTGAACAACTTTTTGCTTCCAAGAAGGTTAACTTAAAATTTTATAGCAAAAGCAGATGATCCAAGTTGTCATCCAGACCTAAATTAAATGGGATATTCTTCCAGTTCTTGATAACCTAAGGTTTATTATTTGCAATTTACCTGTTGATTTTATGAGGTATTTTATCTTTGTGCAATTTGCATCCAAGTGGGTGTTCCTAGATCCAGTGACAGGTAATAGCTCTGTGCTAGCTGTGAATACAAGCTGGAGGCCATGAAATGCAGATGTGGAACACCACTGAATACAAATACGCTCAAAGCAACCACAACCCATCAGTTATGTCTAGTGGCCTTGGGCAGGGGCCTAATGAACTTGCCCTAGCCTAAAAGGATACATGATTGGGAATGCATTGACTTAGTGTGTAACAAGTCACATATGCCAGGCAGAGGATAGTATACTTCAGTGTAAGCAGAAATATGAGCCCAGTGATTCATCCTGTATAATATTTAGACTACTACAGTGACCTATGCACAGGGCTGCCCTTGAAGAAAGTGTGAAAATTGTATCTGGTTTGAAATATGACAACCAGACTGGCCGTGGCAAGCACATTATTGAATATATACACTGAAAAAGTGTCACTGGTTACCAGTTTTCCTCCGAGCTTTAAGTGCTAGTTTGCGTTTTAAAACTTTTAAATAGCTTGGAAGAAAGGTATCTGAAGATGAGGGACCACCTCTTCCCACATGAACTTGTCCATCTAATTCAGAGTTATATCTAATGTTAGTCTAATGTAAGTCCCATTCTTTTCAAATACATTATATCCAACCCATTTACTTATTCAGGTGTTCATCAATAGGTTCTTGAGTGGATGAGAGAGTAAGATACAAGCACCTTTGCTTCCTTCCTAAGGCCTGGTCCCTTGAGTAAGCTGTTACACTGAGCAGCTTACTCAAACATTGCCACTGTCTGAATAAATACTAGACTAGCACTAGAGCAATATTATGACTCTCAATATTTCACTATTTAATGATTTACTGGAAATATCTAGCCTTCTGTCTCATCTGGCTTGATGCAACCAATCCAGAGATCAACATTTGGGAACCATTCATATCAAAAAGATGAGTGTACAACTGGATGAATAAGGTCTTCTGTGTTATAGAACTGTTTTAAAATGACTACCTGACTTGGAAAGTTCAAGTTGTCTATCTGACCAGTACTTAAGAACAAAAACAGGAACTAGACAGCATTCTTTTCACTCAGTTTTCTTTTTTGCTTCAGGGGTTGGCAACTTGTAGGGTGAAGCATTGTGGGGTGGGGGGGCACAACTTCTATCAGCCCAGGTTAGAATAGCCAATGGTAAGGGAGCATGGGAGTTGTGAGCCAAAATATCTGGAGGGCAACAAGTTTCCTCCTGGCTTGGAAGCCACGATAGTCCTCTTGCTACTAAAGCAGTTATTCTGTACAAAGCAATATCAAGGATAGGCACCTAGGAATTAAGAAACACACTATTAACTGAGCAGAGAGAATAGTCACGTGATGGAAAGCAGGTGTGGGCCTTGAGGCTGCTTGGCTGGGCGGCGACCTGAGATGGAACTATCTGTGAGCTGCTCTAAGCATCTTCAAAGGCAAAAAGGGCACATGTGTGACACTAAGCCACTTTATGGGTATGTACTCAGCCACCTAAGTACCAAGGCAGAGCTTAGTTTTTTGATTGGGTAATTTATTAGGGAACCCTTTAAAATCAGTTCTAGGAATGGTTGTAGGGTTAGGCATCAAATGGGTAATTATAATGAATGTTGCTGTACTGTATCTGTGCATTTATTCTGGCAACCATTCTCCAAAAAAGAAAGTCTTTGTTTCACTGTTTTCACTTTGGGAATGCAAAATAAGCAACACCAACAAAAATGGTATGAATATAAAGCTGTTTTAATGTTCTGATATTTATATCAAATACTGAGTCAAGTATTTATACATACAGTATCTTATAAACTTATTTTTAACACAACATGTACAAAATTGCACATTGCAGATTACAAAGTCATAAATGTAATCTTTTTATTATGTAAACAACTGCAGCACGAGAATGTTCTACATTCCAGAACGCCCGTATCTCCCACTTAAGAATGTTCATTTCAGCCTCCATTAAAGATCCGAGTCACTAAGTGATAAAACCAGAGAACGGCCATGTTAGCCACTACACACAGGGGCACCCTATCCAATAGACATACAGGGCCTTTTAGTCATAAGTGCTCAACACAAGGCTTTGGAGATCCAATCCTGTTCCCATGAAGTTATTGACAAAAGGCCCACTGTTTGTGGTGGCAGGAGAATCGAAATTGCCATCTCAAGATCTACTGTAATAAAGTCATCCATAACCTTAATTCATAAGAAAACAAAACTGCTGTTTGGCAGTACAAATTGGAAGTATCCTTGTAAACATGGATTTAACTCACTAGTCAATTAAGAGGCATAGCATTTTGCCTCCTCAATCACACACACTCACAAACACAAAATCAAGCTGTACATTTAGTCAAGTGGAAGTATCGAAAACCACTTCATCAGTAATAATTAATAGCTTCTAGTTCTATGCATTACGAACGGTAATGTTAAAAAAACTACATTGGGCCTGCCCCAGATGCATTTTTATTAAGATCTGTGTTTTATATGTCATACTTCATCCCTAGTCAAATCTTCCAAAAATATTGCTTGCCAAAAGTCAGCAAACATTCAATCCAGAAATCATTAATGAAAGCCTTGCCATTAACCTATGTGAGGCTACACTCCTATGAGGTTTCCTAGAAGTCATTTTGAACTCACTGACCTGATTCATAGGCAATGACAACCCATTGGTTTAGAAACCGATGAGGAGCTGTGCGCAAGCAGTTGTGCTTCTGGGATTACACTCGCCACTGTTGTGTTTACCACACAAACCATGACTGGCTTCTTTGTAAGCTTGTTGAGCAGGGCATCCAAACCTGAACTGATGGGTTAACCCTGTGGTTAAACCATGATTTCTTGTTGAGTTATCCCTTAAACAACCCATTGGCCTGGGTCTGGACATCACACACCACAGATACAGAGGAGTTAATTGTGGGTTGTAGAGTAAAAGTAGTGTGTTTTTGTTGAGTGTAAACACACCCTATAGTTACCTTTGTGTAGACATTAAATCATTTTTTCAACTCCTACTTTGTTAGTATAACTAAAGTCAAGATTTCTGGAAACTGCAAGCTGTACGGCAGGCTTCAATATTAGAAAGTAGCTGTACTTCTGCTTAGAGTGGGCGTTTGGTAGTCTTCACTGTGTTGACCTACAATTCCTACCATCATTCACCAATGGCGATGCTTGCTAGGGCTTACAGAAGCTGCAGGCCAAAGAAGCATCCGGAGGGCTGCAAGCTGCCCACAAGCTGCTCTGGTTTAGGAAGACTTTGTTATTAGAGTTAACTAGTTTGTAAAAATAATCCTGCCTGAGCTCCTTCTAGCTTAATTCTGGATACATTCCCGGTGTATCCTCACCCACTCAGAAAAAACACCTCCCCTGCTTTCCCATATACTGTCCTAAGCCTTGCAAATCTGGATGCTAACTAAGACTAAAGCATGGGATAACCATATGCTGGTGTTTTGAAAAAAGGGTTGAAGAAACGTAGCTTATGCAGTACAGGATGCAGTCTTGAATTCATCATCCAGCCTGCTCTATGAGCTAGGAAATGCAGGTACCACCCAAGAATGTAGCATTTCAAATAAAAGCATGATCCCAAATTTACGACCAACTAGATCCAAAATGTAAAGGTAGAAACACTGTTTCAGTCATGGAACATGGCATTCCAAGTCTGTCGATGCTCAAGGAATATGAACATAGAACAGTCTGACTAAATCAGACCCAAGGCCTATCTAGCACAGCCTCTTGGTCCCCGAGTGGCCATCCAGATAACTCTGGAAAGTCCTCAATAGAACCTTCCTGTCTGTCTGCTCCAGCATCAGGTATTCAGAGGCCTACTGCCTCTGATGCTGGAGGGACATGCACAGCCACCATGATGAGCAGCCATGGATTGCCTTATTCATCCCCCTCCATCAATGGGGATGTTCATGCAAACCAGCAGACTTCAGCACATTTGGGGGTGGTAAATTCCATTGCTTGACCATCCACCATTTGACTAGGCCCCATTCCATCTGTCCTGAATCTCCCACCATTCAGCTTTACTGGATGATCCCAGGTTCTAGGATTGTGAGAAATGGAGGGAAAAAACCTCTCTCTATCCATTTTGCCGCACCATACATAATTGTATGCATATTTGCCATGACCCCCTTACTGTACGCTAAAGAGCTACTGATGTTGTCACCTCCCTTAAAAGGGATTTGCTCTAGCCCACTGGTCATTTTAGTTGTCCTTTTCTGCAATTTCTCCCTCTCTACTGCATTTTTCCAAACATGGTGACCAGTACAAAGTACTCACTGGCAGTTTTATTTTCAATTATTTTCCAAATGCTCAACAGGAAATTATCCTTTTTTCACAGCACTCAATAAGGTCAATATGTTAACAGTCTATCTGCTACAACTGCAAGATCCTTTTCCAGTTCAGAACCCATCAGCCTCTGGATAGCCTGAAAAGCCTGAGAGTGCCTAATCTGGAAAGCAAAGCAGGGTCAAGCCTGGTTGAAATCTGGATGGGAGACTTATGAACAGCCCAGAGAGCTTTGGCTATGGGTGGTATAGAAATGTTAATAACAACAACAATAAATGTGAAATAAAGCTCTTTTGCTCGAATATGCATAGCTGCACTTGTTTACACTGAACCACATCCACCATTCTAATGCCCATGCCCCAAGTCTGGAGAGGTCCCTTGGAGCTCCTCGTCATCCTGTTTTGTTTCAACTATTCTACTTAATTTAGCATCATCCACAGCCTCGGTCATCTCATGCCTCAGCATGAAGTCCCAGGTCATTTATGGACTAGTTAGAAAAACTGATCTCAATACAGCTCCCTGTGGGGTGGGGGCCATTGTATGCACCCCATCATTGATAAATTAATTCCTAGTCTTGTTTTCTGTTCTGTAACCAGTTACTGGTCACCAAAAGGCCCACCCTGTTTTGGTATGGCTGTTGGATCTGAGACCATGAATGAAGGAGATGAGAATCTCTATGACACACCTCAGAAAAACCCATTTGTCTACTTTACCATAGGGCTACACTCCCTTAGCACTCACTGGTATCTTGGACCTATCGTGGGGGTGCATAATCATATTGGGAGCTATCCAAAATTCAGCATCAATATTACAAATGCAGTATTTTAAGCCATAAGCTAATAGGCAGAATTATAAACTCATCACATTCTACCCCTCAGTAAAGGTTAGTTCTGCAGTGGAATGGTACAGAAGAAAGACATGAAAAGTCATATTTGCTTAAAGTACAATACCTTTCCCCAGTCTTGCTTTTGTTAGAATAAGAAAAAATTAAACTAATTCATTTGCATCAATACTTCACTTGATTGCATTTGATTGTGGGTGTCACTGTCACTTAGGTAAACATTGCAAAATGGTTCAAAAGGAAGCAAGCCAAAACAGCAGTGACCTGCAGTGAGCTCCACCCCTATCCCCCTCACCCTGATTAGAAAGCTAAAGAAAAGCAGCAGGCACCTCTGTTCTCAAAACTAAATCAAAGCATGACCCAAATTCTGAGCCGCTACAAGAAAGCAAGTGGTGGACTGGGTAATTTATCCATGCACCCAGGTCACTCTGTTTTCATGGATCCAGACTCTGTGCTATGGAAGTACAGACCCACTGAACTCAATTGGACTACTCTAAGTATAACCTCTTCATAACTCAACTAATACACAACTAATACAGCACTCCTCCAAGTTGCCTCTTCTGTTCAAAACACATTTCTCAGGCCAGCTATATCAACCATAGCTCAGCAACAAGAAATCTCTCATCTCAAATCTTCAGACCCATCAACTACAATTTCCTAGATGAACACAATTCCCCCTTCTAACATTTTTTCATCTCTCCCGTGTGCTGCAGCAAGTTACAATTCAGGAGTTATTAAATCAGAAGACAGCTGTGCAGAAAAGTATTCCGGAATCTCAGCAAAAGTTCAAAAGAACATTTCCTTCACTGGATGGCCATATATTCTTTTGATAAAAGGCAGAGGGAACAGAAAACAAGGGTATTTTTGTGCTGAAACACCTTCTAAATAAGAGGACATTCAAAACCTCATAGGCTGCTGCAAATACTGTGTAAGCCTAAGCAAGTAAGCAAATTCTCTCTTGAAAAAGTAATGCCACATGTTTAAGACAAGAGGATAGAAGGGAAGAGCTGCCATTAACCCAGGAACATGAACAAAATTAAGGAAACATTTTGGTGTTTTACACATTCAAGAGTCAATGTTATAGGCTAACTTTGGATTAGGTAGTCCTGGGTTTCCATCTGATCTCACTGGGTGAGCTTAGTCAATCTTTTGGCCTAGATGTTTAGGAGGGAAGGCTTTCCTTCACCAGATGATGATGATGACGACGACGACATGACGCCCCCAAGCTGCAGTGGGAAGTGGCACAGTCCTTATAAAGCTTTACCACTTCATTCTGCTGAATTTTATAAAACTGGTAATTACTATGGGCCTGATCCTAAAATTTGCTTTAAACCTCTGAGTTCTTAGGATGACTCTTACCAGTCACTGTGCCAGCACATGAGCTGTGATATGGCAACATTTCAGGCAAATAAGATTATGTTACCAGCATGCAAAGTCTTAAGTGGTTTTAGGAATACTTCAGTTGTACAGTATCTATAGCAACTTACATGGATTTCTTTACATAAATTAAAATTAAGCCTATGAATCCCACTTTCACAATGAATAACACATACTTCTCAACTGCTATGAATAACTCAAAATATTTTTGCAATAACTACAGTTCAAAGAATCTATTTGAAATTATCTACTGCTTGATTAACAATGAACAGACACAAACTGCTGTGCTCAAGGCATCAGCACCAAAAATGGAATTTCCTAAGGCTATCCAGACTTTCTGCATCAGTGGAAACAAAGCAGCTCGGTCAACAGCCTTTTTTGCAGGAAAGGCCATTTGGCATAACTCTCCAAGTGACTTTGCCATCTCAGTGAGATTTCACATCTGAAGAACAGACTGCCTTGATCTGTTAGTTTTGCCAGCAGTGCTGAGTTCCACAGGTCTTGCTCACATGTGTAGCTTAAGTTCTTTGCAAAACACTAAGTGACTCCCCTAAGGATTCATTATAACTGAACTGAGATGTGGACCCAGGTATCTGAGCCCAAGCAATTTCTCCCCTGGTACAGGGCTGGGGAAACTACCCCACCAGAAATTGTTGGATCCATCCCAGCAAGTATGACATACAGTCAGGGCTGATGGGAGATGGTCCAACTCCTGGACAGCCACAGACCCCTGCTTCTGCTCTACTATATACTAATATATCTTTCCTGTATATTAATATTGTAATGATGGGTGGGTGTTAAGTATGTTTGAAGATGAATTTGCTTATTATAAAGAACCTATACAATGGTTATGACAATTTGTCCCAATAATTAAGTCTTGACTATTTCCATCATGACTAGTCATAAAACATCATAAAAGGTCAATTTGTGCACATACCCCTGGGATTAAACCCCCCCCCCATATAAACCCAAAAAGTCTTACTTCTGAGTAAATGTGCTTATCGTTGGAATATAAGCAGCTTGGTAGGACTTCAGGGCAAGTCTTTTCTCACAGAGGCACAGACATTTGCATTCCCTTTCCACCCATTAATCTTGACTTGCATCAAAGCACTTTAGTAGCACTACTGCACAAACATTCAGAACTTCATTATTAAGGCTCATCAAGAATATCATAATTGAGGAGCTGCTAGTAGCTTACACAGACCTTCGCAACACACAAGCAAGTTCACATTTTATCACTGTATTACCAAGTCTCAGCATGTCTGCTTTTGAGGAAGGAAAACGCACAAGCGATGTCAGAAATACAAGCTAAATATAATTCAAACTAAATTTATTGGTTGCTTGAAAAATAAAATTAGGTTTTCATGCTTAATCAAGGAAAGTACAAACTTTCCTCAGTATCAAATCTGCTAGCTCCACAAGGCTAGCGGGATAAGCAACAGAACAAAGAGGGCAGCCTCTGAGCCTCCTGCTTCCGGATCCCAAGTTGCCAAGCAAGTCAGCATTTCTAGGATTAAGTATGCATAGAAACATGCAATCTTACACCTAAAATAATATCACCTCCTTACCATTTAAGATGCAGGCTTGCTGCAATATTTACTTCTGCCAGAATGTCCAGTTGGAAACATTTGTGTTAATAAGCTGAAAACCAGTGAGAGGTACTGGTTAGAATGCTTGACTGGAGGGTAGGAGGTCCAGATGCTAGTCCCCAGTGGATGGCTTTGGATCAGCTGCTGACTTCCAGCCTAACCCACCTCACGGGGATATTGGTAGGATAAAAATGGAGAAAAGGTTGATTATGTAGAGCAACCTGGATTCCTTGTGAAAATAAAAAAGCTGGGATAGAAAAAATTATATTCAACCAAATTGAGGGTAGTGATCAAATTTAATGTCTCCATGTTGAAGAAGTCTGTTTAGGATACAGTTGCTGAACAGTGAATAAAACCAACAGCAATTCATATCAGCCAGCTAAGAAATTAGAAGCAGTGGGTACTGAGCCACTGAGCTTTGCTATCTCTAACAGGTTAGCCTCACTTTGCAGTTGAAAGCTATAATTTTTAAAATGCTTCCTTTATGTTTTGTATAGAATTTTGATAGAGAAATGCTTTTAAAATATATTCTGGCTTCAAAATAAAAAATAAAAAGCCAGGGGATGCTTTGGAAAAAAAAGCATTTTATATCTTGCTGATTTTAATGGCAGGGTTAAGTCCATGCTTAGTTCCCTCTGACTGAAATCCATAGGACTTAAAAAGTATTTGGATGAAGATGGCTCCTGTCCAAAAGTCTTGAAAAGTCATTTAGCACAGATGTGCTTCCAGGTGCTTCCAAACAAAAAACACTGCACTCTTACCTTTCATGGCAATGGTTTAAAAAAGGGAAAGCACCAGTTAGCTAACAGTTCATTTCTTGTCACTGAAGAAAAAGCTTGCTCTGAAGGCATGCATAATCCTCTGCAGCCAACCCTACAAAAAACTTAAGACGAGTGTTGGAATGCTGTCCGCACCTGAACTTAAGCTTCCACCCAAAGATTGAAATGCCAACAGCCACAGCTATCCCACAGCTATCCCATCCGTGTGTTTAAAAGAGGCTTTGGGTAGGAGTTGTGACACATCATCACTTGCTAAGTTAGTAACAAATTAGTCAGCCTTTCAGGCCACACAAAGACGAGAACTACTACCTGAATGTTCCTGAGCTGCACAGAAACAGCAGCTGCCCATGGACCCCTCTCACTACTTACAGCAAAGATTTAAATTCCCCCAAAGACATCCTTTTTCCCTGGCAACAGCAAGTCAGTTCAACAATGGACATCACCTGAACAGTCAACATCACTAGAAACTGGAATATCTGCCTCCTGAAGTGGTCATGCAGGTGAGTACCCTTCAGGTTAAATATTTTTTTCCTGGATATGTGTGTATATGTGTTCGTAAAATTACATAATGGGCAAAAGCCAAAGTTTAAGAAAAGAAACCAAACAACTCTGGTTTGTTACAGCTGTTCAAATATACACAAACAAGTGATCAGAATGGACTGAAAGGGGAATACTGATGAGAAAAAACACCTCTTAAAGGAATGATTACTCAGACACTGAACAAGATATACCCAGAATTTGCTGGGTAAAGGAATGGTTTTAACAACACTAAATGATTTTCTAATACTCCTTAGCCTGCAAAATAAGAACATTTGTTACTGGCTGAACAGAAATCAAATTGTTCAGCCACAGATGATGCAGCATTTCAACAGTACTGGCATGATGCCACTTATAGAAAAGTGGTAGGGTAGATAGTACTTTGAGAAAACTATAGAAAGAATCATATTTAAAATGCTCAACAAAGGAGCCACTCTGCCCCAAATGAGTTATATTTAGAAAAAATGTCCAACGAATAGAACTTTGAAGAAAAAAAGGAGAAAATACAAAGTTACTGGTAGCAATGAATTGTATCCGTTAGTTTAACTTAAGTCCAGCTAGTTTAAATAGGTCTCCTCTAAGTAGGGAATAATATGGGATACAACCCATATAACATAAGAGTAGGAAAAAGGCGAAGAACCCAGAACACTACAAATATGTCAAGTAGCACAATTTGCTTTTGGCAAAACTGATGTAACATGCAGCCCTGCCGATCACAATATAATTGTCAAGAAAAGGAATTGTCTGAACTTCAGCCTCTGACACAACCATTTTTATACTGTGTTCTTATTACAGAAGTTAGGAAATAGGCTATGGGTTTGAATCGCCTCCCAGGTGCATTTAAAAAGGGAGAACAATAGTGATTTCACTAAACCAGAACTTTTTTCTGAGATGTAGTACTCTAGAACAGCATCTATTCAAGAAATGTTGACCCATCAAGCATTTTCAGCTATATAAAGATGTGGGTGCTGTGTTGGATTCAGCCTAAGGGATACACTTTGTAGAGCTCATTTATTATCTACTTTGCACTGCTCAGGTATCACATTTAAGCATTGCTATAAAAGGTGTCCATTACTACTATAGTTTCCTCTGGGATTAGACTAATATGCATCTCAATAATATGTTTTTTGCATCTCAAAAATATTACAAACTGGAAATTTATCAGAGGGGCAGCAAAAAGGGATAGGAAAATGGGCTAAATGTATAAAAATATGCATTTACAGCATTTCCTCTAGAAAAAATGGCAACTTTTAATTCATTAAAGAGAAATACTTTTTCTGACATAAACTAAAGGAAGCTTACTTTCAGAACTAAAGAAAACTGAAAAGACAAGGAAGGAACTCATATGTCACAAGAAAAAGAACATGATGTATGAAAAGGCAACAAATACAAATGAAAGGAAATATTATTCATGAAGTACTGGAAATTAAATCAAGGTGATCTGGCCAAAGGAATTATATTTTCTTCCCCAAGTTTACTTTTCTTTTCTAAAAAGGTAATGCAAAATTCTTTCACGGGTTTGCAGTGATATGATTCCAAATAGCAAAGTTCCTAATGAACAATTCTATTGGAAAATAATTGTTCACAAACACTGCAACAGGAAAATAACCACTTATCTGTTTCAAGTGATCAAACTAGATTGCCACAGTACTTCCTGAGAAATTAATCTGCAGATTATATCCAATGTTAGTCTAATTTAAGTCCTAATACTTTCAATGAATCTACTTTAAGTAGGACTAACAGTGAACTCAATTCATTAACTCTACCATCGGCTCTTTCTGTATACAGAATTTGCAGCTTAGGATCGTTGTTGCACAGATCTCTAGAACTTACACTGAAAAAATATCACTGGACAGAATAAAACTGCATCTGGAGTAGCATCAATTCCATGCTCTAAGTCTATACAATGAAGTGAGGATGGTGGTGGGGGAATCATCCAATACACACTGACAAAATTTATCCAGAAAACTCCCAAAAATCTCAGCTAAAACAAACCGGAAGCAACATGTTCATTTCTGATCCCATTTGAAAATAAAACTCAACAGGTTTTCCAACCAAGTAATTCCTTAAAAGAATGCTGAATGCTTCCCTTTTTCCCCTCCCACCCTGAGAACTAGAGAATACTTTACAATGAAAACAACAGCAAAAATAGCTTATACATAGTTCTTCTGAAAATATATATATATATGCTTATCCATATTTCTAAGTTATTCAAAACACAGTACAACTGAATTTTATCTTTAAAGAAAATCCAATCTAAGTTTGTATGGTTTTTTTTTTTTGCTGTATAGCACTTAAACTCACTATAACATCATACAAAGAGAGCAAACACAGCTGGAATGTACACAGTGAAGGATATGATATTTATTCTTCGAAAACCATTTATCATCTTGCATGTTATAAAAATAAAAGGTGACATTGGAAAGAGTTTCAATAAATAAGTCTACCAATGCACCAAATTTGTGCTGGCACAAGAAATAACATGGAGCTCATAAATTTAGGGGCAAAAGCATTGCTTAAAACATTAAATTTTAAATAAATATTATGTGGCACACCTTCTTCTTTTGCCGTACGTTAGCACTGCACATTCATAGCAGGCAGAATCTCTAACATCAGAAATCCAAAATTCAGCTGCAACTGAAACGTGTGTACAGTAATTGTTCTTTTTTAGGCTTTCACTGTACCACCAAGAAAAACTACACTGCCACTTCTACAGTATACATAGTTGCCTAAATGTTTAAACTGTGTCACTCTCAAACTTGGAGTAATTCTAGAAAATGTCAACAGCCATAGCTAGAAAATAATGACTTGTCTCTCTGTACGCAAGACTGATTTAGCCCTCTATTAGCTAAAGCTCTGTAAAATTCTTGAGAAACATTTCATAAAACTACCCATAAGCAAACTGAAGAGACTGTTATTTCTAAAAATATTTCTGATCTATTCAAATGCCTGGCCATTTGCATGACATACTTTGCCCCAACCAGACATGACATCCTACCATAGAAAATCTACAAGAAAGCAATAAATAAGCCTTTAGCTAAATATAGTTGAGTTTTTAACAATCCCTGGCAGCCTTTGCAGAAAAGCATACAAGTTGAGTCTAATTACCTTCCACCACAAAAAGAAAAAAGAGCAAAAATAAAATTCAAGGATTTCTAAACTGCAAAAAGTCTTCAACAAATATAACTTCTGTCCAAACCATGAGCTCAGGTGTTATCTGTGAAGAGCTCTGTGACTTCCACCAACAAGATGCAAATATTTGTGTGTCTGATCTGCAAAGCTCTTCTTCGTATGTGGGGTAAGAGAAGCTAAGAAAGTGAGCACATGTTCAAGCTGGAGCGTTTTGAAGATTACAAGCTGCAGAATCCAGCCTCAAGCTTCCTCATGTAGCTTGAGACTCTCAGAATGACATCAACTGGTACAGCACTTTCCTCTGAAAGTTTCTGCATGTGCTTGGTGCTCCTGGAAAAACCACCACCACCACCACCTTCCTCTGGTTGTTAATCACTTCAGTGTCACTTTCATTACTTGGGTCCTTGGCAGGAAACAGACAGATTTCTGGAGATGCTCGAAACTATCAAGATACTGGGTTGACTAATGCAAGTTATTTTATCAATGTTGCTTTCTGGAATAGACAATTCTGCCACACCGTTGTCCCATTCTGTCCTGCAAGGAGCACAGATCGTTGCTTCCCAGCTCTTCTCTCTCTTCCCCCCACTACACCAAGTTTCTCTCCGGCTGTTGGATCTCTCTTGTAGCTTCCCATTAGGAGCTGGTGTGTGCACAGGGGCGCAGAAGAGGAACCTCTTCTCCCATGCCTTCCCCCAGCTGTCAGATGACTGAGTAGCACGATTAGAAGCCAAAGAGTATGGAACGGAAGGTGGCTCTGCCATGGTCCTCCTCCAGACCGTGATCAAGGGGTCACCCTCTCCTTGCCATGCAGGGCAAGGCTGCGATGAGCTGTCTCTCCGCGTCTGGGCACGAGCGGCTTCAGCAGGCACTGGTCTCCGGTTCCGTCGGCCCCTCCCTGCCCGGGGGCTGGCTGGCCACCGCCGAAGTTTGCGCGGGGACCGTGGCGGCGGTGTTGATATGGCAGCCACTGGAGAGGTGGCTGCGGACGCGGCCTTGCAGCTGGGTGACCTGGGCGCGTAAGAGGCTGGCGGTGGCGGCCAGCTCGGCGTTCTGGCCCTTGAGCGCCTTGACTTTCTCCTCCAGGCGGGCGATGCGCTCGAGCTTGCGCCGGCGGCACTTGGAGGCCGCGATGCGGTTACGCAGCCGCTTGCGCTCTGCTTTCAGGCGCTCCTGACTTTCGGCGTCCAGTGGGGACAAGGAGGAGGGCGGCGGAGGAGACTCACCGGACGACAGCGCGGGAGGAGGGGGAGGAACCGACACTACTGGAGCCTCCGGCACCGTCTGCGGCTCCTCCAAAACCCTGCCCGTCGAGCCAGGCGCTGGAAGGCGGGCCACGGTCTGCGGGGAGAAGAAGGTGCCGCCGCCAGACGGGCTGGCCGGGTTGAAGCCGCCCAAGGTGGTGTAGACGGCGGGGGGGTCCTGTCGGGGTGGCGGGCAGCACGGGCCCCCCGGGTGCTGGGTGGGCGACAGCGGCGCCGGCGGCACGCCCAGCAGCTGGTTCTGCTTGTGCAAGTCGGCCAGAGCTTTCACGAAGCCGTCGGCGAAGCCCTCCTGCTCCTGGGTCACCGCCTGCTGCTGAGCCGACGGCTGCGGGGACCGATACAAGAACGGCCCGGCGGCCCCTGCCGTCACCGAGGGCCCTCCGGCGGTGGGGCTGGCTGGACCGGCGAGACCCGGGCTGCCCGCCTGGATAAGTAGCTGTTCGAGATCGGCGGCCGCCGGCAGCTTCAGCAGAGGCTGCAGCACGCCCGGGCCCACCTCTGGGCCACCGCCGACGGACGCATCTGGAATAAGGCGGTGCACGGCGCCGCTGGAGCCGCCGCGGGGGCGCAGCGACGAGAAGGGGCCCGCGGAGACGCTGGGGGAGGCCGCCCCGACCAGGTCTCGCTGCTGCTGCTTCTTTCCGGCGAGGAGCAGTTTGTGCTGTGGATCCGCCCCGCTTTCCTCGGCAGGCTCCAGCACCGCGGGTCCGCCCGCGCCGGGCCCACCGCCGAATCCTGGCAGCTGCACAAAGTCGGGCAGGAGCTCCAGTCCCTCCTCGCCGTAGAAAGGGGCCACTTCCATCTTCACAGCCACGCGGGCGCTTGTGCGCCCGCCGCTGCTGCTCATGCTGGGCTGGGCAGGGCAGCAGCGAGTCTAGTCGGCGGCGTCGCTGCTGCTGCTCCTGCCGCCGCCACTAACTGGAACTGCCTCGCTTCCAGACAGGGGAAAATGCCGCAGCCGCCGCTGCTTGTGCTCAGGCAAGCCTTCACGTGCGGCGCCGGCCCACCATCTCCCGCCTCGGGGCAGCCGCCCGGGGCTCGGCGCTTTCGACTTGTGGCATTTAGGGAAAGAAAACTCTTTTCCCTTCCAGCCGGAGAGGAACTGATGTCAAAACGCCTCGCCTTAGCAGTTCCTGCCGCTCCGCCTTTCCTGGCTGTGACCGCGGTGGCGGCCACACTGCCCTCTAGGCAGCGTCGCAGGCGGATTCTTCTGCCTTGCGTTCCCTCCTCTTCGTTTGCAGAAGGCGGCAAACGACAGCAAAGGAAAGTGGGCGCGATTCTTTCCCACAAATCAGCCTTCTCCAAATTGGTGCCTTCCATGTGCCTTGGACCACTGTGCTCATCGTCCCTGAGAGAGGCCAATGAAAGGTGTGGTCCAAGCGCCTGGTGGGCACGAAGTTGGGGAATGCTGACACAGAGGAAGAAATGGTAAAACAGAAACATCTGTAATAGGGCAGCATCCTATTCTCACAAGTCTTTGGGTGGCAATCTCCCTCACACACTTGAGAGTTAATCCATTTAGAATGCAGGCCTGTACTTACTTACCCAGAACTAGAGCCCATGGTGTGCAGTGGGGCTTGCTCCCACCAAATTGTGCATAAGATCACAGCCTGATAAACTTTACAAACAGCTGAAGCCAAGTGGGAGAACAAGTAGTAATGGCAAAGCTGAGGGCATTCAACAGAAGCTCATGTTAAGATCCCAGCTGGATTTTTTCTTGGGCTGCTGTTGAAGAGTTTGTTGAAGCATCAACTAATGCAGATCAGAGCTGGTTAATTCCTAAGTGGCAAGTTGAGTCATATTATTTCCATTTGGAAAGAACTGCATGGACAACCTGTTTGTTTCTGAACCCAAATCAAGATGCTGATGCTTACCTTTAAAGTTCTAAATGGCTTGGGACTCATATGACTAAAGGAACCTCTCCTCACCTATCAGCCTATCTATACTTTAAGATCTTTAGCCAAGCCTGTTCTCTGAGTACCTTAGTGATGATATGTTATGTGAAGAGATAGCACCTCCATTTTTAAACTTGTTGCTGTCTCACTATCTTGCAATTTCTACGAAGGATAACATTTCATTGTATCTGCACTTTATTTCCATTTTTATGAGTTAGATTCAGACTTAGTAATAAATAGTATAGACTCACTGCAATCAATGGGATTTCATTTAATCACAACTACTGATGTCCTATTAATTTCAAAGTGCCTATACTTTAACAGTCTGGATCCAGCCTACAGTCTACCTTGTACCATCCTGGAATCCATTGGATGAAAGACTGTTTAGACATATTTTAAATAAGAAATACTCAGTATGTGTAACTGTGGCCAGATCAGCTTTCTGTAGGAAACTCACACACCCAGCAAAGGTACTTCTGGATGCAGCAGCAACTGGGCTTCCAGCAATACCCCGTACTGCAAACCTGGCACTTCTTTCAGAGGAAATACAACACCATTCAGCATAGATAGACCATCCAACCCCAGATCATCATTCCAACTGTGCAACCGTACTTTTGTCTTGTTTGTATTGAGTAACGTGTATCTGATGTGTTTATGCTGCTGAAAACTACAAAATTTGTCAGGAACTCCACACCACTCAGAAATTTACAGTGGTTACTTCATCATTTAATTTTTATGATATGGCATGTTTTCATGCCAGCTTGTGTAGCCCTCTGGGAAAAGTGAACTCAGTATAGAAACATTCCATGCAATTGGTGGTAAATTGGTAATATTTATTTATTAGGGCTTTTATATACCGTTTGCAATAGCTGAATGGCACTCTGAATTAAACCATTAAACCAATAAAAATTAAACCAATAAAAAAACCCTGAATACCAAAAATACCCCAACATAATATACATAATATAAACCATATTTCATCAGTCCTAAGCCAGAATAAGACATGTAATAAACACTAAACAAAAATCCATGGTGATCCAATGACAATATAAAATGCAGTAAAAAATTGCAGAATTTTCTTGTTTAACAATTAAATACGGTGCAAATAAAACTATTTTAGCCCGATGCTGAAAAGCATAAAGATTTGGCACCAGGCATACCTCTCTGGCAAGCTGATTCCATAATCATATGTCAACTTTGTATTTTTCAGTAGCTGATTTTATGTCTTCGCATGAACAGCATCCTCTAAATTAGATCACATTGATAGCTAACATTTTCTTGGAAAAATTATATGGCTTTTTCTCTAACTTAAAGTGACAGTAGCTCTATGGCAGGGGTTGGCAACCTTTAACACTCAAAGAGCCATTTGGATCGGTTTCCCACACAAAACACCGGGAGCCACAAAACCCTTTTGACATCTAAAATGAAGATAACGCTGCATATATTTTTACCTTAATGCTATGTATATCTTCATTATGATTTAGCTGCAGCTCTTGTTCAGTCACTAAAAACTGTTATTTTTAATCTTACATTATAAACTAGTAGAACTCCTTTCATAGATTTTGAATAGGAGAACAGCCTCCTGCAGAGTCAAAGTCAGTGCTAAGGGGCTGCATGCATTAAACAGCAAACCCCATAAGTTCGTCAGCAGTAAAAGCAAATGAATCTACCCACATACCATTAAACGTTTGGTTTTCTTGAGAAATTTTTCTTTTCTTTGATTTATCCATGGTTGGCCTGGGTGAGGAGCGGGGGGGAGCGGGGCTCAGTAAATCAGTGCAGGTCCGCAGATCGGCCTCGGCGCTGTGCTGTGCGGAGATATAGGTGTGTTTATTAGTGATTTAGTGACTGATTAGCAGATAAACAGTCAAGTGCTGTGAATTGTGACAGGTCCCAAGCACAGCAGCTTTTAACATTTAGATGGAGATTACATTGGGACAAAGAGAATCCTTTCTCATGTAACATGGGAGCCTGCAGGAAGCTTGTTTAGCAGAGGAATGTAGCGATTTACTTTAACTAGCTGATTTACTTACAACCCTGCATTCCTGAGTGGAGCTTCGGCAGCTGTGCAGTGTTTTGAGCGATGGAGCCACAGCAGAGGGGCTCAGGAGCCACGGGTTGCCGACCGCTGCTCTAGGGCAAGGAGAGTGGGTGTGCGAGAGCCTCAAAAATAACTTGCTCTACCATTGCACCATAATTTTGGACTGGACATTGCCACATAGGTTTCTATTGGCTATGCATGTGCAACTCCTTTTTATTCATGCCTTTGATCAGCCTTGCGCAAAATGATGCCTCCCAGGTAAGACTACAACTCCAAGCATCCCTCAGTCAACATTCACACGCAAATGCACCCTTTTGTTGTATTCTGGCAACAGGTGCAAGGCAGCATCAGGCAAGCTCTTGGGTGGCTGCTGGGTAGTGAAGGAACAGAGCAGGTGCTGTTAGGGTGTGTTACTGATTTACATGACTGGTTAAGTCCCTCTCTTCATTTCTACTACTCTTGCTGTGTCATATGCTAGGTCTAGCTTTAATATTAATCATACCAGGCCTTTAAAAATTCACAAGGTGTTATTTTTCTGTAAAAAAGAGGAAAAAACCCTACAACAGCAAGATACTTCACTAATTTTAAAACCCCATCCTGTTTTATGGCTTGTTTTGTTGTATTTGTAAGCTGCTTCTGTGATTTTTTAAAGTCAGCATATAAATGCTTAACTATGTGTATTTACTTGATAGTAAGCCTCCCTGGAAATCATGCTAGTTATTCACATAATGCTTAGGATTGCAGCTCTATTGTATTTAGCTGCTCCCCCCTTAACTCTCACCACCAGCTGCCATTCCAGCAGGCTGAGGAAGTACAAAGGTCTTCAAATCCTGAAAGGCCTCCCTGATGAAGGTCCTCCTTCCTCAACTGTTACCACAGAAGTCATTCTAGCTGGCTGAGGAAGATGAGAGGGAAACCTGATTCATTCTAGCAGCCCTTCTGAAATAATTTTTTTCCCCTTGCCATTCCTTTTTCTCCTGTGCATGGTGTCTCCTCATATTATAAATCTGGAGGCAGTGTCTATCCTGTTATATGTAAGCTGGCCTGGAAGCCTCTTTGGCTGGGGAGCAGTATAAACTCACTTCCAATGTATAAAATAAATTATCAGCACCGGAGACCTATGAAAAGGAAGCAAGACATCAAAGAGCTTTCTAATGGAGACAGGTAGTAGATAATTGCAGCACGAGACACTCAGTCTGTGCTGGTTACTCAAGAAAAAGTACCGTCCAGAGCAGTGAAACTTGTTTCCAGGTAGGACTCAGACTGCAGCCCTAAGAGGAAGAATTCACTAGATGGAAATCGTGCAATTCTTCAGTTTCTCGCTTCACTTCTAGGACGGGTTAAAACGGAAACCTACGAGAGCTCCCGACTGAAAATTCAGCCCTGCACCAACACCTATAAAGAGGGCAACTAACCTCGGCGAGGGCGCACGTATGTTTACAGGCGCAGGAGCGGCGGTACGTGCGTCAAAAGCCGAACCGCTGTTCTCTCATTGGCTACTCTAAACGGAGACGCGTCGCTCCCAAACATTACGGGGCGTGACTAATAGCAAAGTCCGATGCGGAGTTCTCGAGAGAGTTCGCCTGAAGCTGGCACCGCCATTTTGAAGTAGGGAGAGGCCACATCCAGCTTATGTCGTTCTTCAGGTTTTTTTAAAAAAAATTAAAAAGGGGACGTGAAGCCCTCAGTCAGGTAGTCAAACCTACGTGGCCTTTCAAGTGCGTTTTCTGGCTTCCGAGAAAAACTACGGCGGCGGCAGAGAGGCGGCGGGGACGGCCACGAGAGGATGGTGCAGTCCTGCTCTGCCTACCGTTGCCGGAATCGGTACGACAAAGAGAAGCCCATCTCTTTCCACAAGTGAGTAGGGGCGGGGGCAAGAAACGCCAAAGGGAGGGCGAGAGAGAAGCGCCCGCCGGAGCAGGCGGGAAAGAGATGCCGTTCGCTTCGCGAGGAGGGAGACGGAAGGCGGAGCCAGGGCGCGTGCGCGCACGGGGGCGAGGGGCGTTAGGAAGGACGCCGCGCGGCCCTGAGCGAAGTGGTGGGGGGGGGGGGGGGGGGGGGGGGCAGCAGCGGCGCGAGCGCGGGTTGAGAGAAGTGGAGGGGTGCCTTACTGGCGGGGCGGAACGCGCGTGCGCATGCGCCACCGGCCCTGGCCGCGTCGCTTAAGTCCCGCCAGTGTCAGGGCGTGGGGGGGGGGGGGGGGGGGGTTCCTTTTTTTTTTTTTTAATACCATTAATGGTCGCGCCGCACTGTGTATCAAGCGGAGAAAAGTATTGCTTCTGCTAAAGCACATCCCTCGTTTGGTTAATCCCGTCTGCAACCAAAACAAGCCTTCACGAGCTGACCAATGCATCGTTTAAGCGCTTGTGGAACTTCCTCGAGCTCCAGGGTGCCGCTTGAGGAAGTTTTTATGGCGGGGTCGACCTGCCTCAGCTACAGCATGCTGTGTAGGGGGGCGGAGGGTGCTTTTCGTGTGCTAATCCTCTCGTGTTTGCTTGCTTTTCTTCTTACCACGTCAAATCCATGAGGGAAGAAAAGACAGAATAGCTGCACGCTGCCTTTTACTTGGTGGCGCCAGGAAGTGTCCATTTGGATGCTTCCCTAGTCCACAAAAATGTATGTTGCCCTCTTAATTCCATTAACATCTCAGTGCTGTCAGCATTGTCATATAAAGTCTTTGGTTTGCATCTTAGCTTGTTAAAAAATTTGTATGGCAATCCTCTTTATTTCCTGAGTAAAATGTTTTTCCCTTTTTGCTCTTTCTGTCTGTCCAATTATAACCTCTCTCTTATATCATCATACAATATTACTTGGAAGTCAAAACTTGCTTGCAGTTCTGCGCATTGGTTAGAACTACTTGGATTGAAAAGAAGCTAGTTCTTGGGAATTTCAAGAATATGGGCATCTTTGCCCACCTTGTGCCCTGCCAGCAAGATCCAGGCAGGATGGGAGGAAGATGGGGATGCATTCACCTTCCATTCTTTTCCTTCCAAAAACTGTCAGCTAAGAAAAGTCTGAATCTAGCTGGCTCATTTACTGATGGTGGGTGAGAACAGGCAACAGAAAGGCCACTGGACCCAGGACATTTCCCCAACCGTCAATTGGACCTCCTTTTGACCTTTGTGTGGTCATCTGAGGATGCTGTTGTGAGCTTGGAAAGCAGCCAGTGCAGTCCTCTCTGCAATGGTGGGGAAGGGGAAAGAATCCAACATCAGATTTCCCCTCCTAGGGGTGACTGCCTCAGAGATGCAGAACAGTTTAAGGCTTGACAGAACTGAATTGCTCCTCAGCAGGGGTGGGAGGGAGTGGAAGGGTGTTAGAGAGTGTGTTGCCACTCCTGATACCACCCCCTATTTTTTCTTCATGCTAGAGGGAGATATGGGACTGCTCCTACTGCCAGAATGGAGAGAGAGAGACAGGCTACATGCCATCTCTGCTGTTCTCCCAGATCAGAGATAGCAGCAGGGTGATGCCCTTCAGGATGATTCCTCTGGGATGGAGTAGCTTTGGGCTCAAGCCCCACATCCTGGAGGCTGCATGGGTTGGATTGGGGTGCCTTCCATCTTGAAGCACCCAGCATTCTGTTTTGTTGTTTATGTTAAATTTTAAGGACATGAAATTTCAGTTATTGTTAGGAGTAAACTTTATTGCTATGGCTTTAAAATGCAAGCAAACCAAAATATGTTTTCTATGATTGAGACTCAAACAAAATAATCCCATTAGTAGTTAAAAGCTTTAATAAAAGGTTATAGATCTTTGACAAGTACAGTTGGTAGCACATCTCACTTGTAGGTGGACATAGAGAGAGTGAATCCTTCACAATTGTTGTAAAACCCATAACCCAGCGAGACTACTTCTCTGGACCACTGGTTGAGAACCACAGGTATAAGGTACTACATGGGGACATGGAGTATTTCTCTGAGCACAGCAATGCATTTCCCAGCGTTCTTTATAATATATAAACTCTCTGCTCAACCCAGCTCACTGATGGAGTCTTTGGTAGTTATTTTAAAAAAGGAGCTCAAAGTCCATTTTGTTTGTAGGTTTCCTCTCACAAGACCCGATCTCTGCAGGAAATGGGAAGCTGCTGTTAGAAGAAAAAATTTCAAACCAACAAAATACAGCAGCATTTGTTCGGAACACTTCACTCCAGATTGCTTTAAAAGAGAATGCAACAACAAGCTACTAAAAGACAATGCTGTACCAACAATATTTTGCCACACAGAACCAAGTGTTAAGGTAAGTGAGGTCTGGATTATTCATAAAAGCAGAGCAGTTATTTCAAAGTGACAGAGATATTGTGAGAAGAGCAGTGCACAGTATGTAGTAGGAGGATGTTGAATTATTCCTGCTCCTTGATGCTCTAACTGGAATTGCCTTCCACTTTCTTTCATTGATTGAACACACTTCATTAGTTGTTGTGGCCTTCAAGTGTAAACAAATGAAAGCAGCTCTTTCCTTAAATTGTTACTCTGTCGGCTTGATTATCGTGCCCACACTCCTCCTTCCTGCAAGGGTTACATTCAGATATGATAAATTGAGCATGCAGACTTCCAGAAGAGCTCGAGGAGAGTGACTGAGTTGTGATCACCTCATTTCAGCCTGGTATCCTGTTGCCTTTCTTTACCACTGCAAGAGTGCTAAATGTTGGCAGTCTGCGGCATTGACAGTCTAATTGCCTAATTGACAGCTTCCATACAGCCTAATCTTGGAAGCTAAGCAGGGTCAGGCCTGGTTACACTTTGAATGGGGGAGGAGCCCTGCATTGAGCAGGGGGTACCCAATAGCCTTTCCGACTGCATGATTTTGTGATTCTTGTGAACCATCCAGAGAGCTTTGACTACAGGCAGTATAGAAATATAATTAAATAATGATTCTGACATATCTGCGAAGAGGGTTGCTGCAGCCAGCCTCGAGCCCCTCTTTCTCCACTTCTTCCAATCAGTGGAAATGGGATGTCCTACTGAATTGAGGAGAGCAGGGTATTTATCCTATCTCAAACTCCTAATTCATCTTGCAGAGTAACTGAAAGGCTGACCAGGGATTCTTGTGCTCTTCTGTCACAGAAGAGTTTCATATATATTGGCATAATTCAGAGATCCCTTTTAGAACAGCACTCCCACTGCCACCATTACTGGGTGCCAGGTGATTTTCTAATAACAAGATTCATTCCTTCTTTCCTGTGTACTAAGAAATTCCTGGCATGAAATAAGTTAGATGTGCTGCATGAGTGCAGCAGGCCAGGAGAACTGGAGTGTTCTAGCCATGTTAAGCTCTTTTTGGTGATTACATATCAGATGTGACTTGTGGTGAGAGGAAATTGTTTCTTACAGGAATTACTCCAAAGTGACATCTGAACGTCTTGAGTTTTGCAAATATGAGCCATAAGTTTTTGAAGACCACCTAGAGAAAGTATTGTTAGTGAGTGCTATAAAAATGCAATAAATTAATTAATTTAAAAAATGCACTCCCCAGTGTGGATGGCTGGAGGGGATCAGGATGGTGTTTTGGTGTCCTCAGCTGGTGGGGAAGAGCACTGCCAGTGTGGCTGTGTCATGGTGGAGGCCTCTACTGGACCCAGATGGGTGGGCTGCTGTACTGTCCACCAGCAGCAGCAGGAGGAAGAAAGTCCTGAGTCAGGGTACTGTATGAGGCAGTGGGAAGCCTGCTTTGGATCCACTGGATTCAAAACTTGCTCCATTACCCAGAGGAAATCTGGCTCTATTAGCTATGCTAGCTGTGGAAGGGAAGGAATTTTATCTGTTGAGCCAAGATACACAAGCTGGCAGGGCTGGGATGAGGCAGTAGGATTACCTCATAATTCCCCACCAGCCCAACTCAAGATTGGTAAGACAGATAGTAAATTAAATATTGCTCAAAGATCTTAGAAGAAAACTTCTAAAGTCTGGTTTTAAATGGTCTCAAAATTGTTAATGCCAGGCTATTGTTGTCCATTTGCCATTAAGATGTCATTCTTGAATTTAATGTTACAAGTCCTTCCAAGTGCTTTTGCTGTACATCTGAAATCCTGCTCAATGGATCCTTGGCAGTAAGGAAACTGATACCTTAAGCACTTTCCAGGTAGATTGTTCTAGGATTACAGGCCAGGTGGAAAAGGGGTGATATAGTGTTGTATCCAGTGATGGCTTTGTGTGAACAAAAGGGACTTCTGATAATGCAAACACATACTTTTCACCAGTTTTCTTTTCCTATTACAGCCCTATAGACTCCCCACAAGCTGCTTTGAGGCTTCTCCAGAACAATGAGTTATGGCACGGAGGGCTGGAGAAAATATACACGCACACATTTTTCTATACAGTCCCATCACAGACGTCTCAGGAGAGTTTACAACAGATTAATAGAATAAAAATAGAAATAAGCATGGAAATAGAATAGAATATGTAACAGTGTGAGAGGGATTAGCAAAAATTAAATGTCCTGCCTTATAAAAGTGTAACCACTTTCCACTAATAGAAAGTCACCATTGGATACAACACATGATTTGCAAAAACCACAAGAGATCCAGTCATCTCTTACCACAAATATATGACTGAAATCTGGCATCATTCGCAGTCTAACTCTGACCCATTTGACAAATAATATTGAAAATTTGATTTACTGTTTGTTTTGCTGCAGATTTTATGCCATTTTAAAGAATAAATTAACCTTTCCAATTAAAGAGATTTTAAAAAGTAAGTTTAGGTTAGTGAAATACAGTATGAAAAAAGTTTTCATATTTTTTATTTCACCTATTTATTAGAATTCTATCCCACCTTTTTTCTTTTAAAGAACTTAAAGCAGTTTACACCTTCTGTTCTCAATCTTATCCCCACAACAACAATGCTGTGAGGTAGGTTAGATTGAGAGTCTGTGACTGGCCCAAATTCACCCAGTCGACTGCATGACTGAGTGGGAACTAGAACCCTGATTGCCTGAGTTCCAGTCCTGCACTCTTAACCACCACACTACACTGGCTCTCAATCTAAATACTTTAGATTTCTTCTTGATAAAAGTGACATTCATTGTAATTTGGCAAAAACATCCTCTGTATGAGGCCTGTTTCCTGTTTCCCAGTGGTTTACCTTCTCTGAGGTGGCAAGTAACTTCCTTTCTCAAGTGTTAGAGCCAAGTGTTGCAAAGAGAGAAAATGTTGGAAAGTGGTGATTAAATAGATGTTTTTAACTGGAAAAGGATGACACTCAAACATGCTATGTTGAACTTGCAAATAGCTGACTATGCCTTTAATTATATGCCTTCAACTAAGCAAATTTAAAGTGTATATTCTTGCCTTATTGTTTTAGTCTGAAGGCACTCAGGCACCACCTGAAATTCCAACTCCCCCTTCTCCTTCGCCGCCGCCACCACCGCAAACTGATCCAAGACTAGTAGACCCAAGCATTGGATTATTGATGCCACCCCTTCATACTCCCAATAATATTGCTGTGTTTTGTGATCACAACTATACTGTAGAGGATACAGTGCACCAGAGAAAAAGAATTCAGCAGCTGGAAGAGCAAGTGGATAAACTGAGGAAGAAGCTTAAGACTGCTCAACAACGATGTCGGCGTCAGGAGAAACAGATTGAAAAACTGCGAGAGCTTGTTCAGTTTCAGAAGGAAAAAGACGTCTTGTCGGGTAAAGGTGGCTATGTGATTCTGCCTAATGACTATTTTGAAATTGTAGAAGTACCTGCCTAGGAGGCTATCATTTATATTTATGGGGCACTGCCAGATTTAGCCTCATCAGACTAACTCAGAAGATCAGTTTAAAATGCAATGCTTTCTAATTCTGTGAACAAGATACTTCAGCCCTTCAAAACAATAATAAAATTGCTATATAATATATGTTTGTTGTGATGACTTGTTAGCATTTTTATCGATCACTTCCCTAGTAGTACCATTATCAATATTTACACTGAGAACTGCAGCAGTATCATAATCCAGTTCCAACACATTTCCATCTGTGTTTACTCAGAAATAAATCTCTCTGTGTTCAGTGGGGACTATTCTCAGGTATTGGGAAATAGCACTGCAACCTTAGGGCAGCGCTCCTGTACCCACTTGCCTAGGAATTAGCCCCACTATCTGAATGGAGTTTATTTCTGAGCAGGGTTGCATTGTTAGATGATTATACAAAGCAGAACCATAGTGCTGCTCAAAAATTATTGCTAAGCAGTTGTAATGGTATTTTAGCATGTAGTTGGCCCTTTGAAAAGTCTCCTGCTGGACAACGTTGTTTCAGAGAATTATAGTAGAAATGGAATGCAAAACTTTAATTCTATGTATACAGGAGGGGGTGTGATGAAGATGGGAAGCCATCATCCGTAAGCCAGCAAGTCTTTAGTTCAAATTCCACCTCTGCTGTGAACCTTTTTGGGTAGCTTTACACGAACCACTACCCCTCAGCTGGTAAGAGTGCCTCTTTATATATGGCCTTGGCTGTTGAGTTTTGGTGCACAGGTAGCACTCTCAAGACACCATTGATTGGTCATTAGAGGTATGAGGGAACAAAGGAGAAAAGGCAGTGTCAGAGATAATGTAGGGCTCAAGTCAGTAAGGTCAAAATCAGCTCCATGAATGTGATGCTCAGAAAAGGAGACTTCACTACAGGTTCTGGAGCCTTGCACAGCTCGGCCATGGCAAGACATGGGCTGCAGTGGCTGCAAAGTCTGGCTTCCAGATAGTTGTTAAGGGCAGTCCCATGTAAAATACCTGATAATCTAGCCTTGAGGCGTATGAATGACATTTCACTGCTCTGGATCAGTTATGAAGATTCACAGTCCTCTAGCAGGGACTTGTGAAATACGTAGGCAGCTAGCTCTTGCTCCAGTCTTGGATTTCAGGCACAGCTGCAGATTCTGAAGAACCAAATGGATGCTTGTTTTGAAAGACTGAATTCTATACAGAGTGAAGTATCAAGTCACAAGACCTAGAAATCCAGACTCTCCCAAGCTTATGTGAGCTCAATTTTAGCAGGCTAATGCTTAACTCGGTGCTCAAAATAGGGTTTTTCGTTAGGTAAGCAGCAGTGCTGCAGGATCTTGTTGAGTTGAAGAAGAGATAGGGAATGTTTTCCCAGCATGCAGACTTTTGCCTGAGCTTACCAGTCAGACGTTTGCATGGCTCCCTGGGCAATGCAGTTTCCACACTTCCTGCTCTTTCCTCCCACTTTGGCCATGCAAGCAAAATCAGGTTGTTTACTCTTTTGCTGTCTATGGACCCCACTAGCCTCAATCTGACTGGTCCACTGCATGTTTAAGGCAAGGTCTCCTTTTTCTCCATCTGGAGTATACCTGCATCTTTGCAACACTTCCTAGCCACTCCTGCCCCCAAATATGTTTTTAATTAAATCATAATAAACACTTGCTGCAATTCCATCTCTGTACATTTACCTGTTTTCTCTGTTTCTGAAAGTAAACAAGATGGGTCTCCTTGTTGCTCAGCCAATAGGAATAAAGCATGTGACGCTGTGTGCATTGCTAGGGAGCTGAGGACAGGTGGCCGAGTGGCTCATTCTATATAGTGTTTCCATACCAATAATGGTAAAATAGCGATTGCAGGTCTGGATGACCAGAGACATTGCTGTGAAGTGTGGAAACTGTAGCACAGACAATTGATTCTTTCCATGGTTTCAGGAAATTATAGGCAGCATGTAGAAACATCATGGCTGGGTCTAAATGACATGACAGACCAAGAAGGGTAAGAAATTACTGTTGCTTCTTGTAACATGCAGACCTGGACTTAGAGTTGACTGACATCATACTGATGACAGCAAACTGGTGTACAAGCTTACTTAGCAGGCTAATATATATGTTGATAAGGGAATTAGATGGCACCTTCTGCCATGTAGCCCCTTAGATATGATTGCACATCACCAACCACTGACACTACTAGTGTACCGTTTGCAAGCAGCTGGTACAGCACACATCCCTGAAAGCCAGGGGTCTCAAACTCAACTTACCTGGGGGCCACTGGAAGTAGAGTCTGGGTGAGGCTGGGCCGCATCAAGTATTCCACCACTGCGGTGGGGGTGGGCTGCTCATCTGGATGCTGGCCTGGGCACCACCGGCGCTTTGAAGGCTGCAGGGCCTCTCCCCCGTGCCCCGCCCCTCCCAGCAATTGGCCCGCGGGCCGCTAGTTTGAGGCCCCTGCTGAAAGCAATAGTAAGCTAATGCTTTGGATGAAATGCTGTCCCTGATCAGTGTTTTAACGTCAGTGGTGAGAGATTTTTGCCCTGGGTAAGTCTGAAAAAATTACAGTTTTTCTGAAGTGTCCATCCAAGAGCTAACATTACTAGAAAGGACTATAATGAAGAAATTCTGGTAATTAAAAGTGCTAAACCAATATGATATCCTGAGATATCTAAATTAGTCAGTGATGATGTCACAATTATCCTCCACTCCCACCCCCAGTTTGCATTAAAATTAATGTCAGGCTGCATGAGTAAGCTCTTCATAGGACATCTAGATTAAGGTAATCTACATTTTTTTTAATGTTTACATAAAATACAGAATAAACTCAGTGGTTACAAATGACCATCCATTACAAGTAGGAGGTAGAGGAAATATTAGTATAAATGTTAAGCCAATTTGAATTAAACCCACAAACAGTCCAAATGGTATGATGGCTATTCTCAAGGCTACTTCATACATTGCTTATCAAAGTGTTGGCACAATCCTGTCTTTGTCTTGAGCATGGCAGTGTGGGTACAGAAGTGCTTACTTGTAGGTTGTGGTTTTTCTGACAAACTATTGCCAGATTTGATAATATATTGTTTGATCCGGCTATCATGGAGGGAGGAATAGGAGACTGTCTCATCCCCAGTGTGTCTGCCCCATGTCTAATGTCACATACAAATGTGATACACATATACGGAGACTAAAATTATGTGGCTGATCGCCAGATTTTTCTGTGGAATTATCCATGAGATGAATACATGTAGCATTCTATATAACAAGAAAATAGTCAAGCATTATGCCCTGTCTTAGATGTTGGAGATGGAACAGTTGTGTCTGGTTAGGTTAGAGCAGCTGTTCTCTTGCTCTACTCCTTGAATTGGACCAGATCAGGGAAAAAAGTATTGATCAATCTGGTCTGTTATATACTTATTTTTCTAAATATTCTTTGATCATTGTAATAGTGGGTATATGCAGAAGTTGATCTTTACTCATCCCTGTGGAATAACTTTTTTAAAAACCTCCTTAAAACCATGTTAATTGGAAAAAATACATCTTTGTAAACTAACTATAAATACACACTTTCACCAGTTGTATTTTTAATACATTATGCATTTTGATATTATGTAAGGAAGTGAAAGCAAGCATCAGCCACTGATGTTGCACACATGTCCATACTGTGATGCTAAGTAAATAACATACTGTTATGAGGTCCTGGTGCATGGTGAAAACTAGATAATTGCCACCAGGTGCATAAAAGTCAGTATTCACAGATGAAGACACATGTATCCTTTGTACGTAGAGTAGTGTGGTCAAAAGGTAAGTACAATCAAGGAAAGCATATTCAGAGCAGAGAACTTCATTAGATCTGGGGACCATTGACGGAATTCATCCCAGGGGAACATGAATTTGCACTGAAACACGGTGTATTTTCTCCACTGGTGCTTTTAAGGCACCACCGCTGCACTCCTTTATCAGTGACTTGTGGGGTGGGGGGGGGGTGGCAGAGAAAGGCCATGAGCATGTCCTGTGGACCACACATCCCCCACCCCTGCTCTAGAGCATGATTCCCTTTAAGTCTTGGCAAAAGCAAACTGCATGGCACCATTTATTTTGCGCATGGCATCACCAAGGCACCACGATGTAGAACAGTTTTAAAATTGCATTTGTTGCATTTAGCAAGGCAAAGGATGAGCATAGAAAATGAATGTAGCTGCATTGCTTGTGGGGTGTGTGAAATGGGCTACCCATCCAAAGCATAAGGGAAGGTGCAAGAGTGATGGCGAATCTGTTTGTCTTCATAAAATGCATGCTGCAAACTGAGGCTGGGAGGAAATTGAGCTCACCCAATGAGCCCTTCTTCTGACCTCCCTTCAGATATTGCATATATTGTCTTGCTTCCATCCAAAAGATGGCCCATTTCTTACTTCATTTCTCTTTCCCTCTAGCAGCTCATTCTGCATTCCAAATGTGGTGCCGTAATGTTAAAGAGTTGTTTATGAGGCAAATGCATTTACATGCATGAAACCTGCATTGGTCTGTGGAGATGCTCTTTTCATGCTTAAGTCAAGCTGCCCCTTTCATACAGCCAGAAGATAGTAGCACCATGAAAAGGGAGCCATCTGAAGGCAGGAACTAGAATCTGAACCCTAAAGGATGCTGCAATTCTTTTCAAAGAGCTGGCTCTAGTAGGAATGAGGTGGATGGAAGACTTGTGGTGCATTTTTGGCCCCGGTTAAGGCAGCCGAATGTCCTAGCCAGCACTTATATTTAAGCAAAACACGTTTTGAGACTTGTTACTTTTCTGGCAGTGATTGCAGAGAGTCTGTGTAGAAAGCCAAGCAATAGCAAGACTTTAGCTATTGCTAAAGCAGCTGTAACTGTTCTCTTGCTTTAATTTTGTAAACTGTCATGAGTTTCTTGGAATAAATGTTGTTGTTGTTAGTCGTGAAGTCGTGTCCGACCCCATGGACAACATTCCTCCAGGCCTTCTTGTCCTCCACCTTACCCTGAGTCCACTTAAGCTCACACTGACTGCTTCAGTGATTCCATCTAGCCACCTCATTCTCTGCTGTCCCCTTCTTCTTTTGCCATCTATTGTTCCCAGCATTAGGCTCTTCTTCAGGGATTCCTTCCTTCTCATTAGGTGGTCAAAGTGTTTGAGTTTCATCTTCAGTATTTGGCCTTCAAAAGAGCAGTCAGGGTAGATCTCTAGAAATGACCGGTTTGATCACCTTGCAGTCCAAGGGACTCGCAGGAGTCTTCTCCGCATGGAATAAATGACAGTATAGAAAAGTTTTAGATAGGTAGGTAGGTAGGTAGGTAGATAGATAGATAGATAGATATTCACAGACATTTGTCAGTATGAGTTTAGAACAATATACCATCCTGTTCTTGTTCCCGATCCTCCTTACAATTGCATGAGCAAAAGCAGCTGCTTATTGCCTCCCTTAGTTACAGCTGCAGAGGAGCAGCCATGTGCTATTAATGCTAAACATTATAATTCAGCAAGGACATCTTTAACCTTAATTTTTTTTCTCTCCTATTATAATGGCCTCCTAATCAACTGAAGCTTTAGTGTATTAATTTATTGACTGAACTGATTAAAACTTGCACCCCTAGTCCTGTTCATACCAAAGTTGTGAATACTAAGTTATAACCTTGCTGCAAAAGTTACTTTTATGCAGGAGGAAAAAAGAAGGTGAAAATCATGGTGTTTTTTTCCAATTCAGGCAGCTTGTAGCAGTGTGGAAAAAGAGGTCTGAGCAATGCCTTTGTTTCATAGTCTCCAAAAAATCGCAGTGTGAGGTGAGGGGAAAAGATGAGATGATGGAAGAGGATTCTTGGGAGCTAGTTTCTTCAAGCGAAGAATCTGATGACTATTCTAATGATAATAAAAGTGAACAAAATGTTTCCCATATTAAACCAAATGTTTACAGAGAAGATGCTACAGAATCTCTGGGTGATAGGCATGCAGCAATGCACTTCCCCTCGTCAATTAGTATATGCAAAGCTGATCAAAGTGCTGGGCCTCATTGGAAAACAAAGCCTCGTTCGCACAGAGTAGGATGTTCCATTCATAAGCAGAGGCAGCCAAACTATGCTCAGAGTGCCAGCGACATGAGCATGGATGAGCCTTTCACCCTGCTCTCAATGCGCCCACGAAAGACACGCCAGCAGCTTCGACGAGAGAAGGAGGCAGCAATCACGATCCAGTCTGCCTGGAGAAGTTTTCAGATCCGGAGGGATATCGACAAAATGAACAAGGCTGCTGCACAAATACAAGCAGCTTTCCGGGGGTACATGACACGGAAAGAACTGCCTTTGGGATTGTGTCGTGCTTGCAGGAATGATGGGCAAATGTTGAAAAAGAGAAGAAGAGCTGGAAACAACTACAGGGGTTTTCCAGAGTTGCTAAATTGCCTTCATCAGTGGGGTTTGACCTCTGGAAGATACCCTAGAAGCCTGAGCATCATTTTCCCAAATGATGGAGGAAGAAAATATCCCCAAAATATCATAGAAGAATATGCTGTCTTGAATCCTAACGGAGCCTTCCTTCAGTGCAGGACAGCCTATGAACCCAAACAGGAAGGGTTTACGTATGCTTCTATAAATGCCATTGCCAGAGGAATGCCGAAGCAAAGGTATCAGGATGCTGCCACCACAATCCAAGCTGCATGGAGGGGGTACCAAAGCAGACAGAAGACAAGGCCTATGATACAAGCAGAAAAAAGACCCCAGAGGTCATTTTGTTCTAACCTGACCATCAGGGAAACCTCTTGGAAGCACGCATTGTCAGGGCGTACTGTAGAGGAGCATGAAATCCGGCAGATCTTTGCAAACTCAGGGCTCAGGAAAGATGCGATTTCCTTGGGAAAAGTCCCACGGGTTCGCAATATAAATATACACACAGTGGTGAAGAACAAGTCAGCTCCTTCCCAAAGGCCCATCATCTCTATACGGGTGCTGAGTCCAAATGCTGTGGTCCAGGGATATCAGAGAGACATGAGTAGAGGGGTACAGGCCCTCTACACTGTGAAGAACGATGATGCTTCAAGACCTTCTCAGATCCTCATTCATGTCAATATGCAGAAAGGGAAAGACAGCCTCTTAACTGAAATGAAGAAGTAAAAGCCAGAAGGGGGCTGCTTTGAGGCAGCTCCTGTTTACAAGAGGAGAAACTGCATGTAGTTTCAGTTCTGATTGTGGATGAACTATGCTCATTCATTGATTTTTATGCATAAAAGTCATTCTTCAGAGGGCTTTAAAGGGGAGGGAAATAGACTCACTGGGGGAATGGATTGGGAGTTTCAAAGGATTGAAGCATTTCATCCATTAAATAAAAGGGAAGGCCTTCACAAGCAGGGCCCGTTCCAGGTTTTTGAAGGCCCTGGAATGAGACATCTTTCATGGGTGCCCTCCCTCAGTGAGGCCACCTTCTCACCATTGTGGACACCAGCTGCTCTTGCTCCTCGTCCTTTTTCCTGTCATTGCTCCCACTTGCTTGCAGAGCACCAGTGAACAAGGAAACAGCCATGTCTACCTCTCCCCCTCCTACGTACCATCGCCCTTGCTTGGGCCAGGGTGGGCAGGTGAGCAAGAGGGGACAGTGTTGAAGAGGAGGAGCAAGTCCAGACAGCTCTTACTAGTGGGCCTTGCTGGGAGGCGATATCTCAGCAGCTGCCCATTCATGCCTACACTTGACACCACTTCTGTTCACTAAAGATGCATCTAAGTCTAAAGACCATCAGCACTTTAAAACAACTGCAGCCATTTAAGCAAAACTAATTTCAGAGCAGCTTTGCAATAAGTATAATAATTATTGTAATTACTGTAGCATTAAGTATAATCTAAGCATCAGGATTGCCTCCCACTTGCAGTAGAGAATGACAAACCCTGGCTTAATGTGTAATGTGTGGAAAGTCCCTTGGCTGAACTGCATCCAGACCTGGGTTCAGAATGTCCCATGTCAGATCTCATGGAGAGACAGAGGTGGATGTCATCAGTGTACTGGTGAACACCTTGCCTCAAATCGTTTTGTAAAGATGAGGGCAGGAGTGCTGTCTAACTTTCCAGGTCATGATAAACGGCTAGCAATTGATCATCACCTTGGCTGATCATGGGTAATGCACCTATAAAAATCAATGCAATTAATACCATGGTTTGCCATTTAACATTTTATTCCATGCGCAGAGTGATCCTGCATCCCCTAGACAGTATCTAGAAGCCCATTGGAGCATTTGGATTCCCAGCTCTGAGCATGGAAACAGTTCTGATCTTGGACTGGAGATCTGCACTTGGATCATCCTCCTTCTCTGCATCTCCAAAATTGTGAGATCAACCTCAGAGAAGGTGTTCAGGGGTGTTCCAGTAGACTAGGAGGAAAGGAGATCAGTGTAATCAAAATGTAATAAAGTCTGGCAGCTCCTCAGCCTCCTCCCCTTCTTCCTAAAGCACCTAAGTTAGACTGCTGAAATTGGCCTTCTAGCTGCATTGTAGGGCAATAGGACTGTGGAAATGACTTTTGCTTCTATGCTTCTCCTGCCCTGCACAGGATGTCCATAATCTTGTAAGTCTGGAGCACTTTGGGCAGCCTCACCGGACTGCATCCCTATTGTACATCCCTATTGTACTGCCCACTACCTGGATGGTTTAAAAGCATAAAACAGAAATGTTAAAACAAAGGTGGGGGGAACAGTATGGAATGAAACCAAGATAAAGCAAATAGCAAATAATAAAACTTTTCCAGTACATAAAACCAAATCAACATTGGCAGTCGGATAAGCCACCTGCTGGTAATATCTAAACTTCTTAATGGGATGATTTGTGATACTTCCCAAAGAATGTGAGCAAATCTCTAGTGTGTTGTGAGGGAGAGCTTTGTGGTTTCATTATCACTGCTACAGAAATAGAAGGGACTGTAGCAAGAGGACATGGAAACCCAGGGCTCTTAAGAAGGGCTGCATATATTTAGCTTGGAGAGCAGAAGATCATGTCTCCCTTTCGTGGTCTTCAGTTACCCGAAGGGCTGTCACACAGAAGATGGAGTGGACTTTGTCTCTGTCTATTTATTACTTATTAAATTTATATGCCACTCCACTAGCCATAGGCTGTCTGGGTGGCTTACATCATGATAAAGTGCATATATACAACATAAGCAATATAATATACAACACAATAAATTCCACAATTACAATGACACCAATAACAATAAAGGTCCATAAATAAACTACCAAAATTAAATAAGACACGGTAAGAATAATAAAACAGATAAATAAAATATATATTATACAAAAGATTCAAAAATAAAACATAAACCAATTAAAATTTAATTATCTGGCATTTATAGTAAAATCATGAAGGCAGCAGCATTTAATAGTATAAAATCTTTAAAAACATCATTAAAACTAGTGATTCACCTATTAAAATATCAATGGAGCAAAAAGGTCTTAAGTTGGCATCTAAAAACAAGAAGAGTAGGTGCCAGCCAGGCCTCCAGTGGAATCAAATTCCAGAGTTGGGGCACTGTTTGAAAAAGCCTTCCTTGCAATCTCCCTCTTCACTTTGTTACAAGAAGGAATGCAGAGAAGGGCTTCAGATGAAGACTGTAGTGAATGGGCTGGTACCTGCGGAGAAAGGTGCTTCCTCTGATGTTGCCCAGAGGACTAGAGCTAATAGGTGCAAACAGGTTTCAGCTAAACATGGACGAAAGCTGTTGCTGTTTGACAGTGGAGCAGACTGCCCTGGAAGACGGGAAGCCCTCCTTTGATGGGAATGATTAAGCAGAAGTTGGATGACCATTTGTCGAGGATGGTGTGACTGCTCCTGCCTGGAGCTGCAGTTGGATAGTTGGCCCTAAGCCCCCTGCCAGCCTTTTATGATTTTAACAATACTCGGCTTTCACTTTGCAATCAACTGTCCCATTTACCAGCCACATTTTATGGTGAGGGACGTGCGTCCTGACATTGTCCCCCACTTGTAATATTCCTGCATTTTCCGGTAGCTTCTTCTGTCTTTCTTTTCACCAAAGGCTGATGGAATAGCTGAAAGGTATCTTTTGACTGGCAGCACTAGGAGTTGTCCATTTATTTCCCCGTAGTTTTAAAGTTCAAATATTTTAATTATGTTTTATTCTCAGTCGTGGATTATTATGGGTTCTTATATGTATTTATTGGGTGTTCTGTTTGTAAGCCGTCCAGTGACATGTCGTTATCGGACCGGATAAAAATACCCAAATAAATAAATAAATGAATAAATATTTGGAACAAGGCTAAGGAATGTGTGGCTCTTCGCATATTGTTGGACTGAAACTCCCCTCACTACTGACTACGTTGGCTGGGACTGATGGGAGTTGTAGTACAAAAACATCTGGGGAGAGCCACACATCCTCCAGCACCCTGAAATAATAGAAATCAGTGGCGGGTTCCAGGTTTGTATGATCTCCGTGAGATGTTGCAAAACTCCACTAGGTGTCCCCATTATCTTTTCTAGCCGTGTCTGTGCTAAACTTGCAGTTTATTTTATAGTTTGTGAGCCTCCCCACTCAGCACCGTCACCACCAAAAAACACCACCAAAAGATATAACACATTTGTTAGTGTTTAAAGTGCAACAAGATACTGAACTGAGGTTGAATGTGTGTGCGTGTGTGTGTGTGTTATGCTGCAACACAGTGTGCAATAGAAAGAAGGGAAGGGGAGAAAACAAAGAAAGCAAGCCATAGTCAAGAAATATTTGTGTGTAGAAAAGAGCAACCCAGCATGAGGCAGTTTGAAAGTTTCTTGGTGGGGGGAGAGGGGGAGAGAGAGAGAAAGGGAGAGAGAGAGAGGTCTTTTTGGATGATTCTTGCAATGGTTGTCCAGAACAAGAAATTACAGCTACTGGGGTTCTCAGCTCCCTCCACGGCAAACTGCATCTTCCCAGGGACCCTTCCAAGCACACCTCTTTGGTACCAGTCAAAAGATAATGTGTGGCTCAGTCCTTTCCACAGGGAAGAAAGTTGAGAAAGAAAAGACAGGATGGCTACATCAGTCTTCTCCAACCTGGTGCACCACCCATGAAATATGGAAGTTCAACTCCCATCAGCCCCGGACAGCAAGGCCAGGAATCCTGAGAATTGTAGTCCTAAACATCTGGGAGGCACCAGGTTGGGCAAGACTGGTGTAGCCATCCTGTTTTTTCTTTCTTAACTTTTTTTCCTGTGAGGAAAAAAAGATGGAAGAAAGGGTAGGAAATGTAAGCTAGAAACAAGTGGAAGGTAATGTTTTTGCCTGTTTCAGTGCTTTCCTTGTTCCAGATGGACAGCTCCTAGTGCTACCAGTCAAAACATACCTTTCAGCTATTCCATCTTGTCCTCCTCAGCAGTTTGCCCCTCTTTGTCGGAAAGAAAAAAGACAGAAAAAACTACTAGCAAACACAGGTATATTACAAGGTGGATATTGTCAGTGTGCCCTCCCTCATAAAATGTTGTGAATGAGGCAGTCAATTGATTGCACAGTAAAAGGCTTGTACTGTTAGACTCATAAAATCCTGGGAAAAAGGCAGAACAATCGTACAATAGCCTTGTCTGGAAATACCTGAAAGCTTCACACATATTAAAAGGAGAGGAAGTGGTATCGACAGAGAGATGGGAATTAGCATCTAGGATTGAAAACATGAGCCTCTGTATGAGCGACGAACTTTGGTCATGACAGTTATTTTGGGGCAGGCAGCCTAGTAGTAATTTCAAGTTGTCCACGAAATTGCCCTGGGTAGTTGGAGGCAGAGAGGGTAGCTTTCTGCTCCTTTTGGGATTGTTACCCAAACAGAAGTAATCTCTCACCTATTTCAGCAGTAACACTGATCACAGTGCAATAAGAAGAGGGTTTCCTTCTTGGTTTATTTAGGTTAAGGTTTTCCATCTCCACCCTTCCCTCAGGATATGAATTCCAGGTGAAACTGAGACTTTGGACTGGTCACGGACCCTCAGCCCAACCTACCTCACAGGGTTGTTGCTGTGAGGATAAGATGGAACTAAGCCACATGAGGAAAAGAGGTGGGATAGAAATGTAATGCAACAACAGCAACAGTAATAATAATAAATCTGAACCTGGGGCATTCTGAATGCCTTCTTTGCGGTGGCACCCCAGTTGTGGAATTTGCTCCCCAGAGAGGTGCACCTGGCACTGTCACTTTATTCTTTTCGGTGCCAGGTCAAACCCTTTTTATTTTCCCAATGTTTTAAGACCTGACTGTTTTATTTGGGGTTTTATTATTAGTTGAAATTTTAGAATTCTGTGTTTTTATTAAATAATAATAATAATAATAATAATAATAATAATAATACATTTTGAATTGTTAAACCATCCCGAGACTTTGGTAATGGGATGGTCTAGCAAAGTTTTAATTAATTAATTAATTAAACACTCTACCATTCAATCGTAATCCCTCTTCTTCAGTACTCAGCATTTCCCGTTAACAAGTTCAGGACAGCAGACATGCTAGATCCTGAAAAGCCCATTCAGGGAGCATATGCTGCCTCCAGTACACCAGTTGCTGGGGATCATGGGGAAGAGGGTGCTGTTGGTTACACTCATGTCCTGCCTGTGGGTTTTCTGTCGGTAGCTGGCTGGTCACTGTGTGAACAGAATGCTGGGATCGTGGGTCACTGGCTCTGATCCAGCACAGCTCTTCCTACCCTCTTATATTCCCTGTTAGTCAGAGGAAATGGTGCTACATTAAATGGGTAAGGAATCTGCCCTGGTGTCAGTCATGTTCCAAACCCTGACAGGAATCCGGGGGTCGTTGGCCCAGGTCTCCAGGAGTGAGAGAAGGTGCAGGTTCCAAGCATGCTTCTTCTGGCAGGACTATTTGCCTCATAGCACCTTTGCTGGAATGATAATAAGTCAGCATACTGAAGTAAGTAACAACCCAGCCACCAGGCTCTGAGGGCATTGGATTATTTGTTTATTTATTAGATTTATATCCTGCCTTTTTTCTGTTTAAAGAACTCAAAGCAGCTTACATCATTCTCCTTCTTCCACTCTCGATCTTATCCCCACAACAACAACCCCATGAGGTGGGTTGGACTGAAAGTCTGTGTCTGGCCCAAAGTCCCCGGTTGGCTCTAAAACCAGAGAGCTCACCACGACATCCCCTGCCATACCCAGCACATGGTCTGACTCCAGTTGTCAGGAGCAGGTAGCAAGGGAGGTACTAACCCTAACCCTCACCAGCTGCCCAAGTATTGACTGCCACAAGATTATGACAGGCGGTGTTGTCAAGCCAAGTTGGAATTAGGAGATAGGCCTATAGTTCCAAGAGCTTGTAGCACCGTTCCCCTTAAGGTGAGTCCTGCTAATCACGAGGAACTGAAAAGTCCTGGCAATTTAGTTACAGCTCCCTTTCTGCCCTTGTCACTTGCTTTCTGTTTTCAGGAGAGAAGACTGCTGGGGACAGGGGGGGAGGATCTGACCCCCAGCTGCCACTTCACGTGCCTGAACTGGCTCCACTGCCCTTTACCCATCCTCTAGTGACTATAAGCCAGTTCCTAGAGTGGCTACAGGTGGCTCTCCAGGTGTTTTCAGCTGCAATTCCCATCATCCCTTGCCACTGCCTATTTGACTGAGCCCTTACACATTACTGAAAAAGAAAAAAAAAAAAACACCCCAAAGAGGACATCAATTTGCATAACCGTTACATGTGCTGTTTTATAAGTACATTTAGAAATAATTAGTATACTTTAAACAGATGCAAAGTGTTTCACCAAAGTGGGGAGACAGACCAAGCAGCCTGTTTGCCTGCTCAGTCTCCTGTTTTTGGGCGGCTTCACAGCCCAGCTGTCCCTTCTTATATTTATTTATTAGATTGATATCCCACTTTTTCTGTTTTAAAGAACTCAGGGCTGCTCACATCATTCTCCTCCTGCTGCTCTCAATCTTGTCCCGATAATAACAACCCTACGAGGGAGGTTGGGCTGAGAGTCTGGCCCAAAGTTGCCCAGTTGGTTCCGAGGCTGAGTGGGGACTAGAACCCAGATTGCCTGAATGCCAGACCCAGGCTCTTAACCACTACACCCTGCACCCCCCTGCTCTTCTTGAGTGGGCAGCCCTTCAAACAGAGGACAAGTTCAAAGAGACCTTCCTTGGCAGTGCTTCCTAGAGCTGACTGGAATTGTCAGTGCCACTCACTGACATTTGGAAGGCCACATGGTGCCCGCCACTGATCTATTAGGTAGATTTACGTTTTGGGGTCAAAGCACACAATTGTGGCCACTGGTGAAAAGCCTGTGCTACAAATCAGAACACAACTGAAAGACTTCTTCATAACCATTCTAAGGCAGACATTGTCCAGCTCTTCTGATAAACCATAGTTTCAAGTTAAAAAAAGCAACTTGACAAGAAGATGGGTGGTATTATTGGACTCTGTCTATGGGGGTGAAAAGGGAACAATAAATCTTTGGTTTAAATAGATCTACACAAGGCCATCAAACATAAGCACCATTTCCCTGAGAACAGTACAGAAGGTCATGCCTAGAACACAGGAATATTTTTAGCTTTGGCTGGAAATCAAAGCAGACCCAACTGTTTTTGTTATTAACATTTTTATTGAATTCTATCAGGAGATTAACATAAATTTCTACAGTGTTATCAGAAAAAGGCAGCAGTGTTATTATCTCCTGAATGAGCCCCCTCCCCCCCAATCCTCTTTGTCAACATCTTGCAACTGAGTGTAATTAATACAGTGTGACAAAGGATACTTAACCCAAGGAAAAAACAAAACAAGGCAACACAAAATGTAAAAGGGGCAAAGGAACTGTCATTTGCCAAATGGGTGAAATCCAGCTAAAATATTAATGCTCAATTAGGGAAGGTTTCTAGCAATGGTTGCCAATTGTGTTGATTTTTTCTGAATTATTCTCCTGTGGCACATAATTCATTTTTTAAAAGCTCAATCTGAAAAGTCATCAGTCCAGTTTTGAATTGCAGATATAGGCAATCAACTCCAAAACCGCAGCAACACAATTTGCTTTACCAGTAGTGGAACAAACAATAGAAAATAAGGATGTCTTTGGCAATATATAGGACTTTGGAAACAGACCTCACTGAGATGTATCACTGAAGGAGATGTCTGCAAGCCAATTCCAACTTTCAAGACATCATCTTTGGATTTTGACCAGAATCAGGGGCTGGGCATAAGTGTCTCCATTAGTAGTACCACTTAAATGGTTCCAGGCTCATTTCTGCATTCAATTAAAAAGATGGGTAGTATATATACAATGCAATCCTGCCCATGGTTATTCAGAAGTAAGTCCCAAAGTATTCAGACAAGTATGTGTAGGATTGTTACTTTAAAAGCCCAATGACAAGGCCATGTAAAGGACCACTTCCAGCCATATGAACCTGATATGCCCTTGAGATCACTGGGAGAGACCCTGTTGCCTAGTGCTTTGATACCTGAGTTTTTTTGGTAGAAACAAGTAATGTGACCTTCTTAGCCAGCCTTTGGAGCATCCTGGCTCCATATTTGAAGGCATTTGGTACCACAGTGAAGACTTTTTGGTCATGAAAGGCCTACAACCTGTTGGCTGTTTGAGGTATGTTGACCATTTTTCTCTGGTTCGTTCCTTGATGCTATGGAATTATTATCTGTTGATTTGTATTTGATTTTTTAAAAATATATTTCCATCCCCCTCTTGGAGGCACACCTTAACATGGTGAAGGGGTCTGAGAGCATCAAAGAAGCCAAGAGCAATGCTGCCAGGATGCCAGAATATTCTCACTAGGCTGGTCTCCTAGCAGGGTCACCCAAGGCGGAATGCTCAGAGCTGAGACACTAGTCGGAGATGCAGCCACCCTCTTCAGGAGTAACAGTCACACTGGCACAAAGAGAACAGATCCCATTAATGGAGATGGGGGAGAGAAACTCCTGAAGGGCAGCTACTGGGCAGCAGTAGTCGAAGATGACACTGGTGGAAGATCTTTTGCAGACAATGGCAGTGACAGGCAAGCTGATTCTGTTTAGTACTGCATAGAAGAAGGAAGTGGTAATCCACTTCTGAATTTTCTTACCTCAAATACCCTATGATGAAACAATCCAAAATGAAACAAGAGATAGTGCCAGAAGAGACTCACAGGTAGGAAGGCATTTTACATGCTGTTGGGAAAGGGTAAAGGACAATGGAGGTGGCACTTTCGCTAATGACACTAATAGATCCAATGGAAAAGGAAGTCTAGTGGCCATCAGACACAGAAATGAAAGGTAAGTTCCTTGCTGTACAACACCTAAAACGGGAACATGGAACGTGAAAAGCATGACTCAAGGCAAACTGGAAATTGTAAAGCAAGAAATGGAAAGAATCAACACCACAGTGTGGACAATCTAAAGCGGACTGGACATTTCCAAACAGACAAATACAGAGTGTTTTACTCTGGAAATGACAAACTCAGTATAACGGCTCTAATATTCAGGCAAGTAAGGCAAGATGTAGCACAGGCAGTAAGAGGCTATAATGCAAAATCTGACTGAATGATATCAATCAGAATTAGTGGAAAACTTACCAACATAACCATCATTAATGTCTACACTCCAACAACAGATGCTGAAGAAGAAGGGACTGAACACTTTAAAGCAGGTTTTCAAGAGAAAATTGATAACACACCAAAACAAGACATGCTACTAATCCTAGGTGCCTGGAATGCAAAAGTAGGAAACAAAGCAGAATCAAATGTAGGAACATTTGGCCTAGGGGTAAGAAATGAAGCAGGAGAACAAATCATGGAATTTTGTAATTTCAACAACCTGTTTGTTGCAAATGTATATTTCATGCAACTGCTCAGATGATTGTATACAAGGGCTTCATCAGACAGCCATAGATTATGTAATTGGAAGCAGAAAGTAGAGAAGCTGCATTCTTGCTGCCAAAGCAAGACCAGGAACAGTAATTACCACAAGCTTTTAATTTAAAAAATCAGAGTCGAACTGAAATTTGACTGTGGAATACATTCCCCAGAAAGGTTCACCTGGCGCCAATGTTATATTCTTTTCGGTGCCAGGTAAAAACCTTTTTATTTGCCCAACATTTTAATATTTAAATATTTTAACCAAGTTTTTAATAGTCATGCTTAGTCACATTTTATTATGTTTGTTGTATTTGTTGTGTTTACTTATTGTTATGTTTATGTTGTAAGCCATCCTGAGATGTTTGTTAAGGACAGGGTAAAAATATGACAAATAAATAAATAAAGATTACCAACATAATGCCAAAATATAATTTAAGTTACATCCCTGAAGTCCAAATAAAGAACAGATTTGCATTGCTCAACTTAATTGACCATGAGCTGGAAGAACTGTGGACTGAAACCAGAGACATTAGGAGAAAATGGCAAAAGATAATTCCAGTAGCAACAAGAAAGAAAAAGTCTAGATGGATGACAGAAGAAATCTTCATAGTTCCAAAGGAGAGGTGAGATGCAAAAGGTGACAGAAATGAGATCAGAATCCTGAATGCAATTTTTCAGTGACTATTACATAGAGATGAAAAACAAAGAAATAGAACAACAAAAGGGATAAAAGATGAGACTTCTTCCAGATGAACCAAGAAATCAAAGAGAAATTCAAACCTAGATTAGAAATGCTGAAGGACAAACAAGGGAACACACCATCTGACCAGGAGGAAATAAAGAGAAGGTGGAAAGGATATACAGGAAAAACTATACAGAAAAGAAAGGATAACCAACTCCTTCTAAAAAGAGTCCTAGGAGTCTGCAGTATTAGAGAATGAAGTGAAACCTGCTCTGAAAGCACTTGCTGACAATAAAGCACCTGAAGTAGATAGGTTACCAATAAAACTATTATCTTTTTTCTGAATCCTAACAAAAATATGTCAAAAAAGGAGAAGGAAAAAAAAAGAAAAACAAAACAAAGGTCCCCAGACTGGAAACACTCAATATACATTCCAATCCCCAAGACAGGAGAGACAACCATAGGACCGTTGCACTGATCTCCCATGCAAGCAAAGTGATGCTCAAAGTGTTGCAACAAAGAATACTATCCTGTTTGGAGTGAGAAATGCAAGACATTCACACTGGATTCCGAAAAGGAAGAGGCATTAGAGATTATAATGCAAATATATGTTGGCTACTGCACTGCACCAAAGAATTTCAGAAAGAGATCAGTCTATGCTTTGTAGACTATAGCAAAGCCTTTCATTATTGTGTGGATCATGAGAAGCTATGGGTGGTCCTGAAAGAAATGGGGGTCCCTCAACACTTGCTTGTCCTGATGCGTAACCTGTATCACAGACAAGAAGCTCCTGTCAGGACAAAATATGGAGAAACAGAATGGTTTCCCATAGACAAAAATGTCAGACAAGGATGCATTTCCTCTCCCTCTCAGTTTGATTTTTATGCAGAACATATCAGAAAGCAGGATTAGAATCAGAGGAAGGAGAGAACATTGGTGAAAAACATCATTAAATTAAGATAGGCAGATGATTCCATACTATTGGGCAAAAGCAGCAATGACTTGAAACAATTCCTGATAAAAGTGAAAGAAGAAATACAAAAGCAGGTGAATATTAAGAAGAAAAAACGTCTACAGAAGAATTACAGATCTATACTATTAATAATGAAGAAATTTAAATTGAAAGATTTCACATAGCTCAGTTGTTAATTCAAAGGGAGACTGCAGCCAAGAAATTTCAAGAAGACCAAGACTTGGAAGGGCAGCAAGGAAGAAACTAGAAAAGATCATCAAGTGTAAGACCATTTCACTGGAGAAGAAGGTCAAGATCTTCCAAACTATTGCATTCCCAATTCCAGCTGTGAAAGCTGGACAGTAAAGAAAACTGCTAGGAAGAAAAGGGAAACATCAAAACATGGTGCTGGAGGAGGGCTTTGTGAATACCTTGGACTGACAGAAAGATGAACAAGTGGGTCATATATCCACTGAAGTGAGAGCTTTCCTTAGAAGCAAAAACAACCAAACTGAGGCTATCATACTTTGGGCACATCATGAGAAGACAAGACTCCCTGGAGAAGATAATCATGTTAGCACACGTTGAAGGCAGAAGATGAAAGGGAAGACCACATGTGAGATGGATTGACTCCATAAAGGAAGCCACAGCCTTGAACTCGGGAGAACTGAATGCAGCTCTCATGGACAGGCCTCTTGGAGGGCTTACATTCATGGGGTATCCATAAGTCGAAGATGACTTGGTGGCACATAACAGGTGTTTTCATCAGTTTTTAAAAAAATACTTTGGGGTTAATTGTGAGCCAACTTGAATGCCAGATACTGAGGTAGAAAGTTGGGATGGAAATGTTTTCAATGAATAAACAATCAAATAAACTTCAATAGGAAGCAATCTGACCATAACAAGGATATAGATATGAATTCTTCCACTTTCAGACTCCCATCCTCCTGCCCAGTTGTGAGAATCAAGTCAAGGGAGTGCTCCATTACATAGACTGGGCTGACAATGTGTTGGAACTAGAGGTGGGAAATTCACTCATTTCCCATCTCCAAGAATATTAATGAAATTGCAGTCAAAATCTGGACATTTTTGAGTTTCTGATGTGTTTATGAAGCAAGAAAAGTTGAAACAGACAACTTGCACATATTAAAAAAATAATGGCATGCCATATGTGATTAAAATATACACAAACATGCTTTACTCAGTGAACACATGTGTACAAATGTGTATATTTAAAAATGTGTACAAACGTGTGAATTTATGTACATATTTATACATTCCAAGCTCAGATAGAAATGGGAAAAATGAACTTGAGTTGAAAAATGAAACAACCACAACCACAACCTATATCTTAGTGAAACCAAACTGACAGATCTGTACTTCCCTGGTTCAGACAGCCCCATGGTTGCCATGGTGGGCATGAAGCTCCAAGCCCTCCCAGATCCAGTTGCCTCAGCATGGCAGTTGTAAATCTCCAGAAGGATCATCTTTAGGGGTCTCAGCACCAAGTCTGAGTCCTTCCCTGTGAGCTCAGCTAGCGAGCCCTTTGGGTAATGAAACAGGTCATACAGCAGCAGGATTCTAAGTTGTCCTGGACACTGTAGACACTTTGGCACTCAAGACTGGCACTCAGATTAGGAGACCTATGGAGGGAGATGGAATTCCCTATCACAGAGGAGGCCAGACTTGCTCAATGGAAGAGCCACATGCAGAAAATGTCAGATGTTTGAGAGCAGTAAGACATGAACAAATATTTATTTATTATTCTTTACTGACTGTGACCAAACAGTCACTGCTACAATTATTTAGACAAAAAATAAAAACCCTAATCAGACAAAAATTTTTGTGATTTGCTTCATAGATACTTCTGCAATACATCGGCCTTTAGTACAGTTAAAAGCAAATTGGGACCTGCCTCTTGTAATGATGATGTGAACACTACTAGCCTAGGCAATTAATCATTAAATGAATCTCCAGCAGTTTTTACTAAGAGTGCAGACAGATCAAGCCTACTGAGTTTAATCCAAGGCATTCCTGCACGTGTGTTCATTGTTTCTGAATAAGGAAGGGATCACACAACCATTCCAACTTTTGAAATGACAAGACACTTTTTTAAACAAACACGCTCAGGAAAAGAGCAGGTCTCAGGCTCAGGAGGAAAGCGGGGTGGGATGGCAGCCTTGGCAGAGCTCACCACAATCATGCCTGTGCCATTGCTGGGATCCAGACTGGGTGGGTGGAGCCCTCTGTGAGACACAAAATAAACTCAGCTAGGAGGGAATAATCTTCCCCAGTTTCCCCATTCAGTTCCTGGTAATATGTAACACACTGGCTCTCTCATCCACAGTTCCATCATTCTAATTTCATCTATGAAATGCCAGTTTATCACCGTTGTGACCTGTTCACAGATTTCTCTGGTAAGGACTTTCTTGATGATGACTCTGAAGCTGGTTGTGTGCCTCCGTCTTTCCCAAACTAGTGCAGTCCTGACATATTGGATCAGATTCCCAGTCATTCCCAGTCAGCAGGTCCATCAGAAGTTGAGGAAGGCTGGTTTACCACAGGATCTGTTGACCTCTTTGGGGAAGAGGTTTAATTGCACTCTGAACCCGGGAGTGATGGCTTAGGTCTTTAAAGTGTCACAGACAGGCAAAGATTAGAAGCAGGAAAATGGAGCAACCAAATGAAATGTGCTGCTTGGAGGAACTGATTCATGGTCAGGCCAACCCTGGATAAGATCTGTGATGAACAGCAGGCTGGTTCAACAGCTCCAAGATCCAGAGCAGGTTTATAGGAAGCAAAATTTATTTATTTATTTAAAGTTTTTGTATGCCGTCCCCTTGCTATACAGCCTTGGGACAGCTCACAGAAATAAATATAATACAGTACAATTAAAGGCAACAATTCTCTTAGGGTTGAAGCATTTTATTTGGTTCCCAGCTCCTGGCCAATTTTTAATCAAAAGTATTATTTTGAAAATGACTTCTAAGGAAATATTCCTAATATAATATATTTTTAAGTTGTGAGAAATAGAAGTTTCATGCAGGAATGGTGAAACTCTTTTCTATTATGAAGGTGTTCAAATGTGAATATAAAGCTATGGCTCTGCTCATGTGCTTCAAGGGCACACGCATGTGCAAGCTTGATGGTGCCATTTGATGAAGATGATGATGACACCTGATAGAAACATAGAAACTGGGGGACTTCTGGGCTTTTGTGCAGTTTTCATCTTTTCCAAACAGTTGCAATGGTGCTCCTATGGTTTAGGTACACCAGTAAGAGCGTTAAACTAAACTATGATGTGTGTGGTGTTTCCTTTGTATTTTGGCCCTACTCCTTTTGCTTTGGACCACACACTACTGGAATGGACCCCTTGAGATCTTCTCTGAAATTGAATTTGGCCCTTGGGCTAGAAGATGTTCAAAATCCCTGGTCTCAGCTCAAGGAAATGGCAAAGGAGTAAAAGGTGTGTTGTAGTGAACAGCTTTGTACCCACAGAGGAGTACTTCTAACTGCTTTCCAAATGGCGAAGTAACTAAGAATATACATTCATAGCTTGCAAATCGAGTTCCACCTTCATTATATTTGCTTTGCGCTTTCTTTGAACACACACACACAACTCTGGCTCTTAACAGCATCTTGTTATTGGATAATCAAGAAGGCAGAGTTTAGGACCCAGGGAATATTTTTTTGTGCTTTTTTTTCCTTTTGGCTTGCAGCCTGTGACAGCTGACCGAAAATCAATGAAGTGTACTTTAAGAAGCTTCACGGTGGTGCAAGATAAGGCTCAAAACCTATTCTTCCTGTTCCCAGCCTATTAGCTCTCACGCTTTAGAATTATTTTGTCTTTACTAATTTCTCGGATGGAAGTTGTTTGCCTATGAACATCAGGAATTCCAGTGGGAGATGCAGCTGTGAGAATGGGGGTGCAAAGCTTTATTATAGTGTCCCTCCTCCTCTGTGCTAACAGTTCAGGTAAGTGCAGTTTATTTGCATTTAAAATGTGCCACATACAAGGCTGTTTGCAACCACACAGAGATGCATTTTCGCCTTAAAATTAGCACACTGGCTTTCACTGTTGAAGCATGTCTGAAATACTTTCGTGTGGATGTCAAGCACAAGACTTGGGTGTTGGACTGTGGGGCCAAGCCATACTGGGTGGCCAGTGGCTCATTTCAGTCCTGTATTTCAGTATTTCATCTTCCAATCAACAGCCTTGCCTTTGAGAAGACTATTAATAAGTTATATTATGATGATGACAGTGATTCTAACAGATGAAACGCATAACACACACAGAGAGAGACTGTGACAGTTCTACATAAATTCATAATGACAATTTATATAGAATAAATTGGTTTTATGTATGCATTATTATTTAAAAGCAACTTCCAGTGTATATAATGCTTTTTGGAGAAACATCAGCAGAAGAGAGGTCTCTACCTGGTGGAGTTTAAATGCTGAAAGTTCACCTTATGCCTACCTATTCAGAAGCAGGTCTTATTTGTTTAGTGGACTTACTCCGTTGGAAGCATGTACAGGATTGCATCCTAAATTTGAATGGCAGGGGAGGGGGAGAAATGCAGGGGATGGAAAGAGGAAGGAGAAGCAAGGGGTAACACAGGGACAGATGCAAGCAAGTTAGAATGATTCCCATAGTTTTCCTCTCAACTCTCCAACCTCCTTTGATCACATTTTAGCATATGAGAGCAGTGTATGAAATGGAAGCATGAGAAGGACTATACAGGCTAGAAGAAATATTTATTATTTATTTAAGGCTTTTATAGATCGTCCATCTACTGGCATTTTGGGATGGTTCACAACAAAGCATACCTAGCTATTTGTGAGAAAAGCAAAAAACGCTAAGCATCTTTTGTCTGTTCACTGGATTTCCATTATGAATGCTTGTCCTAAATGGGCATTCTCTTCACCAGTCTACTCACAGACTTCCCTGTTTGTGCTTGCCCCCCATACCCTCCACTATAGCACAGCTCCAACAGCTCTTTTCCAAATATCTTGAAATAGCCGTTGCTATTCCCCTGGGCAATGGGAAGTCCCAGTGGCAGCCTTTCACAGGCTCCATTTCAGTGAGAGGAGAGAGTTTTGGAGTCTTCCATTATAACACAGTGCAGGCATGCTTGTAACTGATGTCCACTATTTCCAGTGAGTCTTACTTACCTAGGATTGTAGGCCAGGATATTTTTATAAACAGTGCTCCTTCCCAGTCCCATGGATTCTGGTTGAATTATCTTTGGCTCATTAAATGTTCACACTGTCATATGGGTCAAAAAACAACGTTCTGAGTGATTTATCAATTACAACATAAATACAATAATTAGTAAAATATGCATACTATAAATGACAATGCACAAAACTTAAGAATGACCTAAGAATATATTTATCAACTATAGGTAGAAAGTAAGCAGGCATTCAGGAAAGCCACGTTCATTCTAGAAGAGAAAGCTCTTTCTGGTTGTAATTCTATATGCCCAATAACAAGAATTTAGTTGAATTTTCCTCTGAGTAAACATGAATAGGATCGCTCAGTTAACAACTTTTTGAACCATCAAATAACAACAACATTTTTGCATTTATATAGCCTTTTTTGAGTAGTCAGGTTTGCTTTGTAAACCTTACAGCAAACTAGGAAGAACAGAGTTGCATTTCCCACAGTGGTGAGTGGGAAAGAAATAATAGCTTGCCTAAGGTCACTGACAGATCCTGGGTGAAGCGAGAGTTAAACTGCAGGAGTAGTTTTCCGCAGATCCTGTATATAGCCAGCAATCTGCATTATTGTAGAATGTTTTTCCACTTGGAAATAACACTGGCAATTCTCTTATCCCCAGTGTCTTGGGCAGCATGCCTCTGTATAGCAGATGCTGGGAGACATCAGTGGGAAAGTGCCGTTGTATTCAAGCCCTGCTTGGGGCTTCAAGGTGGCTTTTGGCTGGCCATGGTGTGAAAGGATACTGGAGTTTAGAGGGTAACAACCATTCTGGGTGGGTGGGCACAGTTCCGAGAAAGGCTCCTGAGCACTCTCACAAAATGGCTGCCATAGGCAGAGGACTTGCCCACCTTTGAATTTAAATGAAGAGAGTGTGTGGAGTGGCAGCACTTTAATTGGTAGTATGTCAGTGTTCCAGAGAGCAGTTTAGTATTCCATGTGCATAATGGTACCCATGGGATCCATGTTGGGAGTCCCAAAGTCTTTCATATTCTTAGTTACTTTTGGGCAAAAATGCAACCTAACTCTTGAGAACTCTTTGACTTTCTTATTCGAAAATCCACTGTGGTAGAACTGTGCTGCAAAAATGTTTGTATTCATCTTAGCAGCCTTGAAATGAGTATGTTCTGCCACTGGGTAATATCTTTTTATAGAACGTACAGGTCTGTCTGACTTATTAGACAATACCCATTAGCTCAATTGTGGCAGGTGGGGAGAAAGTGAGGGGATGAACTCATAGTTTCTGGTATAGAGAATACCATAGAAGGAGGATGTTTTGACAATGGCCCAGTTTATATATGTTCCTTTTTTTTAAGGTGATCATTTGCCAGATCCTTGGAGAAACAACTCCAAAGGACAGTAGCCTTGGCCTGTTACCAGGTTAAAGCCCTTTCTTGGACTTGAGGCATGCCATTTTATAATTCAGTTGCAGGCAGGATTCAGCTAGGTATGAATAGTCATTCCTGGACACATTTGTGGTTAAAGTGTTAAATAGCCATAGAAAAACAAAACAAGAGCATTTATTGTGCTTATTTCTCTCTTTTATGTCTCATGACTATTACAACAGCTAGGTTATGAACATAGCACAGTCATGCTTTTTTCCCTCCTCCCCCATGTTCTTTTTTTCCTCAGTCAAGGGATTTATGCCTTTTGGACAGTTTTTCATATATAGTAGACTCTCCATTAACTGGAACTCAAGCAACTGGCAAAAAATCAAAGAAATAATACTTTAAATAAAAATTAAAATAAATTCCGTTTCCAGCAGAAATGTAAGTTTAAACTTGGTGTGCCATGCTATGTGTAAGCCTACTTGCTTGTCTCCCACTCCCATCAATTCACCATGTGTAAACAAACCAGTGTTTAGGATCTACTGTTATTCACATTTCATGTTCTTGTCGAACCCCAGGTAAACTGAAACAGGTCCCAAGTAAGCATAAGTGCATAGTGAAGCAGAAGATGGGGATATGCAAGAGGTTAGTACTCATGGAGACATTTAATGTCAGTTCATCAAGAATCCATGACATTAAGGCTTGGTCTTAGAAAACAAAGAAGTATGTCTTTCTCTTAATACTGTATTTCTATATTAAGATCAAGTCAACAGAGAGTTTATGGTATGATATAGTATGTGGTATAGTATTAGTTTGGCCTATTTTTAATAGTAACTCTTAAGCAACCAGAAACTACAGCACCCACCAATCCCCATGGGTGTTGTTTAATGGAGAGTCTACTATATATGTGTGTGTACCAACTTTTCAGTTATTTCATTCATGACCTTATTCAAACAAATTTTCTAATTTGGTATGGCTTGTGACATCCTTTCCTAACTTGGTGTCCCTCAGATATGTATGACTACAACTTCCATCACCCCTAACCAGCGATGGTCAAGCTTGTTCTTCTGACTCCCTCAGTGCTGCTGAGGGTGAATGATTTGTAGTCTGAAATGCTGAGGGCATTAACCATAACACTTGCCTTCCAGTTGGCATAGCAAAGGAAATAGCATAATTTGGGCAAGAAATCTAAAGAAGTTTGTCAGGAAGTCTGCTTGGCTGAAACCCACATTTCCTGATATCTCCTTTATACACAGTCCCTCTGCTCAGGCTCAACTATTGTCCTTTTTACCCCTTCATGTTAAATCTATCCAAAGAAGAAGCCATTTTCAATTCTACTCTGCCCTGGATTGCCCTTTCAGAATAGTGATTTAATTGTAGACACAAAAAATGGTTTCTCACATGCATACTCATCTACTGAGAACATGTACAATGAAACTCTTCCCACTGGAGTTAGGACCAAAAGGGTCGATATCTCAGCTCCACCATTCTTTTAAAAGATTCATTCTGTGGCCAAGGAGTAGATTTTTATTGCTTAACATTCGCTTTGATTTTAGCATGTGAGTGTCATATTTTGCATGCTACCTCATATTTATCTACATATTCCCCTTTCTCCCTTCTTTTTTGTTTTTCAGGTTTTACTGTTTTCAGCTCATTTGCTGAGAATGAAGATGCCCTTTTGAGGCACTTATTTCAAGGCTATCAGAAGTGGATCAGACCAGTAAAACATTCCAATGATACCATAAAGGTGTATTTTGGATTAAAGCTCTCCCAGATAGTTGATGTGGTAGGTGATCTATGAACCCATTTTTCTGAGTTCCACAGGCAGGGAAGGACAATTTTCTTTCTTTAAGTACAAAGAATGGCAATTTACCTTCCTCAAGTAGAACCTGACCCTTATACTCTTATTTCATTTTCCCCATCAATCCTATTCATGTTAAATGAAAATGTTGACCCTACATGCAACTGTTGTAAAAAAAGGCAAATCCTATGTTAGGTATATGAAACTGCCAATATCATAGTGCCCTTATAGAAATGGTGTGGTGTTATTGTGTGTCCACACCTGGAACACTGTTTATATTTCTGGCCACTGCATCAAAAATAGGAGATGGTAGAGTTTTTAAAAAAATGCAAAAAAGTGGCAACTAAATGAGGCTGCTGAAACAATGCCCCTTTCAGGAAAGATTACAACAACTGCAACTATTTTGCTTAGCAAAAAGGTGGGTAAGGGGACGACATGATAGAGATGTACAAAATTATGCATCATGTGGAGAAAGTGGGTTGTAAGACTGTTTTCTCCTTCTCTCATAATATTAGAACACAGGGTCATCCCATGAAGTTGATTGGTGGAAGATTCAGGATGGATAAGAGGAAGGCCTTCACACAGCACATAGTTAAACTATGGAATTATCTACCACAAGATGTAACAATGGCTGCTAATCTGGGTGGTTTTAAAAGGGAACTGGACACATTCTTGAAAAGAAGGCTGTCAGTGACTACTAGTCAATGGCTTTAGTAGAAGTGTGTCTTGGTGCAATGTTTCTCAGGTTTGCTTTTTCATTTGTTCATAAATTATTTGGAGCTGGGTGAGCAATGAGGTAGTCAGTTTTAATGCCAAAATGTTTAGGATGATTAAAACAAAAAGGGATGTTGAAGTGTTCCAAAGGATCTTTTCAAACTGGATAAATGAGCATCAAAATAACAAATTAGGTTTGGCATGAGCAAGTGTAAAGTGATGCACAGTGGGGCAAAACTGATTTCTAATATTCAAAACTCCTAACATATACGGATGGGAACTGAGCTGGTGGTGACTAACCAGTGCAGGGATCTGGCATGGTGGAGGATAGCTTGATGAAAGCATCAACCCAGTGTGCACATTTTGTGGTAAAGGCAAATTCCATGTTGGGTCTCATAAGGAAAAGAATAGAAAATAAACCTGCCAATATCATAATATCTCTTTACAAATCTATAGTGTGATCAGATTTGGAATGCTGAACATTGTTCTGGTCACCATACTTTATTCACTTATTGTAGAGCAGGAGAAGGTGTAGAAAAGAGCAATCAAGATGATCAAGGCACTAGAGGAAAGGTTACAATATCCTAAAAGTCAAATGTAGGCTGCTAGGTAAGAAGCTGAAAGCTAAAACTTCACAGTTTCTTTCACTGAAATGCCAGCAGTTCTACACACCGAGCTTGCTACACGGATATATTTATTAATTAAATTTGTATAAAAGTCTCCCACTGGCATTATGCTATCTGGGCAACCAAAAGCATCAATAATGGCACATGTGAGGATTCTCAATGCACAGATGAGACGCTGGTTTACAGAGAAGAGGTTTACATTTGGCAGTTACTGGTACTTGTTTGTTTATTTTAACAAGCCAGGCCTGTACAAAATGGATGAGCTTCACTTAAACTGGAATTGAAGGGAAGCAGAGCAGCTTTTAAATTGAACCCTGGGTGAAAGGGGTCGGAAAGCCTCTGGTTCCCTAATGGTCACTAAATCATCCCTGACCTGTTTTCAGTCACTCAAAGGGGATGCTGTAAAAATGATGCATTTTGTGAAGAAAGTGATCTATCTCCCATAATACTGGAAGCAGGGGTCATCATTCAGAACAGAGTTCTTCACATGGCACATAGCTAAATGGTGGAATTCATTATCACAAGAACTAGTTGTTGGGTACCAATCTGTACAACTTTAAAATGGAATTAATGTTACATTGCATTTATATTTTGCCCTTTTTCCTCCTGTGAGGAATCCAAGGTGGTTTACAGCATTGCATTCTCTCCTCACCACAATGGCCCTGTGAGGTAGGTTAGGCTGAGTGTATATGCCTGGCCCTTAGTCCCCCAGTGAGCTTCATGGCTGAGTGGGGACTAGAACCTGGATCTCCTGATCCAGTCCCAGTCCAGTACTCAAGCTACCACACCACACTGATTCTCTTAGTCAAATTCACAGAGGCTAAGACTATTGTCAGGATTTCAGACCTGCTTGGAAAGAATACTTGGGTTCAGTGCAAGCGTACAATCAAGCACCCAACAGTTTTATTTGCAGCTACAGAAATCCCTAAATTACAAGAGTGCTGCAGGGTAGCAGTTAAGACTGACTGCATGGATCAGAGCATGTTCAGAGTGTTTTATGGACTTGCAGTCATGTTCACTTGAGAGGGAGGGGAATGAGACCTTGAATGGGTGATATGTAAGAACAATACGAGAACAAACGGCAAATGTAGAAACATTGGGAAACCATTATAGACATGTTTGCTTTTTACAGTCTGAGGTAGGAATTTCAGGAAGACAATGAGGGTGCTGGCAGAAGGGTGAGGGGAATCTTCAAGATTACATATCGATTTGCCTGTCTTGGGGCTTGCCTCCTTTTCCCATAGAAGGAACCTGAATGAAAAAACCCTGCAGATTGAAGGGGGAAGAAAACAGGCAGTTTTCTATATTCTAAAGTATGACATGCATAAAATACAAAACTTTTGGACATGCACATAGTAGGCATGTCATGAGCGGAGCTGGCTAGAGCTGGGGGAGGGAGGTCAGACTAGATGGCCTGGGGAACCTCCTCTGACTCACTTTGTTTCTATGTTTCTAAACTTTCATTAGGGCAACTCCAACACTATCAATGGCTATTAGTCCCAATAGCTGTGTATTAGCTCCAGTACAAGAAACAGCCTGCCTCTAAATACTGTTAAACCGTCCAGAGACTTCAGTGAGGGATGGTCTAAAAAAGTTTTAAATAAATAAATAAAAACTCCAAATTCTGGGGAACATGGGTAGGATGTGGGCTTATCCCAGGCATCCGTTTGGCCACTGTGTAAACAGGGTGCTGGGCTAAATAGCTCTTTGGGCCCTTCTTATTGCAACAGTGTCAGGGCCAGTCCAGGCTTGTCACTGCCAGCCATCCCCAAATCTAAGCCAGGATGTTGGTAGCTGGCTGGGCTGGGGGCCAGCAGGGCCAGAGACCACTGGGCCAGCCTCTTTCTGGGGTAAAAGGTCTGACTGATCTGGATAGCCAGCTGGATGCAAGGGCCAGCACTACATGCTCCTGCTTGAGGAAGGCCCTGTGGCCTGGGCCCAAGAGGCTGCACTTCGGCCTTGGGGTGTGAGGTTTCCTACTCCAGCCCTGCAGGCCCTGACAGCAGCCACTGTGCAAAGCAGCGCTCAAACCACTGGATTCCTTTCAGTCAAGCAGGTATAAAAGGCTCGATCAGCCTTCCAGGCCAGCAGTTGTAACTCAAGCGGAAGAGCTGCCTTAAGAATTGCAGAGCCACTCCGCCTTCCTATGTTAATTACAACTGGCAGTGTTAGTCCAAAGAGGTGTGCCGTTAAAGGTTAACTATTTTATGCACAAATTCTATTGGGAACCCCATCCCTGTAATGCTCTGAAAGAAAACAGTGACTTATGCTTTTTCCTTTCCCAGGATGAAAAGAATCAGCTAATGACAACCAATGTATGGCTGAAACAGGTAATCAGTTTGTGTGTGTGTGAATGTGTGTCTGTATAAATATACTTATGATGATTGGCTGTAAATATTTTACAGGAGGTGCTTGAATTTAAGGAAATTTAGTCCCATTGACCTCAATGGATACAAGCTGGCTTACATCCCAGAAACTATTATCTAACTGTGATGCTACACAGAGGCAATGCTGATTAATGGCCTGCAAAGATGTTAGATGTTTATTACATTTGTAATAAAACTGATTCACGGAGGTGGGGAGGGATTATATTTCTAATGCAGCAGTTTTGGTGCTTCTGAGTTCCCTTATGAGACATCAGGCCATGACAAAAAAGCACCAGCTTCTGTGCTGCTACTTCCTGTCAAGATGCAACCATGGAATGTTGGGTGTACATGGCTTAGGATTCAAGGGAACAGGATCAGTTTATGCAGGGCAATCTCAGAGTGCCACTTAATGAGGAGGCTTCGAAGGCAGTCACAAGGGAGAGGGCCTTCTCAGTGACAGCCCCCCAATGGTGAAAAGATCTTTGCACTGAGGCCTGCTGGATGCAACTTGTCATCCTTACAATGCCCTCTAAGAAAGTCCTCTGTGCTGCAGCATTTAGCAATATGTAAGGTTTATTTAATGGTTTAATGGTGGCACCTATGTCAGGTATTTTTAATGGATCTACTCAATCTGCTGCTAAATTGTTTGCAAAATTTTAACAATATCTAGTCTGGAAAAAATTATGGTTGTTTTTATGGGATTATATCTTGTTTTTAGGAACTGCTGGCAACTTCCCAGAGAGCTTCATCTATTGGGGAGATAGAAATAAGCACATAAGTGAATTAAAATGTTGAGGCCAAGTAGGGCTGGCCAGTACTTTGAGGGAAATAGCTGTATGTTCCAGAATCTTCTCTAATAGAGAAAGATTTCAGGGCAGGCTCACAGGTGTTCTCTGAGGCAGAGATACTGGTGCAGGTGGGGTTCTTGGACAGCATAAAGTATGAAGTCCACAACTCAGGTACCAGAAACAAGATACCTTCGAGGTTTTGTTAAGTGTTTCTATTATGGTGTTTCCCAACCAGATGCCCCTCACATGTGTTGGACAACAACTCTCACTGGTTATGCAAGCTGAGGAAGATGGGAATTGTAGTTCAACAGAGGTGCTTGGTTGGGAAAGGCTGCTCGAGGGGAAAGGAGGGTTCCCTGAAGCCTAGTGCGACCAAGGGCTGGTGGGGGGGGGGGGGAATCCTCCACCTTGTATGACTAAGATAGCAGGCTTCTCTAGATGAGTCAATTATTGTGTGCCCACAATTCCCTCCTAGTGTTAGTTTGCAGCTACTTTATATAACAATGTCATCCTTCAGGGCCTCTCCCTTCCTTGTCAAGCATTTCCACAGCATTTTTTACACCAAGGGAATTGGTGTAAAATGAACCAGAATGAAAATTTCTTGTTGGCAAAAATTCTTTTGCAGTCCTACTGCACTGCAGAGCCACTTTGTGGTTGTATGATGGAAGATACAGACAGGCAGAGAGAGAGGATGAGAGAACCTTGGGTGGGGGGAGACATACATGTAAAGTATCTACATTTAATCACACCATGAGTCCTGAAGCAGAAGCCTCAGTGAAGTGGCAGGTTAAAAGCCCGTCATCTTGGTAAATAAAGGTGATAGGCTATATATTTCCTTCCTTGGCGATACCTAGAGTTTACTATAAGAGGACAGCTGGCCTGAATGTGCTGCATTCAGGCACAGTACATTAACCATGTACACTTCCCTCTTAAGTGCAAACCAGCCCCAGGCTGCTCCCCGCCCCCTTTTTAGGCAACCCACAGCTGTCCTTGAGCTGTGTGGCCCAGCCAAGTAATTATGGAAGAAAACTGGTTAATAAATTAATTTCGTTTCACCAGTTCAATTGTGGAGCATAATTTTATTTTAGAGGCACCACAGAGAACATTCTGTAGTGGTCGGGCCAGTTCTGTCAGCTGTACAGATTATCACTGGCTCAAAATCCCTTCCCTAGAGACTGGATCTACTGAAGTAATTTGTCCAGTTTCTGAAGTGCAGCAGCCTGGAAGCATGGCACTAGTTCTGGGCAGTGTTATAGTGGAACAACCTCAATAGGGTCAACACATAGGGGCTTTTTGATGAGCACGGATGTGGAGATTATCTGAGGAGCCCCTCAAGATTCCATGTGCTTTCTCAGCTTAGGCAGTAGTGGGGCAGAGACTGAGAAATGGATTTTCTTATCCCCAACAATATATTGTTGTGGGCTGTCTCTGCTCTAATGCAGGTAGTTTGAGTTGGTTTGATCTTGAATGGGTGATTAAGACCCATTTGCTTTAGAAAAGAGCTGTCCCTGGTGGAAATGAAACATCCTAGAACTTATTTGTTGATATAGAACAACAGAGATGCCGTAATTTTGGAGGCACCCTTGGGTGTGGGATTACAGAGACCCCAGGATGACCACCTGTGCTTCAAAAGTTACCACTTTGCCACTGGTGCTGGGAAGTAGGACAGAACCATTTGTGTGTAAGGGGATATGAGAAAGAACCTGGGGGCTTACCTTCCTCAGTATGTCAACCTTCCCTAAAAATTTAGCACCCAGTTTTTGAAAAAGCCAATCTCTAATTCTTTTACATCTAAAGAAAATAAACAGTCATCCATGCAGGTGGTACCATTCTCTTACCCAGTGGCTCAGTCAGAAATCCACCAAATCCTCCTCTCCAGTGTTGGATCAATGAGTATGAAGGCCCTGAAATAGATGATTCATAGATTCATAGAAGAGTAGGGTTGGAAGGGGCCAAGAAGGCCATCAGTCCAACCCCCTGCTGGTGCGGGATGCCAAGGCACACCATCCCACTCAGATGACTGTCCAGTTTTGCCCTGAATGTCTCCAGAGAGAAGCTCTTGGCACTTTTAACTATGATTCTGTTTGAATGTCCAAGTATTTGCACTGAATATAAAGTTAATTTGTTCAATAATGTCTATAAAAATGCATGTAACATTGTTGTAATTTATTTGGAACCCTATATCACCCCTGGATCATTTGCATTTATTTTTCACCCTCTTCCCCTAATTTCTGAGCTAGGACTAAGACAAGCCACCAGAATTCAGAGTAACACAAAAACTCCCTTTCTGAACTGCTCCCTAGTTCTCGACGTGCCTAAATGCAGCTCAGGTTGGCATGATTTGTACTGCTGGAGAGGACGTGCAAAATTCCCTTTACTTCCTTTGTTGGCAAAGCAGGGCATCTCAGCCCTTGGGGACTATTATTTATCTCCTGGAGGGCACAAGAATGAGAGTTTGGTTGACCTGAAGTTCCTTCAGTCAGTTAGATTCTCTTTCCTCCAAGGTATTATTTAGAGGCTTACTTTAAATTGTTTATGGTGTAATCCTATGCAATGCACTCTCATTAGATGGAACGGTTCATAATATCTAAGGCCAATGTGGGAGAAGGTTAGAGATGAATTTTACTTCCTTTTGTACAATTTTGGTTGACCAGTCAATCAAAATAACTAACTAAATAAATCTTTTTAAAATGATGGCTTAACTTCAATTTACTGTTCATATGCTGGAAAATAATCCATAGGCTTAATAGTCTTCAAGATTTTTAGATTTTGATTTAGATTTTTTCCCTTTGGCTGAAATAATGGCACTTACTACAGTCATATAAGTAGCCTTCTTCAACCTAATGTTCTGCAGATGTTTTTGAATTCAGTTCCTATCAGTCCTAGCCAGCATGACCAATGTTCAGGAATGCTGGGAGTTGTAGTCCAAAACATCTGAAGGGTCCCTGGTTAGTTAAAGGTGATATACAGCTTAAATATTAGCTGAAAGAAAGCAAAAGAATGATAAGAATGTGATTCTATGTCTATGTCAAAAGTAAACCCCACTGAGCTCAATAGGAAATACTTGCCAGGTAAGAATGATAGATTGCTGCCTAAAGCAGTTGTTTCCAATATTTTCAGAAGCAGGCATGAGTCATCCTTTAACTGGTCAAATAACTGGCCAAATGGAACTTTTTACTCTGCATCTCTGTCTTCCTCCTTTTCTTCCTCCCTATCTTCTCCTTAAACTAAAAGAAAGAAAATGATGGTGGCACAGATGGTACAAGCAAGCCTAGATCGGAGCACAACACAGTTGAGAGTTGCATCCCCCGAGTTAAAGACCAGTAGATAAACTAGACATTCTAATTCCACAAATTTCAATGTTTACACAAATGTGTTTATCACATGAGTGCCTCAATCTCTGAAGGCAACTCAGCACTAATTTTGCCACTCCTTCATCTGAAATGAAATCCTATCTGTGTCTCAGGTGAGCCAGAAGCATGCTGGCAATAGAAGGGCTGTCTCTGACAAATGCAAAAGCAACACAGCTATCCATGGCAATCTTAAGGGATGTGTGTCTGGCCTTGGACATAGGCAGTGGTCTGGAGTGAGGCAGGGAGTGAAGGATAAATCAAGTTGGAAGCACCAAAGAATCAGTCAAGGACAGACCAGGAGGCAGGAGCAAGTCAGCAGTCAGGATCAAATGGCAACCAAAGATAAAGAAATGGGACAAAGCTCAGGAAGACTTTGATGCTGAAGGATGCTAGTGAGGAGCCCCCACTTCATCACCTGCATTGGCTTCCAGTCTTTTTCTGAGCTCAATTCAAAGGGGTGATCCTGACCTTTTACGCTCTAAACAACTTGAGGCCAGAGTATCTAAAGCAGCCTTTCTCAACATAGTGCTTTCCACATGTGTCAAACTCCAGTTCCCATAATCCCCAGCCAGCAGGGGCATTGGCCACACTGACTGGAGATTATGGGTATTGTAACACAATGCTGCTGGAAGTTGTTGCCTCCTGCATGTATCTACTTGGTGCCCATTAATAAGAGTCTTCCCTCCTCAAGAGGGTTTGCCTGGTGCCTATGCTGTTACCTTTCTGCTTCCAGGAAAAGGCCTTGATTTTTCTCCAGGCATTCACCCATTCATATATATATTCAGTTCTATGCAATGTGTTGTTTTGTGTTGTATTTTGATGTTTAACTTTTTGTAATCTCCCAGATAATGTCTGTAATTGGGCAGATTAAAATATAATAAATAAATGCATCTATATGTACATACATACATAAGATACAACTGGAGCAGGAAGCTTTCTTATATTCCTTCCTGTTCAGGAGGATGCAGTGGCCAGCTTTGGTAGGTGAATTTAGGCCAGTGATCCAGGCTACTTTACTGAGAAGCTGCCACTGTTTGCAGTGCAATGGCTCCCCATATGGGGAGCTGTCCACAGAATCCCGCAGATCAAGGCAGAATACACACAACTATCTCCCATGGTATTAGCTGACAGAATAAAGGCACCTTTGACTTCTAAGAGCTTCTGACTGGGACTGGAGTGGGAGGAGATTGTGCCTTTCCAGGAGGCCTCTTAGAAATTCCCAGTTCACTTACTGAAAAGAACAATTGGCCTAGATGGATCCACAAGTGTACACTTTGCTGTCTTCTTAGATTAAAGACATGGGTGAATTTGTCTTTAGAGAAGGACACAGGATCTATGCAGAAGCCTTGGAGTAACTGGTGTGCTGGAAAGTAGTGGAAAGAATTAAACATGCATCATCTACTTGTAGGACATAATTGATTATTCATATCTGAAGCGTGTAAACATCAAAGTGGGGGAAGATTTTTTTTAGCGCATTATGCAGTCACTTAACTAGGAATAATGACATGAAATTAAGCAACTGTAACTCTGAGTAGAGACTATCTGCAACTCTTGGTTATGAATCCCTGATGCTGTCTCCAAAAACAACCCCTGTGGGTAGGGATTTGGTGTGAAGAAGCAGTGAGGGGAGGGGTGCTCAATTGTTTTCCTGTTTTCCGAATCTCCACTCCAAATTGTCCCCACATCTTTTTGAAACCACTGGCGGAGAAAAGTTCAAAACACACTGCATGCAGGGTGACTTCCTTCTTAGTAGGCATGTGTAACTGCTGTACAGCACTCTGCTGAAATGCCTGGAGTTCAACACTTTGCATCACTGAGCAGCAATAGGAGAAAGATGGGCTTGGGGAAATGAAGTTAAGTTCTGATGGTTCAGGAATAAAAAAGCAGAGGGAAACTGAGAAGAAATGTTCTGAGGAAAGTGTGAAGAGGGAGAAGCTGAGAGATCTTAAGGATACTGAGAGAAGAGAGCAGCAGCATCTGCCCTGCCCCCAGTTACTTGTCAATAAATGTTTGATAACCAGCCTGCTGCTTACAGTAACTTCTGAGTCTTGGACTGCACAACTAGAAGTTTTTGAGATCTACCTAGGTAGACTGTGTCACTCTCAGATTCCTTTAAATCAGGAGTATCCAACCTTTTGGCTTCTCTGGGCCACACAGAAGAAAAAAAATGGTCTTGGGCTGCACGTTAAATATACAAGCACTAACAAAAGCTGATGACCCCCCCCCCCAAAAAAAAAGGTCTGTACATAATTTTTTTGATATCTGCCACCACCATGCATACAAAAAATAGCAAGAGCATACGTACATTTATTTTACATGAAGTTGTGACGTGATATTGCCATCTGCGAAGTTCACGCTCAAGAACCACGCAATTGAGTCACCCCCAGAATTGTAAAAAAGATCTCAGTGTTTGAAGCAAGTTTACAATTTTACGTTGGGCCGTATTCATAGCCCTCCTGAGCTTTGTGCGGCCTGCAGGCCATGGGTTGGACACCCCTGCTTTAAATAGATTATGGTGTGTTCCTATGCAATAAACCCTGGAGAGAGGGAATACTTCAAAATATCTAATGCCAAAGTGGGAGAAGAATGGAGGCGATCTTCACTTCCCTTGTAACAGGTGTCCCCTTTGGTGGACCCTTGCACCTGTTTAGAAGAGGCACACTGGCAAAGGCTGAGCTGGGGCTGGAAAGGCCACAGGATTTCTTTTTTCCTAGACCTTTTCTTTTCCCTCCCCCTGCCCACCATTTACCTCCATTTCTCTCCCTCTGAGGCTATTTTTGCAGCCTTGGCAAGCAGCTGGCACCATTTTTCTGCCAATGGCTGCAAGGGGACTGGGGAAAAGATTAGATTCTGGAGTCCCTCTTCTGTGTGTTTGGGCTTTGGAGGCAGGGACTCTAATAGTCTGCAGGATGCTCTCCCCATAAAATGCCTCTTTCTTCCATAGGAATGTTTGTTGGCTTTTTCCTCTTCCCCTCCCTCACTTACTCCTTCCTCTTTAAATAAATAGTTGTTCTTATTTTATAAGTTGTTCTCTGGTTTTCCTCCCACTCCTTTTTGTGGAATGGGGTCCTGATAGGCTGGAAACACAGTCTGGTAGTTTGTAGGTCAGCATTTTTTCTCTTCCTTGTTTCCCTATTATATGAATCTCCATCTTTCCATCACCCTACAGAATTTCTGGTCGAGAAAGTGGTATTGGGCTACCTCACTTCCTGACAGGCTTCTGTGCCCATTATTTAATTAATATTTAATTTACTTAATATTTAATTATTTAATTAATATTTAACTAAATATTAAATATTTAATATTCTGCTGTGCAACGCATGCCACAGTGCAAGTGATGCAGAAGGAGAGGGTATTTGAAACCCCTTCCAGTAGCATGGAGGATATTGCAGTGGGCGGTGGGATTTGGATCTTGTGGGAGTCCTGTGTCTGAATTCTGAATGGGAAGATGTTTGCATTGCTCATATTGATTTTAGTGAGCAAAATTGTTCTTTTCTCTTGCATTCCCGCGGGGCAACAAAAATTCCCTCCATAAATAATAAATGTAAGCAGAGAGCTTCTTTTTTTTCGTTTATTACTGTAAGCCTGATGCCATTCTAAGCAGTTTGGCTTCTACACTGCGGCATGAAACCAATGTAAGCTTGCCAGCTGCCCTGAAAAAGAGCAATTTGGCCTACTCTTGTATCATTAGGAGTAGCCTGTGCTGTACGAATCGGCACGGAGAACTTTATACATCATAGAAATAAGTATGCTCACCTGATAATGTCTGCAGATCAAGTTGCTTTTCAGAGATTAGTAGCAAGGTCCAGTTTGAAAAACAGAGTGGTAGCCATAAAAATGCAATGCAACCTCCCCTCTTTAAAAAAAATAAAGACAAGAATATTGTTGTGCAGTTTGTGAAGAGAGCTGAGGTTAAGGCTGCTTCATTCTCAAAGGTCAAGTTTGCATTGTTTTCTGTTAGCTCCCTTTCTCACTGGGAAAAATCTTATCTCCAGTCTACTCATCAGAGATACAATCTGTTCAGCACCAGAAGAGGAGGCAGAGCCTGGAGAAGAAGCTGTCAGGACAGAGGAACCCAAACAGACTGTACTAGATCGATAACCTGACCTGGAATTAGGAAGCTTGATTCATTGAGTTTATCAACATCTCAGTCACAAGACTTCTGGGGGACATGTGAAGTAAAAAATAAAGGAAGAAGTAAATGCCATGACAATAAAATCAAAATAAATTGCTTTAAAGTGCAAAGTAACAGGTTAAAACAGTTCACTAATGACTACCATAGTGTAAAAGAAAAAATATATAGAACTAGACATTCACATCAAAACCACAGCTTATTATAATGGCATAGTATAACATTGAAAAGGTCTTTTTGGTTGGTATCAAAAAGTCAAGGGAAGTCGGAACCAAGAGCGCCTCTCTGGGGATTGTATGCCAAAATCACCGGGCCACTGGTGAAAAGGTCTTTTTTCTCTGAGCTATCTTCCTATGCCCACATTCCTAAAATCAATTGCCAAGAGGGAATTTCACCTTTGCAAGGGGAAGATTCAGCAGGGTACTGGCATGTTTGCGGCTGACTTTTCAAGCCTGATATTGAGGCAAAGGATCTGAAATAATACCAGTTGACAGGGCCAGGTCTTTGCAGTCACAGTCCCTTGCCCCACTTTGGCCTTGGGGCTGCTGTGATGTGCTTCTGTGAACTGAGATTGGACATATGATTGGGCTGCCTTTAAGGGACCATTCTAAGTTTATTCTTGGCTTGGAATGATCAGCTAACTAAACCTGAAAGTGTAACTCCGCTGCTTTTTCTGATTGTTAAAGGAATGGATTGACCACAAATTGTGCTGGAATCCTGAAGACTATGGTGGGATCACAGCAATTCGGGTCCCATCTGAATCCCTGTGGCTCCCAGATATTGTTTTGTTTGAAAAGTGAGTATAGGATTCCTACCATTTTGTATTTGTATCGTATTTTTGGAACTTGTGGCACATGGTCAGGGCCCATATATCCTGCTTTAAAAAATGCCTATCTGGTCCAAGTTCAATTTAAAGATAAAGAACCATAAAAAGCTAGTCTAAAGGCCTGAGTTGTGTGTTATTCCTATTGAAATCACAGCAATCATTTATATATTAACACAATCTAAATCTAAACACAATCTAAATTTGCAAATGTAAATGTTACACAGTTCTGTCTCTTGGTAATGCATTTCCTCTTTTTTGGCAGTGAGTAAATGGCACCTTAGTTCAAAGTGCTCAGGAAAAGCCAAGAAGTTATTTCTTGGCTTATTTATTTGTATAGCACCATTAGTATGTCTGGTGCTTTACAAACTAACAAAGGCAAAAAGACAGGTCCCTGGCCCAAGGAGCTTACAGTCTAAATTTCAATAGAGGAGAGACAACATAAGAGGAGAAAGGTGTTGGCAGGTTAATGTGTGTAAGTGAATTGAAGGGTACATACTGTTTGTATCACTCGCTTGCTTACTCAAATATTACTACTAGGCTGCCTTTAAGGGAGAAACCCTCTTAAAGATTGTTGTTGTTGTTAGTCGCGAAGTCATGTCCGACCCGTCACGACCCCATGGACAGCATTCCTCCAGGCCTTCCTGTCCTCCACCATCCCCCGGAGTCCACTCAAGCTCACACCAACTGCTTCAGTGACTCCATCCAGCCACCTCATCCTCTGCCATCCCCTTCTTCTTTTGCCATCTACTGTTCCCAGCATTAGGCTCTTCTCCAGGGAGTCCTTCCTTCTCATTAGGTGGCCAAAGTTTTTGATTCACTGGAGAAGGAAATGGTAACCCACTCCAGTATCTGTGCCATGAAAACCCATGGACAGTACCAAAAGGCAAAAAGATATGACACCAGAAGATGAGCCCCTCAGGTCGGAAGGTGTCCAGTATGCTACTGGGGAAGAGCAGAGGGCTATTACTAGTAGTGCCAGAAAGAATGAAGCGACTGGGTCAAAGCCGAAAGGACACTCTTAAAGATAGGTGACTGCAAATCAGGAATCGTGAACCCTTTTCAGTCCAATGGCCAAATTCAATTTAGAAGAAGCTCTTGAGGGCTGTATTCCAGTAGTGGGCAAGGCCAAAGGCAAAATTGGGTAACTAAACCCACTTCATGTGGTGAATGATGGCCTTCTAAGATGGCCTCACATTTGTAAGTACTTGCTTTTAAAATTATCTGCATATATGCAAGTGTATCTCTCTTTCTCTCAATCTCTCTGGTGCTATCTAATTGTTTGGAAGCACTTTTTAATGGATTAAAATACTTTGAATGGGTTAATTCTGTCTTCCCCAACCTAATGTTGGGAATGATAGAAGCTGCAGTCTAACAGATCTGGAGGGCACCAGGTTGGAGAAGGTTGGATTAATTTCAGCAAATTAATTTATGAAACATTGGAGTCTTTATGTGAATCACATACTTCGCTGTGTTTGCAGTGGATACGTCTTTGTTCCTAGCTAGTTGATTGTAGGCCTTCTACTCCTGGACTAGTAAGCCAAAGGGCACACTATGGCAGACCTGGATGACATGTTTGTTTTTTTACTAAAACTCTAAATTCCACTTGCAATAGCCAAGTGAAAAACTTACATACTTCAAATTAAAATAGAGTGCCTTTAAGCACATTCTGAACCTAGGAATTTGTTTCAGTGTTCCCCATTCTTTCCCTCCAAAGTTCACTCTTGGCTGCTCCAAGTTTTCTTCATTTCAGCTGTCTATGCAAAAATGAAATGATTTTGTTCCTGACACTTGATATGATGTATGGTCTGCTGTTTCCCTGTCTACCATTACTGAAGCTATAGAAAGCAGAATTGGCAGGTAAGGAAAAGAATCAAAACTAGCCACTTGAAACACAATTCAGAAACTTTTCTTCTCTTCCACCCCCTCCCCTTTCCAGTGCGGATGGCCGCTTTGAAGGTTCGTTGATGACAAAAGCCATCGTCAAATATAATGGGATAGTAGTCTGGACACCTCCAGCAAGTTATAAAAGTTCCTGCACTATGGATGTAACCTTCTTCCCATTTGACAGGCAGAATTGCTCAATGAAGTTTGGATCATGGACCTATGATGGCAGTATGGTCGACTTAATCCTAGTAGATGAAAATGTGGACAGGACAGACTTCTTTGATAATGGCGAGTGGGAAATCCTAAATGCGAAGGGAATGAAGGGAAACCGGAAAGATGGCTTGTATTCCTACCCTTTCATCACCTATTCTTTTGTTTTAAGACGCCTCCCTCTATTTTACACCCTCTTCTTAATCATCCCATGCTTGGGATTATCTTTTTTAACAGTGCTTGTTTTTTACTTGCCTTCTGATGAGGGGGAAAAACTGTCACTCTCGACTTCTGTCTTGGTCTCCCTTACTGTTTTTCTCTTAGTCATTGAAGAAATCATCCCCTCTTCCTCCAAAGTTATCCCTTTGATTGGGGAATACTTGTTGTTCATCATGATTTTTGTAACCCTATCAATCATCGTGACTGTTTTTGTCATTAATGTGCACCATCGTTCATCAGCAACCTACCATCCAATGGCTCCTTGGGTGAAAAGACTCTTCCTCCAGAAACTCCCCAGGCTGCTCTGCATGAAAGGGCATATAGATCGCTATTCATTCTCAGATCCTGAAGGGACGCTGAAACAAAAGCCAGCAAGAAAGCATAAACACAAGCAATTCAAGGACAGAGAAAAAATTGTGATTGCATTCTTGGAAAAGGCCGCTGATTCCATCAAGTATATCTCCAGGCATGTTAAGAAGGAACACTTCATCAGGCAGGTATGTTAAAGATCAAGAGGATTGCTTTAGATCTTTAGCAGTCTAGTTTTCAGATTATCATACTGAAGATCTATTGTGTTTGAGATTTGTAAAACAAATATACACACTCAGGTTCTCTTAAGAGTTTGGAAACACATTTTGGTTAATCTGGCTAATATTCTCAAAGTCCAGCATCAAAATTCTCCAAGTCTGGATGATCTACTTTACCTGTGTTAAATGCTTCTTTACAATGCACTTGGTGAGGGAGACTATTAGACCAAACAAACAAACAAACAAACAGAGCCCCCGTCCCCCAACATTAGGCTTAACAGGTCCAGTGAATCTCTGCTTGTATCATGAAACATTAGCTACACGATGTCAATACATTTCCTGCCCCCAAAAGATGCTTCTCAGTGCTAAATGGCTACTACAGATTGGGAGAACCAGTTATCACTGCTTAACCCCTAAAACCAACCTGCTGTTTAGGACAGCCAGTGCTTGAAATTTGCTGACGCTGTATATAGCTCTCTCTAAACTACAAGCCCGAGGACAAATATGACCTTCCAAGGAGCTCAGTTTGGCCATCTGGGGTTCTCCAGAAGGCTGTGACCCATTTCATGACCCAGCCAGCTACCGGGGGGGGGGGGGGGGCGCTTCCCAACTTTGGTGCACTTACTAAAGGTTGATGTGTTTCTGCTAAGGCTTAGTTACTGGCAAGAAATGCTTTAAGCTGCAATACAGTGCTATAGATGTGTATGTCTTTTAAAGGATTTTGGCCCCACCCTACTTGCATTCAGCCCTGCCCTCTACTGGCCCTTGAGAGCAACTCCAAAATTGAACTTGGACCTCGGATTGAACACTGATCACCATCCCAGCCCTAAGTGATCTCATGGTTGCCCTACTCAGCAAATCATGGGTGGGGAACAGATGCTGGGTGGCAGCTCCCATCAGACTCAACCAGCACAGGGAGCGGTAAGAGGACTTATCATCCAGCCAGTTAGTTCCTGCAGACCCTTGTTTCCAGTCTCTTCTCTAAATAACGATTCTACTTTACAGAGCAGGAAAAGGCTATCAGAAGCATGGCCCCAAATCTATGTTTAGGACAGACAACATGGATTTCTAAGCCAATCTTCACTGAGCATTTTAGCTTGTTCATGTAGCTTCTGTTCCATGTTACCCAAAAGGTGTTCTCCATGTGGGCCATTCACCAAAAGTAGTCACACTGCAAAACTTTTGTAATGTGTGTAGGCCCAGATAATAGCAGTGCTTTCAGTCTAGCATAGTGCCTGCCTACATTAAATAACAACATGCCTAAATTTCTGAAGGTATGTGATTGGTCAAGCTAGGATGGTCTGGGCTTGACCAGTACTTGATGGGAGACTGCCAGAAGCATCTTGTGTTTTGCCTAAGGGTTCCCTCATGGAGGAAAGCTGAGATACCAAAGTAACAAAAGTTGTTTTGGTATCATTTTAAAGGTTGGTTCTCTGTTTTCAAGAAGAGACTCTAGTATTCACAAGTGAAGACCTGTAACCGATACAGCACAGCCATTTATTGGGAACAAAGTAAATTCCAAGTGTATTTCAAAGCAGCTTTTTGGTTATATAAATTAGGCACACCACTCATGACTACCATTTTTCTTTTCTAGGTAGTACAAGACTGGAAGTTTGTAGCTCAGGTCCTTGACCGCATCTTCCTGTGGCTATTTTTGGTGGTGTCTGTGATGGGCTCCATTCTTATATTCACTCCTGCTTTAAAGATGTGGTTGCATAGTGGTTTGTAGAAGCACGCCCTTATGGGAGAATTTGCTGAAGGAAAACAACAGAGGTCAATATCGACGGTTAGTTATTATTCAGTGTGTACCTAGAGAACTTGAAATTTCACTCACACTGGGAGAGATCCATGTGGATGATGCTTATACACTCAGATCAAGTTTTAAAGCTGAATTGTATGCTGATTAATCTGGGGCCAAGACCTATTGAACTCAGTGGGATTCCTTGAGTAAGCATGTATAGGATTGCACTATTAACTTTTCAAAGTGTTGCACAAATGAAGATATCAGCTTCTTTATCTATTCTATTGGTAGGCAATTATCTGCTTACTCAGATATATTGGTCAAGAGATAAGCCTATACATGTTAAGCACAGAAACCAATTGGTTTTATATCGCTTTGCACCAGGGAAGGAGAACCTGTGTCCACTAGATGCTCATTCCCATCATCCCAAGCTAGCATAATCAAGAATGCAGGCAGCTGTAGTCCAAGAACATCTAGAAGGCCATACATTTCCCATCCCTAGTTTAAAATGTCATGGTTTCTCTTCAAAGAATCCTTGGAACTTGGTTCAGTGATGGTGCTGAGAGTTCTCTGTTAGCGATCCCAAACATTTCTCCCACAACTATCTGGGAGAAGGACTGGAAATCCTAAGAGGAGAGAAAATTAAATGAAGCTGTTAGTGATATATAGTTAATCCCAATTTAAAATCTTTATTCATTTATTTTTTTAAACAATCATCTATAGCAATATATCTGTGGATAGAAGTCCACTGTGGCCATGGGAAATATGGTTAATTATAAGGGAACTACTTTATTCAGACATATTTAATATTGTGATTAAATATTCCATTTGATGCAATTGACTACAGAAATGAGAAAACTCTGTGCACTTCTTGTTCTAAATTTTAAGAATAGTTTAGTAATATATGGAGGCAAGGGCACTTTTGCATAAGCTTATGAAGAGTAAGTATAATAAGCACAGATATTTTTATATTTTAATATATATAACATTAATAACTCAGTTTACATGTGTATTGTGCACAGTAACCAGTGACCTCTCATGGTGGGTGACATCTTGTTGGTTCCCCCCTCCCCCTCATTTTTGAAAGCCCTTCTCTGTTTAAAGTCCTATCCTCTCCCAGTGCCTTTCAGCTCTTGGAAAGAAAGGGCTTTTCCAGGTTGTAATCCCCTCCCCACATCAATGGCACTGGAGAGTAAAATATTCCAACATGCCCATGGAGGGCATATATACCTCAATTGTCCTTCAATATATATACAATAACCTCACCCTGAAGTCCTTCACATTTCTGGATTTCCCACCTATTGCACTCCTTGGGATTTATTTTGGAATAATCATGCTTAGAACTGCATTGCAAAATTATGTACAGAATTTATTTATGTATTTAAAACCTTTCTATACTATAGCCAATTGGCTCTCTGGATGGTTTACAAACATTTAAAATAGAATGAAACCCAACATTAAAGGTAAAGGTTTCCCCTTGACATTAAGTCCAGTCATGCCTGACTCTAGGGGGTGGTGCTCATCTCCGTTTCCTAGCTGAGGGAGCCAGTGTTTGTCTGCAGACAGTCTCCATGGTCATGTGGCCGGCATGACTAAACACCGAAGTGCACGGAACGCTGTTATCTTCCCACCGAAGTGGTACCTTTTTATCTACCTGCATTTGCATGCTTTCGAACTGCAAGGTTGGCAGGAGCTGGACATTACAATAAGATAAAAACAAAAACAATTTCACAATTGTGATCAATAAAAATGAAGTATACAACTGTAGTGGTAAAGAACACAATATGAAAGCAATAACAATAAATAAATAGTAATTAAATAATCCAAAGTGCCACAATAAAATAAAATATAAAATTCCAACAATTAAAATACTGAGAAAATAAAAAAGGTTTTAGTTTGGTGCCAAAATGTGTAAAGTGTTGGCACCAGGCACATCTCTCTGGAAAGCTGTTTCCATAAATGGGGTCCCACTGTTGAAAAGTCCCTTCTCCTAGTAGCTGCCTCCTTTATATCCTTTACTGGTGGCTCCCAGAGAAGGACATTTGACAATGAACTTAAGGTCTTAGTGAGCATGAATGGGAGGAGACATGCCATCAGATATCCAGGTCCTAACTTGTTCAGGGCTTTATATGCCAATTTAAGCACCTTAAACCGGGCCCGGACTTCACTTGGCAACCAGTAAAGATGCTATAGGACTGGTGTAATGTGTTCATGCCTCACAGTTCTTGTAAGGAGGCAAGCTGCCCTATTTTGAACCAATTGCAGTTTCCTGACTGCTTTGAGGGCAGCCTCAGTGGTTCAAATGAGAGGTCATCAGGGTGTGGATCACAGCTGCCAGGTTCTGCCTGTCCAGATAGGTAGGAAGTTGATAAATCAGCTGGAACTGCTAAAAGGTGCTCCTGGCCATGGAGCAAACCTGGTGTTCCAGAGACAGCTCTGGGTCCAGAAGCACCCCAAACTTTGTCCTTTAGAGGGAGTGCAACCCTGTCTGGGACAGGGCAGATGTCATCCATCTGGACAAAGGACCTACCTACCGCTAGCACCTCCATCTTGTCTGGATTACGCTTCAATTTATTAGCCCTCTTCCAGTCCATCACCTTGCTCAGACATTGGTTCAGCAAATTCACAGCCACAGCTGGATCACATGAAAAGGAGTAGAGCTGAGTGTCATCAGCATACTGGTGACAGTGCAGCTCAAACCTCTGGATGACCTTTCCCAGTGGCTTCATGTGGGTGTTGGGGGAATAATATGGAACCTGCAGTACTCCATGGTGTAATAGCTATGGTGCAGAGCCCCCCCCCCCCAGTGCCACCTTCTGGACTCAGCCAGCCAAGTAGGAGTGGAACCACTGCATAGCAGTGCCTCCAGCTCCCAACCTGGCCAGCCTATCCAGAAGGATACCACAGTTGATGGTATCAAAAGCTGCTGAGAGATCCAGGAGAATCAGCATTTCAGGGTTGGAGAACTGAGAGCAGAGCTGACGATACACGAGGTACACAAGCTTGGTTCTTTCAATACTACCATAGTTTCTGATCAAGCAGTTTTTACAGGTTTCTAGAGCACATCAAGCAGTACCTGAGCATTGCAATGCCACCTTCCTTCTACTAGCACAACCAGTGCTTCAGCACAAAGGGCCCTGATTTTGGTCTGACTGTTGCATGAGATGCTGTGGATCATGGCCACAATCAGCAAATCCCCTTTCCCCCATTCCAAATAACTGGAGCACTTTAGACCTGTTTTTAATGGATCTTTAAAACAATGAAAGCCCAAGTGGATACACATGTACATGCATCCTCTCATCTGCACAAGTGGACTTCGATTAAAATGAGTGAGGGTGGATGTGTTTCCTTTTGAAAAGTTTCCCATTGGAGTGAAAATGATGAGCACCACTGACTTGCAGGCCGGTCTGGTCAATCCACCACACCACTAACCCTCGTCTGGAGCAGGAAGAAGCGGCTTCAGTTTGTATTTAACAGACTTTTCTTCACCCTTGCAGTGAGGCTTCTCTTGCTCAAATGATCAAACTGCCAAAGCTGGGGCTGCAGCTTGAATTCTGGTAGTATTAAAGAGATGCTGCTTCTATGGCGCTTTCTATGCAATTGTCCATACATAGCCTAACTTGTGCGCCAAGATTGGTAGTGAATGAATAATAGTGAGTACACAGCCAAGTTATGCAAGGTTAGTAGTGAATTAATCAGCTTGGCAGTGGAGCTGCTGAACTTTTCCAGTGTTAAGGACCAAGAGCCTGCATGGCCACTGAAAACCCTTCCCCAAAAACAATTCTCCCACCACAAACCCAACCAACGGCTTACAGGTAGTTCTCTGGTTAGAAATGATTTGGTTCCTGAGAAAATGGAAATTCATCTTTAAGTCAAATTTGCATTTAAATTGGATCATGTATAGCCAGCCCTATACATTAGAGGTACAGGACCCCATGAAAGTGGAAAAATTGCAAATATTTCTGCCCTGCTCCCCAGCTCTCCAGTGCCTCCATTTTGCAGCAAGGAAATGCCAGAGAGATTTCCCTCTGCAGATGGGCAGGGCATGCTTTGGGGACCTTCTCCTCTGCCCTTTCAATACTTCTTTCTCCATGGTGATGCTTTGGAGGCCCTCCCTCACTCCTCTTTTGCTTCCTCTCTATGGTGATGCTTTGGAGGTCTCCCTCTCTACTTTTTCACATCCTTTTTCTCTATGGTGATGATGATTTCATGCAGAAATTTAAAAAAACTAATAGGCTTTATTGCAGTTCATTCCTATATACAGGTTGTTCATAACTCAGATGTTTGTAACTTAGGGACTGCCTCTACTGGTACTGTCTTGTTCAGTTTCTGACACGCAATGACCACTGCATGGCAGAGCAGCTGATAAGTGTGTACACAGATGGAAGAGCCCTAAGTAAGCATGGAAGAGCAAAACCTGGAATACAAGAAGTCTGCAATGCTTAATTAGAAGGTTTATATTTTTGCAGTGTTTATTTTTGCAATGGAAAAAAGTGCCAAATGCCCACCAGACCATTCCTGAAACCAGGAAATAAGTGCTATGCCCAATGAGTGGATTTGAAGCTGAAAGAAATTTCACTAGTATGTGGGAAGCCCGTGTACTCTGCACAGAGCAATTGGGAAGGGGGAGATGCGCCAGCTTGTTTTTCTCTATATCTCACTATGTTTGAGAATAGATACTTATTTTATTATACCCCCTCAGCTGAAAATTCTGAGGGGGATCTGGAATATCTCCTTTTTTTTTACATGCACCCCCCTTTCCTATGTCTCTAGCAGTCATTTTAGGGGAAAGCTGAGGAATTCTAATGCTGAAATGACATCCTGATATCTACTTAAGGCAGCAGAAACCAAATGTAGATAATTCCACCCTGTGTCTTTGAAATGAGATTGTCAGCCCTCCCCTGGCCAGGTTGACTGGGACTGATGGGAACTGGAGTTCAGATTCCCCAGGTCTGGCATACTTGCCAGGGCATGAAATGGTAGATCTTTTTCTGCTCCAACATTTAGTCCACACCCCCTTGGCTTAACCCTAGCACAGCGAGTAAAAGTGTTGCAGTGAGCCACAATTCTTATCTGTACTGTATGTAAGCATGGCACCGCTTTGAACGTGATCAGCCAAAAGTGGCCGTTACACATGAGCTGTACATGGGTGTAAACATCATTAATAAAAGCAATAATGAATCATCTTGAGACTGTCACTGTTGTTTTGTGCGCTGACAAAAAATTGGGAACAGCAGAAAAGTGGAGCGGTGGTTAAAGACGTGGAGTTCTAGCCAGGCAGCAAGGGCAAGCAAGAGCATGCTGCACAGAGCTGGTATGTCATAAATAGCTTTGCTCCAGTTTTACAGAGCAGCAGTATGCTGTCCTCATTTATTTATTTATTAATCAGATGTTTAAAAATCCCTCCCTGTAGTAAAAATGGCCCTCTGGGGCCACTGGGCTGTACCCACTGCCATTCACATGTTGTCATTTCTCTTGTTTCCACATTGCAGGTGCTCTTTCAAGTTCAGACAGCACCTCAAACTGTAAAGTATCCTGGCTGCTAATAATGTGATACATTAACTCTTTAATGCTCCAGTTTTCAATGAGTTACTTAAAAGGGACTTTCAAAACAAGGGCAAACATTACAAGACCTGTGAAAAGCATTTATTATTACATTTGACATTATGACAAATCACAGTAATATGCAGTTGACCACCCATCCCTCTAACAATTCCAAGCATAAGAATAAACTTAACAGGATGAACCAATACAATCATTATCCAGGGTTACAAAAGAAAATCATAACTGCAGATTGCAGCTTGCTGCTGGAGCACTTGCTTTGCATACAAGAGCTCACTGGTTCAATCCCCACCATCTCCAGGTAGGGCTGGGAAAGACCCTGGAGAGCCACAGCTTGTCAATGTAGACAGTATTAATCTAGATGGACTATTGGTCTGGTGGCCAGGTTCCCACCTCCTATGGAAGAGCTCTATGTGCACATCTTGGTACATGCATCACATGCAGGGAAAGCAAGGATGACCCTTCTCTCCTTGCGAAGGTCACACCTCTGCTCTGCTGTTTTCCAGGATAGGCATCCAGGTGACCCCACCATGCAGGTCTGGCTGTACAGCGCCTATCACACACGCCATGTGGTGCTTAATGCATGAACACAGGCATACATTCAGGCCAGTACGAAAAGGGCGGATTGCTGAGCTAAGCCATGCTGTGCATCTTCACTGTCATGGCTTCGTAGAATCCATACGTGCACAATTCCTGATCACTACAGAGTTGCTGCAGCCAGAGGTTTTGAATAGCTGCTAGCCTACAGCTTGATTGCATGTAGAGCTCTTGCCCCTCGGCCTTCATCTACAACCACTGATGAAGGCAGAATTATGGCCATTATTTTTTAATACAGCTGCTGTGCAGGAATGGATGGGCCCAACTGCTACTAAAAACTCCCAAGAGGTTTTCTCTTAATATACTTTTCCAGGCATCATATGCAATCTCTCTGAAAGTGGGGCAACAGAGTCTATGAAATGAACCTTGGAGATCAGTTACGTGTAATCTGGTGTGTGTTTCTCAGCCTTAGATCCAGACTTAGTCATATCAACAATAAACCCATTTAGGTTACCCATGATTAAATTAACTCTCATTGATCTTAGTGGGTCTCCTGTAAACACTACTAAGTCTGAACTGAACTTTTGGCACCCAGATAGGTTCATATAGCTGCTGGAGTTAATTTTGTGGGTTGCAGAAATCTTCAATGAAGAGGTTTAGTTTTGTTAACGCTGTTGCTCAATACAACAGAAGATCAAGGTTTTCAGTGGTTGGTTTCCCTGCCTCTCCATCACATACCTAAATATTTGTTCAGATGGAACGATTTATCTTAAAACTGGATTGGAAAGTTGTCACAAGTTGTCACTTGCTGGTCATTTGGCCCATGGAGGGTCTAATGGAGGGCATTCTAGTCCCCACACTTTTGCCTTGCATGAGAAAACTTCCTGTAGACAAAAAGCTACCACAGGAGAGAAAAGGAGGGGGGGGCAGTTTTGGGTAGGGAAGAGATCCTGGTTTCAGGTCTACCTGACCAAAACACACTCCAGTTTCCATAGGTTGATTTACTTAAGTCTCTGTGTGTGTCTTTAAAGGATCTTGTCCCCTAAGGACATTCCTATTTGTAAAAGGGACATAAGGATAGGGGAAAGGGGTGCATTTGATCTTAGCCAGAGGTGGCCTCCCAGAGATTTGGGGCTTCAAAAGAAACTTCTGCGGTACCAGCCCTAGTTGGCTGTCCTTTAACACTTTCTCTGGATGAGAGAGACTGACCTGCAGTGATTCAGTTCCTGCTATCACCTGATTCTGCTGCAAACCAGCTCATAGTCTTGTGAGGGAAGAGGAGGGAGTAAGGATCTCTAACAGAGAATTCTCAACACATCCACCAAACTACAATTCCAGGATGCTTTGGCAGAAACCATGAAGGGGTGACTTAAAGTGAAGGTAAGGACCCAATATGTAGGCATCTGGCTAGATTGTGTAACCAGTTCTTACCATTTTTGTAGTTTAGCACTAGAACTGTTGAAGGGACAACTTCTCTATGTGGAATACTGATTAATACTCTTAGTTCATAATTGTTTGGGGGAGAGTCAATAAAGACATAGTCTGCAGAAGGTATGCACTATTCCATACCAATATTCCCCAGCAGTGCTTAACTGCCAGAATATTGTTTTGCTGGTTGGATTAATGAAAGCCAGTTAGGAAACCTAAGGGTAAGGCAATTCTTTAGAGCAACTGAGTGAAAGCTTCTACCATTTATCTGAAACTCAAACTTCTGTATATGGTGAACTTCAGCCATGGAAATGGACTCTACTGGCAGAATCCTGATAGGCTGTAGGCCCTTTGCAATAGATTGACAATGCTTCATCCATGAGTGAATATCAGCCACAGCTGCCATCAACAATAAACTAGTTTCTCTGGATACCTTTCAGACTTTTAAAGCAGGAAACAACACCAAACATTTTGAACAATGCTCATACTTATCAAGCTTCCCTTTAAAGGTTTCTGTTTATCAATTTTATTTTAAACCTCTTATAATGCATCACATTGTAAAAAGGTACAATCACTTCCTGAACAAAACAAGAAAGCAGGAATTGCAGAACTGAGTTGTTCACAGGCATCCAACACGTGCTTAGGCAAGCGTAAGCCCTTGAGTTTTTGATGGCATTGCACACATCTAACTTTGCAGGATGGTGGTCATGTCCTGTGTGTAGTAGATACAGATAGACATGTATTGCATGCTTAATACATGTCATGGGGTGGTCCTCTCTCACATGTAGGCTTTGGTGCCAGGGTCATATGATATTAGCTAACTTGCAAAAAACAAAACACAGCCGAAGCTTCTATTCACAACACTGCCTCTTATTTAGACCCATCCTTCATCCCCAAGGCTGGTCCTCTAGAACAATCATGGTTTACAAGTGATCTTTATTTTTGCTAGAGAACCACCAGCTAGAGCCAAAGTGTTGCTCAGGATGGCCGTGAATCTGTTTGCAAACTGGTTGCTCAAGGGGTGGCTTCAACTACCTACGTTGGGATGGCCTGCATGCAAAGTACAATTGTGCATCAGAGTGATTCTCACTGATCAGGGATTCCAACAGCTCAGTTCTGGGGGCAGATGTCTTTGTGCTATTGGTCTCATTTTAAAAAAAGGCGTGTGTGTTGGTGGGGGAGTGGAATCTGAAACTCTCGCCATACCATTGCAAGTGACCAGCAGTACCCTCCTCCACATTCTCTGAAGATACTCAATCGTCTGCGCTTCTAGACAGGAAGAAGTCCCAGCTCTCCAAGCTTGCCCCTGCCAGTATATGGAAGTAGTGGGACCTTTTTTCTGCCTAACTCTGTGTAGGATTATGTTCTGAGTAATCTTTACGGAAGCACCACCAGTCTCCAGCCCATTCTTGTTCTTTCCTTCCTTCTCTCTCTCTCTCAAATAAAAGTGACCTTGGCTTTAAAAAGCTGCCCTCTGGAACTTCCTATTATTGGAAGAAATGGGGTGAGCTCTCCCTCTTTTGGGGCACAACCTTGCATATTCGTCAAAAGTTTGGTCAGATCAATCCATTTCAATTTCTTCTATGTATCAAGTTTTACAGTCCCAAAAATAAATAAAATGACAGCAAGATGATAGTTCATAAATTATGTTTCCAGCATTAATGCTGAGTCAATGTGAAATATGACTAAGGGACACCTGGACAAGTATTTAGAGAAAGCTCATAAATAGAGATGAAACTGTTGTGGATTTTTTTGTTTTGTGTTGCTCTGTGGTATAATTCTCCAGCTGGAAACAGCTATTACTGTTTCCCAGAATGCTGTCAGGCCATGCTATATGCGTATTTCATGGTTTACACCTTCTTCAAGTTAGTGGCCTCTGGATGTGTTGGACAGCAACTCCCATTATCCCCAGACAGCATGTTCAATGGGGATGGTGAAAAGCTGTATTCCAATACATCCGGAGACCATCAGGTTGGGGAAAGCAACATGAATCTAATATGTGGGGCAGGACACAAAAGTGACCATTGAATATTGTGAGCTTCTCTTTAGGCTGGCCAGCAACTTGATTCAGTTTCACTATCATCCCCAACTGATTCGCTTTGCAAAACTGTGAAATATGGCAGCCGGGCACATTGTCCCCAAACCACATGGCTGTGCTGACTTCAGCTGGTTCTTCTTCTGACCCTTTTTGTTCTTACCTCTTCAGTGGGATAAAGGGCCACTGCCTACAAATGGATGCACCTTTTCCTTCTCAGTCCACTTCTTGCTAGAGGTGAGGAGGCACTTGCCCTGTGGATCTGTCCTGTCCCATACTTTCAATTTGATTACCATATTTGCTTTCAAACAGCATTTCTAGGAAATTCATTAGGGTTTGTTCACCCATGGAGTAGAAGTAATGTGTGGCCATTTTGGAAAGCTGGAACACTCCAGGGTGTCTCTTAGTTAATAGAGGGCCAATGTTGATGCCTGATAAGCCCAGCCAATTCTTGATAGGTTCACATGTACTGTGCACCCTAGAAGCATCTATAAGGAGGTGGGCTTCCATGGCAGACATACAAGAACTTCTCAGTGAACAAGTCAACATGGAAAGTGTGCTTTGACTGTGGACAGTTTGAAAACCAAGGACTGGATGGAGCCTTCCCTAATCTAGTGGCATCCAAAGGTGTTGGACCAGTGTATGATATAAAAAAGCAAAGGTGTCTATTTTGGCATGAGATAACAATCTGTAACCTGTTGCAGCTGAGCAATATGAATGTAGCATTGAAAATGTGTGAGGGCACAGGTAGAACCTGAAGTGAGGAAATGAAAACTCAGCTTGGATGGTCAGTGCTTTATGTGTCAGCTATCAGCGGCTGTAGGAATAATCCTGCTGTCCCAAACACACAGAGAATGATGAACACCCACAGGAACACTCTGTCAATCACCATGGCGACATACTTCCAGTCGTTCTCCACCTGCAACACACAAGACGACATGTTGGATCTCATGCCTATTCCATAGGAGCACAGTATCAAACTGGGTCTCGGTTGAGAGAACTTTTGCTTGCACTGTATGCATTTTCAGCCACTGTTTTGTGGGAGTCCACAGGAAACTAAAGGTATAGACTCCTATACCTCTGATACATAAGCCACATTATTCTCTAACCTTCCCAAAATCCATTGGAGCGCAACTTTGACAAGGGACAGCTTAATACACAGAAATTGGATGTCAAGTACCTTAAAAGTTCACAGTTTTAATTTCAGACTAAATTTTATAATCAATTAATTGTATATTTTTATCATAGCAAAGGAGGGAGGGACCTCAGTCCCAAATGCCTGCTGCCAGGTCCCATGTGCACCCATCTTTGGAGCTGGCACCTGGGGATGCAGATGAAATCACTCTGAGGCCCACATTTGGCCCACAACCCCCAGTGCCTCATCCTTGCCTTAAAAGGCCTGCCAGTTAATGCTCAGAATTGCTTTGAGGTAGACATGTGAACAGATATGGTGCCCTCTCTCCATTTCTGCCATGCCCCGATCCTCTGCAGGACAGTTACTCATACTGTCCAAGTGGCCAGTATCTTCAGCATTCCTCTCTGCTCCCCTTTCATTTGTATACTGATCTGTTTGAAGAGGTCAGTGCCAGCAGTGATGGAGTCATCAGCTCTGGATTGGGAAATGCAGAATCTCAGAATCCTGCCATAGCAAAGACCCCCAGTTTGGCTGTGACAGGACACCGTGGTTCACTTATTCTGTTTAGTCCCGAGTTGGCTCAAAAGCTGCAATCCAACCCCATGTGTGTTTTGGCTACCTTTCAAAATGGCTCCCGTGTTTCTGTGCATCAGCAGAGCTTTGTAGACTTCAGCAGAGCTTCATTGATTGAACATCATCTTGGAATTGGGACCTCAGACTCTGCAGGGCTCCTAAGTGCCCACTCAGTGTTTTCATGCTGAAGCCAATGATCCCCCAGCATGAAATATTTATCCATTAAAATAAGCAAAGCCATTAGTACACTTGCTGAGTCCCGTAAATAGTGGCACCTTTTGTTTCGTTATGAGCACAACCCCACTAAACAAGATTATTTCTCTAGCAAAACATTCACTGAATAATGAGAATTTGCCTATAGAGACTTTGTTGGTTGCTACCCACCTCCACATGCCCACCCTCTTAATTTAGCTATTTTATCAGTCCTTGGTAGTTTTCAATTGTTCCGAGATGCTTTAAGTTGTTATAAATTTCTGTATGTTTCAAACCCTTTTGTTAGGGTTCCTGAGCCTTTTTCTGAGAAAAGTGTGTAAGAAATCCTAATTCTTGTTCACTTGGCTCCAAGCAAGACCAGGTCAAATGTCTCAGAACCCACCACCCCGTACCACTCCCCAAAGAGAATCAACAGATGGGGTATCTCCTTCCAGCCCTAGGACTGAAGGAGATGAACAGGCTGGGGGACAACCACCCAAATTAACCTGTGAAGTCCTGAGAACATCTTACTGCACTTCCAGGCCTGATCTGAAATCCGGGGAAACAAGGGCATGCGAAGTCCACTTGACAAGTTAGTCACTGCTTAGTAATGGTTGCCTGACTTCACCTAGTGCTAAACTAACTTGGAACATTGAAACATTCTCAGATATTCTCTAATTTATTCAACAAACCTCCTTGTGGTGGCAGGAAAAAATACTAGGCCCCAAAGATTAAGGACAGGCTGCTTTAAAGCAGTGGTGGCCAAATGTTTCAACAGGCTCTTGTCCTTCCGCTTACAAACATTCCTCCTGTCTGTAGCACCTGTGACCCACTTGGAAAGTAATACAGTATTGCACCCGTGGCAGTGCCTGACTGAGCAGGTGTCTGTGAGCAATGCAACTGCTCCAGAAACAAGCTTGTTGATAACAGAATGTTCACAGACCAGTTCTGTGGGGCGAGACAGTTGTCGGCACAGGGTTTAAAAGGGCATGCGGATAGTGACTGGCTTCACATGCTGATAGTGATTTGTGGGAATTTTCCTGTGGGGCTTCCATTTTGAATATTCAGAGCATAGCAGGGGCACACCATAGCTATTTGTTACATGCGAACCCATTGAAGTGGTCTGTGGGGGTGGTTGACAAGCAGCCCAGAAACCATAGGCTCTTTTAGGTGGCTTGCACACACCAAGAACCTATAGCATGTCCTTGTTGTATGCCCAATATTCAAAATAGTGGCAGCCACCACAGTAGAAAGTCCTGCAGGAAAATTCAGCCACAACGGCTTCTTGTTACTCTGCAGGGAAGGCTAAGAATGGCAAAGCTTGAATGTCAGAGCAATCCTAAAAGTGATCCTAGAGTGATCCTAAAAGATAAGGGTTGTAAATGGCAGGGCTGGGCACCAGCAGTAAGGATCAAAGAGCCCGGAGGCAAGGGATCAAAACTTGGTCCGTGAATATCCTTAAGCAATTTTATTCCTAAAACCGAAAAGCCGTTCCCTGTATGGGTAATCATGGCAGGCTGCTTACATAAATACACAGTCTTTTTTCCCTTGAGGTACATCCTTCATTTCTGTTGAAACCACAGGGAGCTTTTGTCACTCAACAGCTCCCAGAATAATTGCATTATTTACGTGACGGCAGCTGTTCAAAGATATGCATGAGATTTACATCTTGGTTACACTGCAGTCTGTATAAACTTCAGGGAGACACAAACGTGCCAAATGCTTCTAGTCTAAGTACACAGAGCAGATGGGGAAAATGACAGCACCTAGCAGTTTATAGCAAGAGTGCCCAGGCAAAAGAAATCTCATAGGCAAAGCTGAAGTGCTGGAGACTGCTAACAGTTGCAGATCCCAGTGGTGGGATCCAAGACTCCATCAGAGGGGATGAGGAGCCCACTGGATCAGGAAGAGCAGTGGAGAAGCGGTAGCCATGGCACCCAGCCCCAGCCCCCTACACCAAGGCTCCGGCCTAGTAAGGACACAGCCCTCCACGTGCGGTTGGGTTCCAACTCCCGTCAGCCCCTGCCAGAGTGGCCAAAGGTCAGGGATGTCCGTTTGTGCAACCACATCTGGAGCATCACAGCTCAGCCAGTCCTTCTGCAGGCCGTGATCGCAGAAGGTCGGCGCTGCCGCACTAGGAAAGCATCTGGTGAGCTTGTGTCTTGGACCCTCTCATTGCTGCTGGGATGCCCAAGCAAGGAGTGCGGCCTTCTGAGCCCTGGATCAGTAAAAGGCTTTCTGGCCCCTATTCAGCCTCCAACCAGCAGCCTTACCTCTTTGGTCTCATTTTGACTCCTCATGTTTTCTGCAATGAAATGAACATTGCTGATGACCTCTTTGACTTCAGGGGAGCACTCTATTTGCTCAGCCACCCATTTTGCCGTCTGGTGACTGGGCCTCCTCTTCTCACTCGGGGCTGGCTCGCTGGGCTTGTCACAGTGACAGCACCTGTGCTCGCTGTAGCCTTTCCCATCTCTGGAGTCTTCGGCTGTTTGCTTACTGGGTTTTGTGGTGGCCGGTTTCGGAGGTGTCTTTTTAGGCTGGGTTTCAACACGTTTCTGTATGGGCCTCTTCATCATGAGAACTTTAGGCAGGAGACGGAGGAAAACGGTCTGGACCCATGTGGGCATGCTGTGGGTTGTCAGAGTCCTGTAGTGGATGTTGAGCACAAAGACAGTGACGACGATTGAAAGCGTCACAAAGATCATGGTGAACAGCAAATATTCCCCCACCAGCGGGATGACCAGAGAGGTGGAGGGGATTGTCTCTGTAATCACTAGCAGGAACACAGTCAGGGAAAGCAGGACAGAGATGCACAAGGTCACTTTCTCTCCACAGTCAGAGGGAAGGTAGAACACCAGCACAGTCAGGAATGAAATGAATAGGCAGGGGATAATCAGATTAATGGTGTAGAACATGGGCAGCCTTCGGATATAAAAGGAGTAGGTTATATCAGTATAGATCTCCTCACAGCAGTTGTACTTGATGTCATGCTTAAAGCCAGAAGCATCAACAATCTCCCATTCGCTGTTCTCCCAGAGGTCATTCATATCCACTTTGGAACCAATAATTAGAAGATCGATTTTAGCTTTGTCATAAGTCCATGATCCAAATTTTAGGGAGCAGTTCTGGTGATCGAAGGGGAAGAAGGTGATATCCATGGGGCAGGAACTTTTAAAGATGGCAGGTGGTGTCCATGTGATGGTGCCATCATACCTAAGCAGAGCTTTGGTCCGTCCTTCAACCTGGAAATCTCCAACAGCACTGGAAAGACAAGGACGAGACAGTGAGTGTAACATCAGCAAGAAGCTGTTAACTGTTATTAGTTTTTAAAGGTGCTTAAAAAGATCAGGAGTGAAAGTTCATACTTGTTGTATAGCACAATATCAGGTTTCCAAATTTTGTCTGCTGGCACACGAATAGACTCAATCCCGTCATATTCCAATGGATTCCATCGTAGTTTATAGTCATTCCAAATCTTTAAAAAAGGGAAACGAAGAGTGTTTTGTTCTTAGAACATTTGCCTTGTACTTGCAGCTGGAGTCGCAAGGCTTTTACCCAGAGCATACCTCACCCCCAGTCTATGTGCTTGGAGCATGCATTTATAATAGATGCAACAAACAAACAGGTAAATAAATCTGTGAGCCAAGGTGATGTAGTGGGTAGAGTGTTGGTTTGGAGTAGTGGGGTATGGACTGAGATAAGTCACTCTGCCATAAAGATCACAGGGTGGCCCTGTTGTGAAGGTAAAGCAAGGGGTTCCCACACAGGCGCAGTCCTGTGGTTGAACATGATGTTCTGAAGCACACAGCTGCCATGCACCTATTTTTCTTCTCCAAGTCATCATATTCTATATCTTGCCCCAGGTAAGGAGAATGCAATAAGAAACACTTTAACCTTCCTACAACATCTTTAAAAAAACAAAACAGATTGTCTGTTCTTTCTTCTCTCTGTTACTCTTTCCCCCCTTCCTGCTCCCCACTCCTCCATTCTACTGGGGTCCTCTGGGGGCAAACTGGAAATGGACTGTATCTTTAAGAAGGCAATACTATGTCAGTACATCATAATGCTCCATACACTTTCTGTGGCAGCCAATAATTTTGAGTAAAAAGGCAGGAAATGCAATGATACCAGCACATGGGTAAGTAAGTCATGCTAACTCATAGCTGGCTGGGGTGCTGGGAATTGTGAGTCATTGTATCTAGAGGGCACTAGGTTGGGAAGGCAGTACTAGAGTATAATGATACATACTGAATGGCCATTTTTGGCTTGCCACGGTGTCTAGTTTGGTTCTGACTCCTTAGAGGAAAAGTGGGATACAAATGTAATAAGCACATTTGTATAACACTCTTCCTGTGTGCATGTAAAAATCTCACATTTGATTGCCCATCAAGGTACATGGGCAACCAACTATATTTCTGTATATCTATAAGTACAGGTGTTTAAATATGCACCAGTTGGTGCATATTTGAAGAGGATAACACACGGCAGAAGAAAAAACATTCTTATGTGTTTTTATTAAAAATGTAAGATTCCAGCCCTGTCATAAACACCTCTGCAGGGCCTGGCATTGCTGTGAAGTACACCCTGCACTGAAGGATTTACTTACATGTCTCAGCCAGAGGTTGGTTTCCATAATCTGATTGACTTCATCCTAGAAACAGAAAAAATGTTTCACTCTTACTGATCTGTTATATGGCTGGTTCACATAGTCCTACATGGTGCAGACTGTGGTGAGGAATCTGCAGTCATCAAAATATTGTTGGTCTCCAACACCCATCAGCCCCTGGCCGGCACAGCAGTGAAGATGGCTGTTATAGTGCAGCAACATCTGCAAGACCACAATGTCCTCACCTGTGGTGGAGGCTCTACACATGGTAGAAGATAAGAGAAAGGTAGAAGATAGGATAGGACACCTGAAATTGTCAGACATTCATGCAGAAAGGGTCTTTTAGTGGCAATAGCTGATTTGGGCTGCCATTTTGAGAGTACGTCCCGAGTCCCTGAGGCTGGGTCCATGCTTGGGCACCCGAGATGGCATTTAGATGGTAGCCTACCAGGGCTGGAGGACCAACCCTTCCACTGGGAGGCCATTTGCCCCACCACTTTGCTGTCCACAGGCACTTGCTGAAACAAAGGCGCAGGAGCCCTGAGGATCTCTGCTGCATTGGATTCCCCGGGTTAGCTGACTTTTGTTCATCGGTGCGTCGCCTCCTGCTGCCCCCACCTCTTGTCTCTTTTTGCCAGAGGGTTTTGTTACTGTTGAACTCAGATGCCTTCCGCTCCCCTGTCCACATTTTCCTTTTCACAAATAGGGGTATCCCCAGAAAACTGTGCCCTTTACAGACAGTAGATTAGTATTTTTCTTTTTTGTTCCTTTGGGCCCGAGCCCCAGATGTTTTCATTACCTAGTATTGCCCTTGTTATGAATATGCAGATGTATTTGGCTGTCTTCTTTGCGGGGCAAGATGCTGCATTAAAAGGACCTTTGGTCTGATCCAGCAAGATATGTCTTGCATTCATATCATGTGTGACAGACCTCCCCATCCTGGTACCCTCCAGATGTGTTGGACTCCAACTCCCATAATCAGGGAATTCAGCACATCTGGAAATCACCAGGTTGGTAGAGGTTGATCTCTGATAACCTTTGATGTACTTATTGCTGTGTGCACACAGCTCTCTGGGCAGAATCTCCTTACACACAAGGAGTAAATAAATCAAGCAGCTGGGCAGATGCAGGGCTGGCCTTACCGTTAGGCAAAGTGAGGCACTTGCCTCAGACACCATATGCTGGGGAGAGGCACACAAGTCACCGGGACCTTCTCCTGCATGAACAGCATGTTGTGCAAGGGTACGCCTGACCTGGCACACAAGCCTTGTGCAAGAAAATTTCCAGCAAACTGTGACCATTGAAATGCAGCTAGAAGCCTGGCCTAAGGTTGTTCACACTTTCCTCCTAATGCATAAGAAAGAGATAGGAAAAGATTGGAGGCCTAACTCGGCAAGAACTAGTGAGCAGATGGTATAAATCACTCCTGTGATTTGTTCAGGGGCTGATTTGAAGGCGTTTGTCCCACGAGGAAAAGTTTTTAAATTATATGATTAAAGCAAGTCTGCAGCTCAGTTTATATTGGCAGTACATACAGTCATTCCAAAGATGCATACTGCAGAACACGGTCCTCTCACCCACACCTGTGGCAGGTGTGCAAAAGCTAAGCCTCAGCCACAGTTGTACCTTGTTCCTCACATCTCCTCTGCATGGCCATTTTCAGTGGTTTAGATTTTGGGCTGAGAAGGGAAGGACAGCAGTCTTTGGAGGGATGGGGGCTCAGTTTCGGTATCCCAGTGCTGGGACGCCAAAGAATCCTATGGCCTCCCAGATTCTGCATAATCTATAGTACATGCCATAAATAAATACACATCACTCCTGTCATTGATCAATAATGGAATTCCAAGCAATTGGCCATTTCTCACTGCACTTTTTAGTCATAGTTCTTTTAACAAACGGTAAAACCTGAGTGGTCCATAAGTGAACGTCTGAGGAACTGATATCTTTCCATGATTTCATGGATATTTATAATGCAGTATTTATCTTCGTCCATTACTGCTTTCCCATAACATCTTCCAACACTGTCATGGTAACTTTTTATGTTTCTATTTTTATTATATTTTAAGGCAGATACAGAAACAATCAATGAAAAAGAGACAGCCAGTAACACACAAACTCTCAAATACTGAGCCCGGGGGGAGCCCTAGTATTGATATTGCTGACCAAGTCAGAATCCCTTTTTGCTTCTGCACGAGGCTGCACTCACACAACACAATAAGCCACCCTTCATGGTTACCATAGTTCATGTTTTTCCCCATAATCTAACCAACAGAAGATCCTTTGGTTTCTACATTATTGTGGTTTCCATCTTTCCTATTCAATCCTCCTGTTATTGGCATACATCCCATCAGACCCTGTGCCTGAAACTCAGTCCCAAGGTGCATCACTCCCTGCCTATCATCTGCCTCTTCCTCATGGGTCCATACATAAAGGCCAGATGGCTGGAGTGGCTCCTTCAGTTGACACCCTTTCCAGATGACTTCACAGTAGTTTTATACTGGGAGTGTGGAAACTATAATCCTGGGTTCAGACAACACAACCAACCATGGTGGTATGGAGAAACCTTATTATAAACATGGTTTCTAAAGATGGAACCTACCATGGTGAAATACCACAACTGGGTTCAGACAACATCAGAGACAAACAATGGTAAAAACACAAGCAAGCCATGGCTTGTCTGAACCCACTCCATATAGGTAGGCTGGACAGTGGGGATAGGTTAGGGCTTCTGTAAATGTGCTTCATGAGCCAAACCTGGATGGGAGCTCTAACACAAGCATAGAGCTCCCCGTTCATTCTCATGGAGGGAGATGCTAGGTGTATAGCTGGGATTTTCTTCGCTGCACCCATGGAGCACTTCACCAGCCTCATAGAAGAGGCTGGGGAAATCCTCAGGTACACAGAGTATTCTATCCACCTTGGAGTTGCCATCAGACCCAGGTGATATTCTTCTATGTCTGGCATTCTGGTCTGCAGAGCATTTCAAAATTTATTTACCCTTACCACATTTGCGAGCTGCGTAATTGCCACTTCGAAATACACCGTAACTGGATCAGACACATTTTCCACAGGTCTGATGTACTGATTGTAATGCGAAAAGAGTTTGTGAAATAGCCTTTCTTCAGATTTGCAGGCCAGGCACTCTGCAGAGGAATAAGAAACAGCCAAAGGAATTGGTCATGCAATGTGGAGCAAGAAAGTGGCAGGAGAAAAGATAACAGCCTGAGCAAGTTAGGGGTGTGGAAGTTCTCAGTGGTGGATTGGACTGAAGACAAAAGTCTTGAGGCCCAAAATAGTAAAGATAGATAAAGAAGGGGGTAGAGATGTGTGAGGAACCTACTTTCAGTGGAAAATCTGCTGGTTTCCCTTGTTTTGGCTTCCTGGTCTGCTTTTCAGAGGCCCAGAGTCTGAATTCCCAGTGAGGGCACTCAGGGTGTGTGGGGCACATCCCAGGAGCTGAGCCCCACACACCATGCAAGCAGTGCCATGATTGGCTCTTGGGAATAGGGCTCATTGCCCCTGCTTGCTGAGCCCCTTTTACCTGTGTGTTAATGGTGGCTGCAGGGGGCAGGGAGGGAGGTCAGCTGCCAGGAATGGTGGCTGGTGCACCCTCTTGCTTCACCCCCTTTCCTCAAGTACTTCCCCCACCAGCTGAAGGAGGAGTAGAAGGTTGACTGCCAGGAACAGTGGTTAGGAAGGTCCCCAGTTGTGCAACTGGAGGTCTGCAAGGGTTTGTGGACTTCCTGCTGGATAAGCTCTCTTTCTTAGAGAGGGAAGAGCACCAGACGTCCAACAGGAAGATGTGACCCCGGTTCAGGGAACGTAGCCATCTGGGGGACCTCACTGGCTGTTATTCAGGGGATGGCAGTGCTTCATACTGAGAAGCCTTCCTCCAGGCCCACCCTATAAGATGAGTGGGAACTGGGAAGAGAGCCTTCTTGGTTTTGGTGTACTGCTTGTGGAATGCTCTGGAGGAGGGTCTCAAATCACGATCATAGAGCATGCATAGAAGGTGCATAGAGACAAGGCACTCTAACAAGCATGTTGGTCCTTAGCAATGGAAAGCTGTCCAGCTCAAACCTGGCCATTTGAACTGGGCTTGGAAATTAGCCAGCCAGTCCAGCTGGGCCAGAACTGGTGTTATATGTTCAGGCCTTCTGGCGCCGCTATTTCTTTGGCTACTTCATTTTGCACAGGTTTATAACTTCTGAAGCATATCCAGTTCCCTGTGGAGTGCATTGCAGCCATCTATCATGGGCAATACGAGAAGATTCAATACTGAGGCCAAGTTAACCATATCCAGAAAGGGGCATGGCTTGGGCACAAGCCCAAGGTGGTAGAAGGTACTAGTAACAAAGCTGGTTCCAAGAGAACCTCCAAGATTTGAACCTGCTTCTTTGGGGGGTGGGGTGCGGACCCACACAGAGCAGGCTGAACACCTTCCATTGAACACCTGACCAGGAAAACCACCCCACAACAGTAGTTTCACGGATGTGTTCAATGGCAGGGGTGACAAAACCAGCTCCATGGAGCCAAGTGGTATTTGCCAAGGACCACTTTTTGGAGCTGGCCATTGAAATAGGCATGAAATCACTGCAGTGTAGTCAGCCCTACTTGAAGTTTTGACACTCCCTAAAGGTAGAAGTGTTGAGGATGCTGAAAGTCACCAAGAGGTCAAGGAGGGTCATTGGGATCATGTTCTCCCCCTCTTTTCCACAGTACATGGAAGCCAAAGCTTTTCCAGGGCCAAAACCCAGCCTGAACCCCGATGTGAAGGGAACTAGATCATTGCTCTTCTCTGCTACTTTCTTAGCTAAGACTGCTTGGCAACCACCTGCTCAAGAACCTTGCCCAGGAAAGGAAAGCTTGTCACTGGCCTAAAGTTGCTGAGAACTTCTGGGCCAAACTAGCACAGCCCATGTTCACGAGGGAGGTATCAGTGGGCTTGGATGACTGTCCCACAAATGCCAGTGGGGAAGATCCATAACCAGCCATATGACAATGGAACCTGTTCATTGGCGGTGGAATGCTGACTAATTGATGGGCAGAAACAGCAGAGAAAGAAATGGAATGAGCTGTTCTGGGGCAAGAAATGGCTGGCTGGCTGGCTGGCATAATGAAGAGGAGCACATCATACTGCACCATTTTGTTGCCTTGCCTTGCCTTGCCTTGCCTTGCCTTTTGCCTTTTGCCTTTTGCCTTTTGCCTTTTGCCTTTTGCCTTTTGCCTTGCAGTCCTAGAAATGCAAGCATTGAAGACAATGCTGGAATAAAGAGAGAAAAAGTAGGGTGGTCCATAATAAAATCCAGGAGTCCCACACTCTGACTGCCCCCATTATGAGTCAGTCAATGCCTTCCCTCAACCGCTTCTAAGAATGAAAGCTAAGTGATGGATAAAAAAGGCTCTGGGCCCCCTCTAGTTCTCTGTAATTCTAGCGCTAGGGAAAAGGCAAGTTACAGATGAGTTCATTAAATAAGGGAATGATCCTGAGGATCCTCAGTATTGTCTGAGGGGGCTTAAGATAGTATGGATTCCCAGCTGCAAGGGCAGGGACAAGCTCCAGCCAGGCTTGGTTGGCCCCTCTGCCCTCCTGCAGCTGGTGTGGAAAGAGCCCCACTGGATGCTCTCCATGTATCTGCCATGCTGCTGTTAAAGACAGAGGAGTAGCAAGCAGCACCCTGTGGCAGGAACTCGCCACCTCCCCTACACACAACGTTTGGGCCTTAAAACTCCCAACTGCCCTTGCCAGCATAGCCAGTGAGGTGGGATCTTGGGAGTTGTAGGCCAGGGCGTCTTGAAAAGCTGCCCATCCTGGCTGACACCCTCTTTGGGAACTGAAGTGCCCCTCCTGTAGCTTTAAAAGCAGCAACACTCCTTTTGAGCACAACCGAAATTCTTCCTCAAAGATCCCCACAGGGGTGCCTGAAAAGCTACTTTAGGAGAGCTTGGTGCTACATTGCCAGGATGCCCCGTGGGCCCAGGAAACCGTTTTTTGGCCTGGGAGGGCTTCCAGAGGACTCAGAAAGGAAACTGCTCAGCTCATCGCTGTGCACCCAGGGATGCTTTGATGTGCTGGCATCAGCCAGTAAAATGTTTCACTGTGCCAATAGGATGGCCACCTTTAGGAAAGGCCTCAAGACAAACGCTTTAACCTGGCCTCTTAAATTGCTTTTAGTGGTGGTGATGCTTTTGTTTTTATTGACATTTTTTGTGGGGGTAGAAGGCCTTGTTGTACAGAAGGTTGGTAAAAAAATACAAACAAAAAACTCTACTGCTCTTCTGTTCCTTCCTCAGGAACATGATATGCAAGCAGTTGGCCATGCTGGCTGGGGATGATGGGAGTCACAGTCCCAGGATGTGACTTCTTCCACAGGATGGAAGAAGTCTGATTTATGAATGGTATACCCCACATTTCTTTTAAAAGAAGCATTTATTTATTACATTTATATACCTCCTTCTTCCTTCAAGGAACCCAAGACAGCTTATATAATATTTCTCCTCCTCTCTATTTTATCCTCACAAGAACCCTGTGAGGTAGGGTAGGCTGAGAGCCAGTGGGCCAAAGTCACACCATGAGCTTCATGGCTCGGTGGAGACTAGAACACCCAGGACTCCTGAGTCCCAGCACTCTCACCACTGTGTCCCACAGCCTTCCACTTGCATTTAGGAAAAAGAAATCCCAGAGATGGCCATTAGCACTATTCTGATTTTACGTGGAGAAGACAGGGAAATTGGATGCCCAGGTAGCATTATTCTCCACCACCACCACCAGCTCATGTAGCATCTTCATAGGGGTTTGTGCTTATGCTTGTGCTAGGAAAAGTTTCGCTTGCAGGTCTTTGCACATCCCACTACTGTGGCAGGCACAGGTGCAGTCCAGATTTCTTTCCTGGTCAGTTGACAACCCTAGTCTGGAGAACAAGCAAGCTTCTGTCACAGGCCCAGGGAAAGTTGGCAATCCTGGGCCAGAGGTTGGAGCCGACAGATGAGTCTTGGCCTCCTTGATAAAAAAAAAGTTGAGCAACTGATAAACGGGGCAGCTGCCACACCGTATCTGTTTTACCTGGCCTGATCCTGTGCTTTAAACAGGAGGCTAACATGACAAACTGAAGCATGTGGGAAAAAACTCGACTGCTTAATTTTTGCCCCTCAGTCTGTTCAGGGCAGAAAAGCAAGGCCATGGCACCGAGCACTCTCTGAAATCCAGCCACAAAAGGATTTTACATGTTGCCCAGCAAGACTACAGTTTGTGTAGCACTGGACTGGGGGAATTTGCCAAACCTTTCTCTCAGAACAGGGCAATGATTCATAAAGTGGGATGGACAGCCAGATGCTATGCAGGGCTACTCAGATGTAAGTTCCACTGAGTTTGGCAGGGCTTACTCCCAGGTAAGTGCTCAGAGTCTTGCTCCTTTAGTCAGCATGTGTGGTACAAACCAGATGCCAGTGAGACCCGTGATACCTTCCTATATAAAGTGACTTTATCTTCTGAAATAGCACTTTGTATCTCATGTTTTAGTACAAGCACTGTCTACTTTCCAACAAGATAAAGCTTTCTCCTCATCATTTAAACTGCAGTGAAGTGAGGAAAACATTTCCCCTTCTTCAATAAAGAAATTTCATGCTTTGCTTTGATAAAGGAAACAGCCTCTTTAACTGGAGTATGTGGGTCACATACCTCATAGCTTTCAAAATAATAAAAGCAGGAACAAATCTTTTCTCTCAAGCTGTATCTTCAAGGATTAGACAAACAGTATTACAGATACCAAAAAAAGAAAGAAAGAAAAAGAAAAAGATGCGGAGCAGGGGTGGGGAGGGAGAGAAAAAGAAAATAAAAATAACTTACCTTGAAGAAGGAAGATGAATGTGTTTGCCCAAGAATAGAAAGCGAGATAAAGAAACCGCAAGCTTTTCTGTGAAAGCATTGTCAGAGAGAAACAGAAAGTGCTGTAGCAAAGAAAGCACAAGACCAGGAGGGAGTAAAGACCCTCAGATCTTCACTGCTGCAGTGGCTGTTTCAGTTTGGCATCCGGAGCTGCAGCTGTGCCCAGCGAATGCTTTTAAATAATGTACCATCCATTGGTCTGTGGGGTAAAATCTTCCAGAGATGGAAGAGTTTTACTGTCTTCAAAGGAGAGAAGGCAAAGCTGAGTGGTGTCAGGGACTCCTCGCATTTCACAAGTGTGTGATGTGTGCACGAGAGAGAGAGAGAGAGAGAGAGAGAGAGAGAGAGAGAGAGAGAGAGAGAGAGAGAGAGAGAGAGAGAGAGAGAGAACTCAGTGGAGAGGCTGTGCGATGCAGAAGTGCATACCAGGTGATGCCTTGGGGACTTGTGCAGTACTGCAGTGTTGATCCGACCTGGGGGCGTCTACCTTTTTCAACTCTTGAGCTATGAGTTTTCTCTGGAAAGAGATTGTGGTCTGCATGTGGCTTGGCAAGGTCTCCTCTTTTATTACCAGCCAGCTCTTGAGCCCTTCTCAAGAGAGGTCCAGCAATGGGGGAAGCTACACCTGCTGAGTTTCTGCCTATCAAGCTGCAGAATAGTGGAAACCAGACCTCTAGCACTTCTGTGAGGCCATCCGTCACCCAGCCAGTTTCTTGCACCAGCTCCTCCCTTCTTCTCTTCACTGTATGATTCCTATCTTGACTGATCTCTGGACTGACTCCTGGCAATGGGATCATCGCTTGAGGACCTCTGTGAAGTGGTGCAGCCTAGGACAGGGGCCAGGGGGCAGTGACCTGTGGCCCTCTGCCAATCAACTCAAACTCCACCCTACCCTGGCAGCCTGCTGGGTGGGGATAAGGAGAAGGGTAGAGAGAGAAGAAGTGGTAGAAAGGGGGAAAGGAGAGTACCCACCCACTTTTGACTCTGGCCACCGGCACTCTTGAATCTGCCCCTGCCCATGTTTGACTCGGGCCCCACCCATTCTGGCTTCAGCCCTCCTCACTGCTAATATGTAGTCCCTCACAGATGATGCTCCACAGAAAGTGGACATTTGGTAGAAATACATTTTCTCACTCTTAGTGTAGTTGCTCAAGGTACGACCAGCATTCCTGGTTCAAATTTTGCTTCTGTCACAAACTCAAAAAACATCTTCAGCTGGAATCATAGAATAACAGAAAAGTAGAGTTGGAAGGTCCCAAGAAGACCACCGGGTTCAACCCCCAGCTCAGTGCAGGACTCCCAGTTAAACCATCCCTCTCAGAGGGCTGTCCAGCTGGATACTGAACGGCTCTGGTGTGGGCGAACTCACAACCTCCCTGAGTCATTGGTTCCATTGTTGCACCGCTCCAACAGTCAGGAAGTTCTTCCTGATGTTCAGCCAGAATCTGGCTCCCTGCAACTTGAGTCTGTTATTCTGTGTCCTGCCCTCTGGAATGAGGTTCAATGATAGCTCTTTCCATAAATTATTTTGCACAAAAATGCGGGTGCCCAAGCAGTAGTGGTGGCACATAGGCTCTGAAGGCCAGGCACAACCTACACATGTTTGTCCCAGTAGCACCATGAGGGGCACTAAGTCCAGTCTAAAATTACTTGCTGCACCGCCATGTCTGAAATGGGAGTGAAGACACCTCTCTCTGCATTCAGGAATGGATGGAGAAGGGCTGAGGCATGTGCATAAATTTGCTGGCTTGATTTGGGCATTGAATTACAGTGCGTTTGTTCATTGCCACAGCAGAACTGCCGTGCTGTGTGGTTCCTTTCTACAAAGACTATCACATATCTGCAAAGGGCTTATGCCACAAACTCAGCCCCACCACCCCATCCTCAGTATGGAGGTAACCTGTATTGTCCCATCTTGCCAAAATAACACTCAAAGCACACTTCAGACATGTGAGGGTATGACTATTATAGCAGAGGTGGATGTGCCTTCTCAGATCATGGACCACATGCAGCGATGGGCAACTTGTGTCCGTCCCCATGTTTTGGCCCTCCGCTCCCATGATCCCTCACCATTGGCTCTGCTGACTACATCTGCTGGGATTTGTAGGCCAACACATATGGAAGGCCACCCCCCGGGGTCACAGGCAGAAGCTGCATCTCATCTTCTATCAGCACAACACGCAAAGGTCTCTGTTCATATGTTCAGTTGCCAACCATCCAGGCCCATTCACAATCCTAGGAGCATCTGGAGGTTGTATCCAGGAAGCACTCTCCATGTGGAGCTGGTGTATGTGGGAGAAACACGTCTTTGCACATGGTTGATGAGATCATTAAATCTGGGCTGGCCCTGTATGGCTGCCCACGTGCCTGTGTGGGGACAGTGTCTGGTTCTTTCAAACAAGTGTCCACAGTATCAGTGTTGAAGGAGTGTGTGAGGGCTGCAGGTGCATGGCTGAGCAGTCCTCGTGTGCGAAGAAATGCCTTGGGCTGCAGCAGACCAGCTCTCATGCCCAAGTCTCCATCTGTGGTACTGACAGCTCCGAAAGCAGCCTATGGGGTTACCAGCAGAGCGCGGATGATCACAGGAGCCTGAAGCAAGGGTCTGCTCCCACTCAACTTCACAAGCAGGTGATTCTCCCACTGCAAACATGAGTCTGGTGCTTCCTAAGCTGTGATGTCATTACTTTGAACGACTGCATGGCCTTTGGGTTCTGCTTTGCATCACTGATCAGACTGTGCTTGGGACAAATGACTCCGATCAGCTTGCTTAAGTTATACCAGAATTATAGGTCAAGGGTTTTCAACACTTTGGAGGCGGTGGGCACTTTTTGCAGTCTGAGAGTCTGTCCTGGGCACCACCACAAAAGGGCTGCCATGGGAGTCATGGCAAAGGACAAGTATCTTGCTCCAGAGACTGAGGACAAGGACAAGAGGGGTTAAATGACGATGTTCAGCCCCAACACCAATTAAACACATGCGAGGGAGAAGTCAACTCGGAAGCCAAGAAAGCTGTCCAGGGGTACGTATATCGGTGCTCATGGACTCCATATGAGCCTGTGTGGTAAAGTGGATAAGAGTGTGGGACTGGAACTCAGGCAAACTAGGTTCTAGTCCCCACTCAGCCATGGCACCAGTTGGGTGACTTTGGGCCTGTCACAGACTTTCAGCCCACCCTACCTCACAGGGTTGTTGTTGTGGGGATAAGATGGAGGAGGAGAATGATGTAAGCTTTCTGTAAGAAAAAGGTGAGATAGAAATCTAATAAATAAATAAAATGTTGCCTGCCCTTGTTCCTGGAGGTCGGTGAGTGCTCCTTTCACTCTGATCTGCAGGTCTCTTCTGTTGGGGCAGATGGTGAGGAAATCATGGCTCTTATAATAACTGTAGGTAGTACAAAAGCAAGTCCGTGATGGCCCTGGAAAGCACACAGCTGCTGCAATCTTGCACGCACAATTATTATTACACTAATCCATCATCAGAAAGACCAGAGCAGAATTCTGCTGCATATTATGTAAGCACGGGAGCAGCTGGAGTAATAACCACTGGGAGCAGTCAGCTATGGGAAAGCAAAACAACGAAACAGGGCTACTCCATGCATTCATCCATTCAAAGATTACACTAAAGACCAAGAAATCAAAAGCTTCATCAATTCCTCAACTCATTGTTAAACTGAAGGTGGCCATTTATCCTTTCAGTGTTGCATTATTATTCTTTTAGTTGTCAAAATGGCACAGAACCCATTTATATTTACTTTGTTGCTTTTACATTTTTGTTAACTGCTTTGGGAGCTTTGTGCCAAAATACCTGAAAAATTGGTTAGAAGACTTGAGCTTCTGCACTAAGAACAAAACACACTTATATATGCAAAGATAGCAAATGCCAGGCAGTCTACCATCTTTTATAATAATAAAACTACCGTCTTTTATTATATTAAAGCTGGCCAGCCAGCACTGTCTTTCTGATGCAAAGAGGGTAAAGTAAAGGTAATTAACAAGAAGCATCCATCAAGTGAATAAATTTAATAAACCTCAATTATGGTAGAAGTAAATTCCAAACTGAATTCCCCCTCTTCCCTTCCCCTTCGATTAGAGTTAGCACCACCCTCAGGGAGGTTCGCACTGCTTGTGGGCCAGATAGTGGGAACTCAGGATGTCAATTGAGAGCCAGTGTGGTGTAGTGGTTAAGAGCATGGGACTAGGACTCAGGTGATCTGGGTTCTAGTTTCTGCTCAGCCATGGAGCCAACTGGGTGACTTTGGGCCAGTCACAGACTCTCAGCCCAACCTACCTCACAGGGTCATTGTTGTGGGGATAAGATGGAGGAGAGGAATGATGTAAGCTGCCTTGAGCCCTTTATAGGAAAAAGGCAGGGCATAAATTGAAAAATAAATAAATAAATAAATAGATTGGTGATCACTCTTGATTTGATCTTGGACAACTGGACTGATCAAGTTACACTCCACCCCTCTAACCCTCCCTGTTCTAAAATGGCAGGCAGGGAGGGATGGAAATAAACAGCCAGGGTTAGCAACATCCCCAACCACCATGGCTAGTGGTCTAGTTCTCACCAACTGCTTGACTTTGCTTGAAGATCATGGGCCTTGGAATTTCAGTGAAGCAGTTCAGTTCTGATTCCTCTTTCTTTTCAGATTAAGAGTCTGAGTATCCAACTTGGAATGCTGTATTTTGGGAGAAGTGGACCCAGTTTCTACAATCTCTCTCTCTCTCTCTCTCTCTCTCTCTCTCTCTCTCTCTCTCTCTGTGTGTGTGTGAGTGAGTGAGTGAGTGAGTGAGTGAGTGAGTGTAATATATAGCAATACTGCATGAGGCTTAATCATTTTGTATTTGCAAAATGGATGATGACATTTGAATGCCTTCTGTGAATGTTTCTTTGTACTTGGCCGAATCTGATCCATTACACAACATTAAAAATTAAACTAAGATGCATCCCAAGCAGGTGCCTTGGTGGTAACTTTAATGTGCAGTCTGAGAGAGAAGATTGAAATGTTTCATTTAACAACTCCAATTTCAGTTGAGTGGCCCTTTTTGCATATGAGCTATTGGCCAAAATTCTGCACAGAGTTGCTTGCAAAAAAAGCATAACTGAAGTCAGTGGAGCCTGATGGATTGTGCTCATTTGTTATAATCACAGTATTTTACCTATCTACGTATTCTGGATAAACAAACAGGTACTTGATCTTTCTCATTATTAACTATGAAGCCTTTCCTTCAAAGGGACTTTTGTGTGTGTTTGGGGGGGAGGGGTGCCTCATCTCTTAAAGGGGCAGGATCGAAATAAATCAGCCAGGCCTAGCAACACTCATCAAACCCAGGCACCAGGGTGAGTGGTCATGGGCGATAGGAGCTGTAGTCCAACAACCTCCTCTGAGGATGCAGGTTCCCAGCTCCTGGATTTTAAGAGCTCTGCACTAAAGCAGGACTTGAAACTAGTTGGGAGCTGTCCCAGGTCCTGCAGGGCTCCTCTGACCATCAGCCTTTACGTCTCCCGCAGAGAGGAAGGCTCACAACAATGTTTTGAATCGTCCCCCAAATGCCCGGGAATTAAGATCTTTTGTTCAGGACGCTGCTTCAGGGCACGACAAGGGAATAAGCTCTAAGCTTTAATTTCCCACCGCATCACTTCTTACATCAGCGCGACAAGCGGCTTCTCCTTCCTGGGAGCAGCATGAATCCCACACGCCTTAGCAATTTCTCCCTAGTTATCCTCTTCCTATGATACCTGGCCTAGTTTAAAGGGATAATGTGGTGCGGCGGTAACTCTTGAAGTGCAGGCATGCAGCGTGCCAGTCCCCATAGCCAAGCTTCCAAAGAGAATCTGAGCACACAATTTGATGTGTGGGTCTCTCTCCCTCTCCCTCTCTCCCTCCGTGTGTGTGTGTGTGTGCGTGTGCACGCGCGTGCGTGCACGTGTGCCCTCTGCAGACTAAGGGGTCTTAAGTCCACATTCAAGAAAAAGCTACCTTAGACCCCACTGCATTGTAGTAGGGATAATGCACAACAATATGTAATGGCTGGGCAACTCTACCTCAGTGCCCAGTTACTGTGAGGAGTGCAGCTAAAATCAGAAGGCTTTTAAATTTCTGGTTGAGGAGCAAGATAAAGGTGCTATAAACAAGCAGGCAAACCAACAAACCCCACCTTGCATTCACTTCCACCTTTCTTGTTATATGCTCTGGGACCCAGAAAACCTCAAGCATGTAACATCACCAGTTGCTTCTGTGCATGAATTCTGATCCTGATCCTGTGGTACAATTAGGCTCTTGACACATTTTCAGGTTCTGAAATAAAAATATGCAGCATCAATCCATATTATTGGCAAACAGAATGAGATCTCAGGGTTGGGCAGGTGCTGCAAGAATACTGATTTATTTTTATTTGCAATATTCAAATCCCACTTTTTCTGCAAGGAACCTAAGGAAGCTTACACAATCCATCTCCTCCTCTCCATTTTAGCCTCACAACAACCCTGTGGGGTAGGGTTCAATTGAAGGAATGTGATTGGTCTAAAATTACCCAGTGAGCTTCATGGCTGAGTGGCCATTAGAATCTGCATCTCCCAGGTCTCAGTCCAGGATTAACCACAGCATGAACCTGGCCTTCTGTTTTGGCAAGGCAACGAAAGAGAACATCTTCATTCCAGCTTATACCTCCAGCTTCAGCCCCATTCCCTGCCTACTAGGTTCCTGAGTGGAAGCATACATTCTTTAACCTGCTTCAATATGTCCTCTTCAACAATACCAGAGCTCTCTGGGTTTTTCCTTCTTTGTATACCAGCAGAGATAATTTCAGTGAACCCCTACAAGAGTAGTTCTGCTGGGCACCAGAGCTCCTGAGGAACCTTCAGAAACTTCTAAGTTTATTCATTATCACATTTATGTCTCAGATGTGCAGAAACTCTGCTCCAACCTTTGCAGTTTGTCCTCTAATCTGATTAAAATGGAATGGGAGGGAGGAAGGTCAATCTGGATCTCTGGGTGATTTGTGATAGATGCCAAGGATTGACTGATTGATTGGTAGGTCAGCAAAGATTTCTGACTCTTAACCATTTACAAAAAGTAGCATCAAAATGATGCTGCTTTGTTCTACCTGCACACTTTTTCACAAACATATTTTTAAAAGCTAGAACTGTTGCTGATTTATTGATGGTTACTGAGTTCATTAGCAATTAAAATCTTTAGTCCCTCACCTTCATCTTTATTGATACTCCAGTCTTGGCCCTTGGAAGCTTGCACAGCAGCTCTCTGTGGTAATTAAACCATTTAACATTTTTGGGAGTAACAAGAAAGGAATGCACCCTGGGGGGACTCCTAAGATTTTTTTTTCCTTAAAAAAAAACAAAACAAAACCCTCTTTGGAGAGCACTAGATTTCTCTCTCTGTCTCCACCTCTCTCCCTCGCTCCCCCTCAGAATCTTTGCAAATGCATTAAAGCTGCAGGGGGACATAAATTTGCTTTGGATTCCAACACCAGCCATTTAATAAGCTGCATTAAATGTAATTAGATTTCCTGCCTCCTAAGCAGACTGCTCAGATGCTGTTTCATGGGAAATAAGAACATAAGACCACCTGTGGTGGATGAGACCAAGGGCTTAGCTAGTCCAGCACTTATCTAGCTCATATCTTGGTCAATCAGATGTTCCTGGGAATCCCACAAGCAGAACATGAGTTCAAAAGTGGCTGCCCAGGCATGTTTCCCAGCAACTAGTTTTTAGGGTGTCCTGCCTCGGATACTGGATATCATGCTTGTAGCCATGTTTAGCTTTATTCTCCATGATTTTGTTGAACCTTTTTGAATGCCACCCAAGTTTGCATCTGCTGCTTCACCTTGTGATAGTGAATTCCATATTTCAACCATGTACCGTCCTTTTATCTGTTCTGCATCTCCCACTAATCAGCTGCACTGGATGACTCCAGGTTCTAGTACTAAGTCAGAGGGACTCACAACTACCTATCCACATTCTTCGCACCATGCACACCTTTATACACCTCTCTCATGCCTCCCCTTATCCTTTTTCTAAGCTCAAAAGCCCCGAACAATTTTGCCTTTCCTCCTAGGAGAACTACCGCAGCCCTTTGCGTGCTCCCGCATCCTTCCAGCTCTGCAGAATCCCTTTAAGTGGTGATCACCAGGACTGTCCATGGCAGTCGAAGTGTGGTTGCGGCACAATGGATTCACTATTTTAATGCCCATTCCTCTCTCTCACACGAACACAGCCTGGAGAGATCCTTTAGAAACTCTTTATAATCTCTTTTTATTTTCAGCCAGATACCCCCCTCCTGCTGTCATGCAGTGGGAATCAAAGAGTACTAAATCATTTTATCTTGCTTTCTGAAATGCTTTCATGTGCAGGTTTCCTTAGGGACTCCCAGTGTTTAGAAATTTTTTTTTAAAGGCTGTGCATCTTCGCTTTACTGGGGCCTAATGTAAGGTTAATTCACACATGTTCATTAGGTGTCTTGCAGGTTCTTATATGAGTTCTTATCTGGACTTAAGTGCAAAGCTACGTTTGCTTGTTGTGAAGGCATGGAATAAGCATCACATATCAAAAGTTGCAAACAGAGCTTTCCATCCTCTTGCACATATTTTTCTGGGGAAGCAGTTCACCCATTCAGGTGTGAGCAACTGTTACCTGTGGCTGGGTTCAGGCAGCACAATAACCCACACACAGTCCTTGTTGTGTGCTGCTGAATCTTGCATTGTTGAAATATGGTTTATCATGTTGCTTGAACTGTGCTAAGATAAACCATGGTGAACTGCCCACTGTTCACAACCCTTGAACATTCCCTTCATGGGTTGTTCAAAGTTCACAAGCCATGGCTGGGTTCAGACAACATGATAATCCACATTTCAATAACCACCCATGGTTCAGTGACAGAACATGCTCAATCAGTATTCAATCCTTGACTGTGGGTTCTTGTGTTGTCTGCACCCTGCCAGTCTCAACTGATACCGATGCTTCTTTTTCCTTACATGTGTTTAGATGTTTTTATTTTCTGCCTGCTAGTCTGTCCTATGTTGTCTTGATGTCATTGGTGGGAAAAGTGATTAAGAATAAATGCTCAATAAATAAATGCTTCAAGCTGGGAACTAGCCAAGCCATCTTGGTGGTGGTGATGTATTCCATAACTTACAATTGAACCTTCAAGGTTAATGGTAAGAAAAGAAAATAAGCCCATGTGATTTATTGAATGCACAGCTCTCTAAACATCATGAGTTCAGACATTTCTGGGGCAGCAAATCCCTTCTATGCCTCCCATGCCTCTGGCAAGAAAAAAAAGGTACGTAGAAACTCTGATGTTATTTGGATGGGAAGGGAAGCTCTCTGCATCTTGCAGAGAGCAGATGGCAGGAGAAGAAAGTTATGTAGGAGGATAGCGACTTGCCTTGCAACAGAAGGAGAGAGTCAGTCATTAAGAAACCTAATTAGCAAGGAGTTCAAGCTACAATGCAAAATGCTTGCAGCAATATCAGAGTGGCCTCTTTCTGTTCATGGTCAAATCCAGCTCTTCAGTCATTGACCATTTTGATTTTGCTTGAACAATTTTCATGTCATCTGGAGAAGGATCAAGCATCCGCCAACCATGTAGCCCTGTGCTTTGCAGTGATATTCTGGAACAGCATGGAGGAGTCTCCAGGTGCTATTGGATCACAGCTTCCATAATCCCTGACCCAGCTGGGGCTGATTGCATTTGGAGCCCAACAACTTCTGGAGGCTCACAGGCTCCCCACCACTGGAGCTGTGCCGTGAACAAGACTTCCGCACCCTTCAAATATATTTGGTAAGAGCCAATTCACAAATGCCTCCAAGAGCTGGACAGTGGGATGTCTTGAGCTGCAGACCAAAAGAGAGCTGAAGATACTTTGGCAAAGGCAGAGGAGCACAGGCGTCAGTTGTATCCCGCATCAGGTCATTCATCCATCTAGCTCAGTATCGTCCATACCGATCGGCAGTGACTCCGAGGTTCCCGACAGGGATCCTCCCCAGTTCTAGGAATTAATCCCTGACATTTTGTATGCACGGCACCTGTCCACCTACAGAGCTTTGCCATTTGGCACCATTGCACAAGGCATGTACTGATGAAGGCTGCTTGCTCGGGACAAACATCTACCACCTTCTTACAAAGTCCCAAGATTATCCTTACATCTACATGTTCAAGTTAAATAGTTTAACCTCAGACAATGAGAAGCTGCATAATAGAGCAAAGCTTGCAGCCAGGAAAGGGGGGAGGCACAAAAAACTTATACTAAAACACACACCCCTCAAGAGGAATGCATCCAAATAAACCAGCATGTTCAAGACATCTAGCAAAACAACAACAACAACAACAAAACCCCCCACACACAAACCAATGTAACAACCATGGGAAAAAAACATCTACCCTCACTTTGAAGAAAGTCTGATTGAGTGCAGTGGTTGTACTTCTTAGCAAGTGTATATCAGATCGTGCTGTAAGTCAGTGCTTACAGGGACACACATCCATCTTCCTTCCTCCGGATCCAGCAATCAGTCCAACCGGCTGCAGAAGGTGCTTGAAGTGGGAAAGCAACTTGGAGTGCAGCCATATGCATGCATGGACGGAAGAAGCCTTACAACTTGTGGGACTTTTTATGTCTAAATATGCATAGGATTGTGGCATGATTCATTCACTGCCAAGCCATGAGCCACAGGAACACAATTCAGTAAATAATCCAAGGCTCCCACACACCTTTCCCCACAGAGGAGGCCATCTGTTCGGTCTCAGTGCCCTGTGCTGCTTTGCTTTGCTTTGCTTTGCTTTGCTTTGCTTTGCTTTGCTTTGCTTTGCTTCACGCAGGTGATCTTTCTCTGGGTGCGACTGCATTGCTCCATTATTCCTAATGCAGAAATATGGCAAAATTGCCTGTGTGCAGAATACACCCACCTGCTCACACAAAAATACTGGGAGTAGATGCCTTTGATGGGGACAGTTGAGAAACGAACCTTTACAGAGGTGAGTGATGTCTGCCTCAGCACCTGCAAGCTTGACAAAGACCGTCCAAGCACCAGGCAGCTGAATAGCATGTGGGTGCTGAGTCCCTTTCAGCCCGAGGGCTGGATTAAATTGCAGAGATATTTCTGGGGGCATAGTCCAGTAAAGGGCGGGCCCAACAGCAATGGGGAATTTTGCAGTTCCAAAAAAACCTGCATGTTTTTGGCCTAAAACACTTACGCCAGTAGCTAAGCTGGAAAAAGGAACTCAAGATTTAGATTAGGAGGAAAAAACCAATGCGTAAAAGCAAAAAGCCACACACACACTGTGGGCAGGGGGAAGTTGGTAAGTCCAGGGGAAGGGATTGTGACCTTTGGCAAAAGTCCAGACTTGGTCTCCAGGTAAGCTGGGTTTGGTCAGAGTTGGCCCAGGGGCCTGAGATGCCACACCTCCAGAACAGAGTGACCACTTTTTCTGGCAATGGTTGATAAGAGGACTGATGCTCTCACTTTCTTACACATCTAAGGCATGGTGGAAATGCAGAACCCCGACACAAAAGGCATCCATGAACGCATGCAGCGGAGGCATATGGCTCCAGTGTCAGTGAGGGCAGGGTTCAAGCGGCTTTGGGCCGCAGCCTGAGCTTTACAGAAGCTATCGTGGTGCTGAAATACCAGCCAAAATTAAGTTCTGCACCACTGGCAGCTCCTGAAACGCAACCCAGAGTGGATACATCGCACCACTGACATTGGCGCTACCTGCTCTGCTGGAAAAAAGTCGCAGGCAACACTTGGATGCGACAGCCACCCCAAGGGCTATGTGAATGATTCATGGAGTCTTAGTGGCAGCCTGGCTGAGCGTCATACCGCGTCCCCCTGGCCAGCGCTAGTCAGCTTTTCCCTGGAATTATTGGAGTGGAACTCCTTGACATCCTTGCCAACACTCCAGGCTTTGCTTCCCAAAGAAGGCCTTCCAAGGGGTTACTATAATGATGTGGAAGTGGTCATGACTCGTACTTCTGTCATGACTTCCATCACCCTTTGGAGATTGAAATGGTGGCCGAATGGGGATGCGGGTGGGCAGGGAAATGTTTGCATCACATCCTGGTGGTCCGGAGGGAACTGTCTGTGAGGGCGACGTGGGGCAACTGCACAAGCATGGAGATGCTGAGACAACAAATGGAAATTGCCCAGCGTGTCATCACTGCATTAGGAAGGCTTATTAAAGGGTGCCTCAGGTTCCTGGGGGCACAGAGAATGACTCATAAACTATATGAAAACTGCAACATATTTAATTTTTTTAATATAGTGTCATTAAGGGAAATTGTGCTTTCAATGGGAGCAGAAAGAAACAGTCTCAAAGACAGGGCTGCATTCTGGAGAGCATCAGGAGAGTGAGGGGTATTGGAAGAACCTGCAATGCTTCCACATCTGTTCAGATTTCCATGAACCCAACCTATAGTGGACCAGTTTTTCTGATATGATGCAGATTCTGAGGACTTCTGGACTTTCCAGAATTTCATGCAAATATTGCTGGTATATGCACAATGTTTAAAAGTACCTGTGATGTTTTCTACTGCTCTGATCTCTCTCCAGCTTCTGCTTTGTAGCATATGTGTGTGCTCTGCTTGTGCATTGTGCACCGGGCTAAAAAAAAAAAAAAGTCCACAACATCTTGTGCGTCTGTGAAAGTCCTGCACATTGCAGTAGACTTTTTTGCCTGCTCTCCTGAAGGGGTGGATAGGCTCATCCTCATCGATGTGCAGATGGGGACCAAAACGCAAAGCACAGGCCAAATGGAATGCACCAAAGCCGCCTATCCCTAAGAGGAACTGGGTTTCTCAGGGATGCAGCCCCATCACTTTTAGATCAGCAGGGGTGACGATGCTTCCTGCTAGCTACACCTCACCCAGAGGTCCCCGTTTCCTTTGAGCCTAGCTGCAGCCCTCCCGGTGGCTGGGGAAATGAATTTTCCCTGCAAGGATGTGTTTTTCTTTGTTGTAATGCCAAGTCTGTCGAGGGGGGCGGGGCAATGAAGCCACATTTGCTTTACAAATGCTTGCTCCTAGCGGAGATGAAAGTTGCAAAGACCTTGTTTGTTGACTTGGCTCAATGCAGCTGCCTGGATTTATTTTTACTGTCCTCGAGGGCACAGTTGTGGGGATTGTCACTTTCAAATTTACCACCTCCCCACAGATCAACATGCAGTTTAATTTCCCAGACTGCTAGAGACACTGAAAGGAGAGGCAGAATGAAGAATTGGAGAGGGGCAGGGGGATAAATTTGCAGGATTACAGCGGAGAAAGGTCCAGAGAAGGGTTCTAGCCGGCGTGTTGCAACAGGCACGTTCGATTTGTGGAGCTGAAAGGCTAGAACAACAAGCCACGAGAGCAATCAGGCTCTGTGGGGGTCTTGACTGTAAAACAGGTGCTAGAACATTTTTAATTTAAATATTACTGTACACAGGGTTACATATTTTTAAAATAGGCAGAAAAGTGAAAATTATCTTGTTTGTTAATTTATATCCCACCTTTTCTCCCAAAAAGTCCAAAGTAGCATACATGATCCACCCCTCCAGTCCATTTTATACTTGCTGTGTCCTGTGCAGCTGGTTTACCCAGCAAGCTCCATGGCCAGGTGAGGAGCAGCACCCAGGTCTCCCAAATCACTGTCCAGCACTCTAGCCACATTGCCACAGCAGCTTTTCACCTACCCATTGACTGACCCAATTAACACATCCGTTAAAATATGTAAGTGAAATGGTGCAAACTAGAAAAGTAAAAGTGAAGGCATGCCAACGTGGCCCTGTTGCAAATATCTAAACTACAGCTCTTAAAAAAGGACCAAGGAGCAAGTCACTTAACCCAGCCGAGACTGAAGTACTGCTGTTCTCTTCCTTTTTTAAAATCAAATGTTTCTGTGCCCAGAAAATGGCGTTAGGAACATGGGCAGAACGCAGAGCAATTTGATGATGATGCTATGCAGAGGTCCTGTAGCCACCCTGAGGGATGAGGAATAAATCAAATGAATAACAAAAGGTGAATGGACAATCTCAAATGCCTAGTGTGGGAAGAAGCCACATTTAAGCACCCAAAGTATGTTTTCCAGTTGTTAGGTATGGCTCTTAAGGCATTGCAGTAGCCACCTGAGCATCAGGCACTGAGTTTATGATGCAGATCTCAGCAACAGAACGTGTAAAGGTGACCTAATCCCAGAGGGAGAAGTAACATCCTGCCTGAGGGTGCTCCCATCCACCCGCACAACACACAAACCAGCAGCTTCATAACAAGCCACTAAAGTACTGGATGTTGCATTCAGCCTTTTGTGTGAATGCTACTCCCCTGAACTCTACTTTTCGGTTTGGAAGGATCACTTAAGGGGCTCTCTGACTGCCCTGTTCCAAAGCCCGGGATTAAAATAGCAGAGCCACAAAGTCGCTCGGATGAAGATGATGGACAGCTTTGCAAATTGTTCCAAGTGAACCATAAAACTGTCACATAAATGAGACATGCTAGTTGTGACGGCCCCATGGTTTCCAGAAAGCTTCCAGAAATAAAGCAGGGCTATAATGGAAGACCGTGGTATGGCATTAAACATTAATTAGGGCTTACACAAGATGAATATAAAAAAGGATTAGCAACACGCTGTTGATTTGAGAGAGCAGAGATCAAGCAAAGGGGGTTTCTGCTTCTTTCTCCTGTTTGTTATGGTGTTTGAACTTTGGCATCATGGCTCATTATACTCAACAGGGGGAAAAATGCACATTAGAAAACATTTTTGCCCCTTCCATTCCATTTGGCCCTACAAACAATTCAGGGGAAGTGCTTCTTCTCAATTATTCAGAGAGCAGCTGGGAGGGGACTTGGAATGCAGCCTTCTGAGGTCACAAGAAAGGGGGATTTATCGAGGGCAGAACATTCAAAATCAAGTCACCCCAGAAGGAGGTATTAGGAGATTCCCATGCTGAGAGACCGAATTTCACTTATGCATAATTTGTGCATGATAACCATGGGTGTGTTTACTCGACATTCTGTGCCAAGAAAAGCAAAAGCCTGCATCCCTCCAAGCTCCTGTAAATGCATGCAAATCTGGCACATTTGCATAACCCCGGTTTTGCACAATTGAATTTGCTTCTTTTTACATGATGACGTCAACCCTGATAATGATCTATATATTTTTATCAAGTTTTTTTTCTTTTTCTTTTTAAACAGAATGAACAGAGGGAGAAAGGGAAGAGAAAGAGTTAGAGAACATTGGGATTTGGTTTGGGGATTGGAATAAATAGAGAAGGAACAAGCAAACAAAGAAACAAACAAACAACAAACACCATATGACTTGGAACAAAAAAGAAAAGTAATAAAATCAAGCCAAAATATGGCATGGCATGACATGAGCCCATATGAAAATGCATAAAGTTGCACCCAAACATGTGATGTTTGAGATGGTCTGGACAGAATCCTGTCCTCAAATATTATAGGCAGTGTACTAGGAATAAAAATATAACAATAAAATTCTTACTGCTACTACATTATGTGCCTCTTCTTTCATACACCCACTGGAGAAGACAATAAGGGCAGGGAAGGTCCAAGGCAGAAGAGGACCAACTGTGAGATGGACCAGCTCCTTAAAGGAAACCACTGCTCTGAATTTGGGAGAGCTGAGCAGGGCTACAAGGACAGGGAATTGTGGAAGACTTCACTCATAGTCTCTGGAAGTCAGGAAGGACTTGACGGCATGTAACAACAGCATATCTCATACACCAACAGTCATAATGTAAAATAAGTTGGCCATTGCTGGTGCAGGAGACATAACCTGAACTGGGGAGAGAAGGAAACAAAAGAAAAGCGTTTGGATCTGGACATCTGCAACTCTCACCTTGCTGCTGGAGGAACTGGGGATAATTAGTACAATTCAAATCGGTACCTCAAAATTAAACCAAGTGCATGTGAAAACTATTCCATTTACAAGCAGGCAGATGGAAGTTTCAGTTCATACTAAAAAGTCTGGAGGAATAAATAAGAAGTCTGAGCAGCAGAGCTCCATGCCAGAAGAAGAGTTTTTCCCACTTCCTCCATATCACTGGCTGGTGCTGAAGGCAATGCGTAGAAATACAAGGAATTACATATTACATATATATTATTCACATGTAGGGTACTCCCAAATAGCTGCCTGACAGGACTGTGTTCCTGGCCTTGTCCACAGCATTGTACTCCTCAGCTCACTCTACCTGCTCTTCCTGTACTGAGTGTGAAAGTCTGAACCTCTGCGGTGATTTGCCTGGTGCCATTAATTTAATTTTTTGGTGCCAGGCCAAACCCTTTTTATTTTCCCAATGTTTTAAGACCGGACTGTTTTAATTGGGGTTTTATTATTAGTTGAAGTTTTAGGATGCTGCATTTTATTTTATTTTATTACATTTTGTATTGTTAAGCCATCCCGAGACTTCGGTAATGGGACAGTCTAGAAAAGTTTAAAATAAATAAATAAACAAACAAACCTCCTCCTTGTGAGCAGTTGCACACAGGGTTGGGTGGCCTGCTTTTTGGATGATGCAGAAGGGCTGCCAGAGCGGTCCAGGGTGATCCAACTCAAGTCGGTTTTAAAGACAGATTTTAAAACTTATACATGTTTAAGGGGGAGGGGGAAATGCCTGCAATTGCCAGGAAGACACAGCTGTGGCTTCATATTTTCTTCCTTAAAAAAATGTGGGAATGGCTGCAAAGAATGCAGGGAAAAGTCCTGGAGGACAAAGATAAAGGACACAAGGGGCCCATCTTGGTGAACTAGCCCAAGCAAGCACAACTAGAATGAGAAGGAAAAATACGGATTTTATTCTCGAGAATAGTTTGATCACAAGCATAAGGGCAACCATGCAGAATGCGTGGTGTAGCCTCCGTTTATTCCGCTGCTGACCAGAGAGCAGAGACAGAGATTCATTGGTTTGAAATTTCTGGCATGGATGCTGATTGGTTCATTTGCATTCTGGTGGTTCCCACTCTTACCTAGGAGGCGGGGCTTAGAGCCCCACTTGGGATTGCTCAGTCCCTCACTATGCGGCTTGGCTCCGGTTTCACTGTTGTCACTGGGGATGTGACCAGCTTGCTGTGTTTATGCCAGTCAACCAGGCATGTCCTACACTGGCATTGTGTAAAGCACCTTCACACCACATGAGTGGCAGCCTTACATTTCACACAGTCTTCTTTACTCTACAACTAACTAATGAGGTGGCTTTGCAGGCCTTCCAGGAGAGGCCGTCTAGCAACAGCAGGGCCTTGACGGAAACCAAAGCAAAACGGAAGCCTATCAGAATATGATGTGATCCCCAACTACAATTCGCTAGGGTGGATATCCTACTCTTGCAGTACCCATTTTTTAATTATTTCTCAAGCAAATCAGAGCAATGGCAGGCAGGGAAATCTGAGTTTGGCAGGCAGCGACAGCTACGCTCAGGGTGGGAAATAGTTACTGAAAGCCAATTCCCTTGACTAAGTTTTTAAGCAGCAGATTATTGTCAATTTCTGCCGCTCTCTCATCAGGCAGGAGAGAGCCAATAAAGCTATCATTGTCGGATGAAGATGGAGATGGGCCAACCACGTGCTGCAGAAAGCATATTCTGAAGCTGCAAGGCTGTCTCTTGGTAAACGGCACCTCAAGGGGAGACACTCTCTCTAGGACTTCTGTAGACTTCCTTCCATCAGTATCATTTGAAGGAATGTTCAAATCCCAACCAACATCACGTGCTACTCCCATTCAGGTGCTGTTATTCTCCCACATCAGCCTTCCCCAGCCTGGTGCCCTGCAGGTGTGTTGGGCTGTGCTTCCCATAATTTCCATGGAGATGATGAACATGCTGGCTCTGTCCTCATCTCTGCATGCATGCTGGGAGACAGATGTCCACACTGAGGAGCCTGCCCTAGGCATGTAGGGCCCTTGTATGATCTGGAACCCTGGAAAATCAGGGTTCTGGATTATGCAGGGAAACTAAACAAGGGAAGCCAGCTCGGACATTCATTCTCCAGCTTCTGGCCAATGTGGGGTAGAGGGTGACAGCAACACACTCCCTGCTCTTCTTCACTGTGTAGATCATTGGCAGGCCACTTGTGGCCCTCCAGATGCTTTGGCCTACAACTCCCATCAGCCTTAGCCAGCATAGCCAATGGTGAAGGATAGCCAATGGTCATGAGAATAATAGGCCCAATCTTCTTGGAGTTTCTCACCACTGAAGCTGTCCGTGTAGAATCCCTGAATGGGACTCGTGGCTCAGAGAAATGCCAGGACAGCCCTGGGAAGGGAGATGTGGACAATTCAGTGGAAGGGATGGGGACAAATATTCAGCTCGAAGCCTCGGGGGTTGTGGGGGGTTGTCTGTCCTCTGTAGAGAACAGTCCTTTATTTGTAGGGCTGCCAGACCAGGGTCCTCTGCTTCAAAGTGCCCTCTTTTTGAAGGGACCTCCAATTCAAGCTTGTTTTAAAGATATGAAGTGCCATAAAAGAAAAATTGAGGGGCTTGCAGGCTGAGCAGATGTGCTGATTGCAGTTTTTTTCCCCACTAGGAGGTGATATATTCTGTTTCTATTGATATTGCAGCAATTTGTCCAAATTCACATGTAGGCCTTTGCATATTTTCTGTGCTCTTGTTTTGGTGATGATAAATAGCCACTCTAGTGGTTTCTGATCATTTCCCCATTAAATCCCATTATTTTCCCCATTAAGTGTGTACTTGTCCGAGAGGTTCCTCCTCCTCCTCTCCACTACATCAGGTGCATTCAGACCTCGGACTTTTTGCAAGATCTACCCTGTGTCTGACCAACTCGACCCAGGTGCAATACCTGCAATCGGCACACACTTTGAATTCAAGCTCTCCAAATGAAAATTGGCCCATGCTTGGCCGCCAGGAACAGCTAGCTGAAAATGCCCTGCTATACATGTCTACTCAGATGTAAAACATGTGGCCTTCAAGGTCATCTCAGGAGATTGGCAGTTGTTTGGCTTTCAGGAATTGCTTCACACCAGCAAATCTGCTCATAGCTTAATGGAGCTAACGAGACAAATACAAATGAAATGGGAAGGATCATTTCTCCGCACTCTCACTTTTCCAACGCCTCCTGCGTCTCTTGCGATTGCAGGTGTGTGTGATGCAAGATCAGGTTTTCGGAACAGTGAAAACTGTGCTGTATTCTTCATAGTGTTACCCAACAGTAACAAATAGGCTTTGCAGAAATGTTTTCCCAGCATTCCCTGATAAATAGAAGGGTCTACTGCAGATTCTTCATCAGTGCAGAAGTGATGAAATGAAACAAACATTCAAGAGATTTCAGAGGCTGTGCTGAGATGCAGGCTTCCAAAATCCGTGACATACAGAGGGAATTAAACACAACCTAAAATAAAGAAGCATGCTCTTTTAAACATCTATACAATGTCAGAGCTGGCCAAGGGCAAAGCCTAAACCTGGAAAGTCTAAAGTCACCTACATACAGGTCATAGGAGAGTGATGAAGGTAAAATACCCCTGACAGCAAAACCAAACACCCAAACAAAACCTCTATCTGTAGCAATCAGACAGGGAGCAAAAGGAAACTTCTGCTTAATGAGATCTAGTAACTTGATAAGTCAAGTAATGTGGAAATTTCCTCACCAGATAAAACTGGGCAAGTAAAGTGTGTTCCTAGTCTTGAGGGACATATTTGGCCTCTAATGAATGGGAAAACAATTGACAATAACAATTATGGATGAGATGAGTGTGTATCCAATAGATACCATGTCATGCACTGACTATTGCAAATGGTATTTCTCAGCAACAAGCTATTGTAGCATGAGTGTTGGGAAAATGCAGCTTTCCTTGAATTTGTTGGGCAGCTGGGAATCATGATCAAAGTCTCACCATTTCCAAAATAAAAGGCACTATGAAGCAGTGGTGTTGTGCAGGGAGAAGTGGTGAAGGAGAGCAGCAGCTGCAGAGATTATGAGAAACAGGAAGTCTGCTTTAAATTAGAGGCTGCTGGAAATCCCACAGGGCACTAATGCAGCAAGTCTCTTCCCTGGAAGATGGAAGTGAGAAAAAAATCTTATTTAAAAATACATGTGATGCTCCCTTCCTCAGGTGAGAGATGAGTGACACAGAGAGACCAAGGGGGAAGCATCCGGAGGTGAACAGGGCTTTTTATATTTATGATTGTGAGCCGAGGATTCATTTCCCTTGAGCCACATTGAGTTGTGATGGCAGGCAACCATTTGAAAAAATTATTTATCATGTTGGTACCCTGCTCTTCCTCAGGGGCTTGGCAGAGGGGGAATGAAGGTGGAAAATGCACATCTAATTTTATCCTTACAACAACCCTATGAAGTGGGTTGGACCAAGCTAGATGTGGGGAAGAAAAATCCCCACATACAATCCCCCACGTTTTCTCTTTAATACTCTCATTGGAGTGAGGACAAGTTAGGCTGATGCAGCACTGCTGTGAAAAGGATGTTTTAGGGTTCGCTTCATCTGTTTTTCTAATTAAAGCATCTCTTTATTTGCCATCGAGTACTGACCTGATGCTTCAGAGCTCTTCCTTGGGGGACAAATAAAGATTTGGGGGGCAGTCCTGTGCTCCCTGGGAGAAGGGCTGAGGGAGTTCTGCTGTCAGAGGCCTCCCCGGTGGAAAATTGCAGGAGCGAGGCATCCACGGGGCACGCAGAGAGAGTTTTGGGAGCTGTCCATGGTTCTGAACTCCATGCTGCAAATAGGTTCACCGCTATGGAGCTCCTATAAAACTGGACAAGGAGATGGCAATCGGCGAGAAGCCCCACTGAGGTGGGAGCCAACTGCCTCCTATGGCCATGGGTCTGTGATATTTGCTCAGCATGCCCCTGTATCAGCCCCAGAGCCATGTGCCAACCCTGGAGCTGGTGCAGTACGCTCCCTTGCACTGGAGTCAGTGGGGAGGAAAGGATTATTAGAAAGGAAGCAAAATGTCCCCTTCTTTTCTGATGGCAGAGAGACATACAAGCCTTGAATGAGGTTTGGCAATTGCCATGGATTCTCCCCCCGTGCCCGTTCCACCAGAATGCTTGGTGAAGGGGTGCAGTTAGCTGGGAAAACAGCACAGGGGAAGGAAAGCCCCTTTCCAGCACTGCATCATGATCAGGACTATTTACAGATCCTCTGTGCAATTTGCAAATTTGGCTCAACATGGCTGATTCTAAGATGCGGTGCTAAACCTGAGGGCTAAATTCATTTTTGGAAAAGCACTTGGGGCTGTCCAGCTCCAGGAATCCTAGCCATTTCCAAATGTGTCCGAGTCACAGAAATCTGTGCTGTTATCAGGGCTGTAACTTTCTCTGGATGAAAGAACATGCAATGCCTTTCCATGACCTTTTCTGCTCCCATTGCCTGTGTGCTGAAGGCCATCAGGATCAGTGAAGGTGTCTGCTGTTTTCACAGCATGTTCTGCTGCCATCCAGGTATCTAGTCCATTCTGGCACTTTACCTAGGGACTTGATGAAACTTTGCTGGACTGACGCTCCCCAGGACTTGTCCTGTTGCTGGTTAAAATCCCAGACTCCCCCCATGTCCCTGGCTACAATTTAAGTGTGCTTGGTGAGTTGAACAGGAATGCAGTACACACATGATTCCAGAGGTGTTCTTTAAGGGCTTAAATGAAAGGCACAGTGCATTGATGTCTTGAAAAAAGGAGCAAAATTCTGCCTACACAATCCAGTGAGGTTGATGTGCCTCCCCTGGGGCAAAAAACTGGGCAATACAACCTGTTCTCCTTTGCAGTCAGTCACTCAGAATTTATTTATGTTGCTCCAGTAAGAATGAAAAGAAGAGCACAATACTGACTATACTTTTCTCACTTTCTGGGACCAAAATAGCAGGACACAAGAAATGCCCAACCAGATGGTTAAAGACACGGTTGAGAAGCTGGGTAGGCCATTCGCAGTGTCCAGGTGCCACCTTCTGGACTGACAACACCACACACCTGTTACAGCAGTTTCTTTTATACCTTTTATGAGCCACCCCCCAACATCCTAAAAAGAAGAGTGGCATCCAATGTCACTGCAGCAGAAGTCCCGTTGCACAATGGAACTTTCTCTTTGTCTCTACCTCCTGGCAGGTGGATGTGTACCCCCAAATCTGCTCCAGAGGTTCCCCAGGGGACTTCCTGGTTGTAGAAACAGTTCCATTTGTAGGAGAACTTAACTGGATACCACCAAAAGGCTGGACAAGCTGGCTTAGACATGCCCTGTGGACCAACGACCTTCTGAACGGCTTTGAACGTCATCTTGATTTCAAAAATATTTTTCCCTGTAGCAGGGTGAGGGCTGCATTTTGCCAAGCACAAACTCCAAACCCCCTTGGGCATGCAGAATGAATGACCTGAGCACAGATCCAGACTTAGAGTACACCCACTGAAATCCATAGGACTGAGGTTGTTCATCTAACCCGTGGTTCTTTGCACTGTCACAAAGTATGATTTGAGGGCAATGCAAATGTAGGTCTGAAATGTGCCTTATTGCTCTGGACACTCCTGCTTGCTTGTAGGGTGAGGAGCCAGTGCGCAAATATGTAGCAGCATCTACTGTACCTCCTTAACTAAACCACCGCCTGGGTCATGGTGAGACAAAGGTCTGCGGAAGGACTGCCTTCCCAATCTTTTGCTCTGGGGAAGGGACAGCTGTGCGCCTCCTCCCAGTGCAGCCGGTGGGACATTTTGCATCAATGCTGTGCACATGTGACTTTGGTCCCAAACATTTTTCACTTTGGTCTTGCCTACCACCTGCATGCAGCTCCACTTCCCCCAGAGTTCACCCATGAGGTTTCCATCTCCTGCTCTAAAGGGCATAAGGTGGGAACAAAGGGAGCCAAGCTTTCATATGAACCAAGCTTCTTTCTTCAAGGTGCTGCTAATTTGGCATTATCTGTAGAAATAATTTTAGGGACCTGCAAACATCCAAATGGTTTGCCCCAGAAAGCCCTTTCTGGGCTATTTCTAGCTATCATTTCGTCCAGAACTAGGAGCCACAAGGAGACTGGAGTAATGGCGAAGTGGCTGAACAGGTCCGAGGAGATCTAAGCAGGAGGCTGCTGCTATGGTACAGGTTCTTGAGAAGTGCCCAGCCACACTGACCCTTGAAGCTGCACCTGTGCACGAATGAACCAAGGATTCCTGCCGTGTAATATGTGAAATGGCTGCAGAGTCAGGGAGTGGAGAGGAGTCTGGCTGCCATTTCTAGAATCTGGCATAACAGGACTGTTTCATAATGCTTAATGATAATGTTGTTCTTAAGTATTTCAGACCGATGACTGCAACATCAAGTGATATGTGAATCATATGTGATATAACACCACAAAACAAAACAAAACAAAACAAAAACAAAACACCCATTTGCATCTCTTCACATACATTTTAGGTATACTGATTTTCAGCGGATGAAGCTTGCATATGTATCTGCAAACTGCTCTGCCCCACAAGTGAGCAGCAACTGTCAAACGACGTACAAGCAAGTGCAAACTTTCAGGAGCGGAATGTGTGAACTTCATTCACACAGATATGACAGTTCTCCTTGTGGTGTTAAATATTTATAATGGCTCATTAATGTGTTCAATTTATCACTGCTTGAAAGTCATCAGGTGTTGATCATATATGTAAACAAAGCTTAAGTCAGAACATGGAGAAATCAACCTTTCAACAGCCGGTTCTCTTGCTTCCCATGATTTGTTTCCATTTCTTGTGTCAGTACTTTATTTCTTGAGTGCATTCTTTTAATTAGGAAGATGGTTCCTAGGGGATCCTGTAGGCAGATATGAGAACAGCAGGTGGCAGCAGAATTCTGCACCAGCCATCCCGGTATTTATCTGATCATGATTAAGTGCATTGCAATGGACCATTAAGCTGCAACTTATAAATCACTCCTTAAATCACTCCAGAGGGTTTGTAATTATTTACAGAGCTTAAAAGTTCAGCACCTAGAATAATGTGGCTGTTGTATAAATATATTTCTGGCTGAGGCTGTGATCATGCAGTAAGTGGAGAGGGAAATGCTGTGAGGTTTCTGTCTGAACATGCATAGGATTGTGCTCTAAGCACCATTCAGCAGAAATGGATCCCTCACCTGCATCTTTCTAGCCTTTAGAACCACGCATTTGCTGTGTTGATCTGCCGTTGGCTGCTGGAACAGTTCAACAAGCTTCCTGGGAAATCCAGGTAGGCTTTGCATCAGGTCCTCTGGGTGGTGGGCTAGTGGTTGAGGGCTGCAGGTGACCATTACTTGTCTGGTCCTCCATTTCTACCTTCTTGTCCTCCCCACCACTGCCAAGAATCCTACATTCCTGGTTCCTCATCCCACATAATTGGAACTGGCAGCATAAGACTGCCGCTTGGATTTCTGAAAATGATTGCCAGGTGAATTCCGGTTATTTTTTATTTATTTATTTTTTATTTATTAAAACATTTTTATGCCGCCCCATTCCTGCAAAAGACCATGGAAGTTGCCTTGTATTTGCTTTTCAACATTATCCCCTTTGACACCATCCAAGGAAATCTGGACTTCCAAAAAAAGCCCTTCCTTTTTCTAAAACCATATGAAACCCAGGATTATAATATCGCAGTTCTATTTTTTATTGTTATCATCATAATGGACAATAATTTCCATTGCAAAATTTGCCTTGCATTTGAAAGGATGGACTATGCTTCACAAAAGTCCTGCTCCTGATAAAGTGTCTTTGCTATACCTGCCTGATGTTTACCGAAGGACACATTTTTCTCTGTTTTTGACAACCTATTTTATCTAGGATTCTTCTCTACGAAAAAGAGCAAAAGGGGTGGCATAACTTGACAGAGGTCTTTGGATATGAATGAAATGTGGATAATAAAGCTGGCCTTGATAAAAGAGAAAGAATGGAAGCAACGGCTGCACAAACCAGCACCAAAGGACATGAAAGTTTTTCTTCTCTTTTACTGAAATCTTACTTCCACTGCAGTCCTAGGATCCCATCACTGGGGATGAGTGGGATATGAATAAGTATAGTAACAATGATGAACATCATCCTGTAGCCACTTACCTGGGAGCAAGCCCCCCTGTACTCTGTAGGCTGCACTTCTGTGCAGACCATGCCCAGGATTCCAGGGTTAGTCCATCAGAAATTCCCTTTGCCACCTACTATTCCAGAATATCTTCCTCCACAGGATCTCTGGTATCATGTGAGCCTGTTATTGGGGAAACTTTGATGCATTGGGTATGATTTGTCTAGCTACCCACAGCACGTTGTTGGGTGTCGAGAATGGGAAGGCCAGTCATTTGGTTCCCTTCTACCAGCAGGTGCTTTGCAAGGCAATGTAGGTGCAATGGAGTACCAAAGCCTACACAGTCAGAACAAAGCGAAAGACCAAACAATACTTCCAAAAACACCAACAGCCACTTGGCGAGACCTGGGCAACTCTTGCATCCCTACGATGGACTCTTAGCCTTCTCCAACCCATCATTCTTGAGATTCCTGGACTATAGTTTCCATCAGCCCCAGACAGTATAACCAGAGATCTGAAGTGATGTGAGGTTTAGACCAAAACTTCTGGGGCAGGTCTGGTGGCAAGGGACCTGTTGAAGCACAGTTGCCAGCTGCTAAAGAGCCACCCCCAAGGGTCCCCTTACCCTCAGATTGTTTGTCCTCCACATCACCGTGGCCCAAAGGTGGGAAGGAGGAACAGCAAATGCCCCAGCAACTTGCTTGGTGGCCCGTTGAGCAAGCAAGTCCTCAAAATGATGAGAAAGGGAAGTGGGGGGAGAGCTGTCGATAATGGTGGTACCGAGAAGACAGACTCTGGGAGGGGGCCGGCCCATGGAGAGTGTCTTGCTTAGGGATCCTCAAAGACTTGGAACTGGGCCTGATCTGGAGGTCACCATTTCGAACTAACTTCTGCACAGGTGATCCCATCCCCATGTCATCCAAGCGGTGTGTTGATGGTGGGATAAAGTGGTCATCTGTAACACCGTAACTAGCCATGGGGAGCCGGGGTGGTGGTAAGACTGCTGGACTGTGGACCCGGGAGATCCAGGTTCAAGTCTCCACTCAACCCTGAAACTCCCTGGGTGACCTTGAGCCAGTCTCAGACTTTCAGTCCAACTGACCTCACGGGGATGTTGCTGACATGAGGATAACATGGAGCTTTGTAAGCCACTTTGAGCTCCTCACAAGAGCAGGATATACATGCAATATAACGACAGCAAGGAGAAGACTGGGAAGACTTGGGTAACAAAAGCCCTGCCGACATGGGGCAGTCTGAAAGGGGGAGTGGGACATTCCCCCTGGGCCTGATCCAAGCAGCAAGCTGCAGGAAGAGGCTGAGCCTCTTCCTTTACAGAAGGGGCTCCTGAGAAAACTAGAGCCTTCCCCTTTAATTTGAAGACCGGGGAGCAGGAGCTTGCATGCTTGAGTCTTCTTGAGGGTCTCAGTAGCCCTTGAGGCATAAAGAACGTGTTCGAGGGAGCTTTTGCCTTGCTGCTTTTTAAAAGGAATAGCAGCAGGAACCACCGAGAAGCCAGGGCTGCATTTTTACCTACTTTCCCCCTGTGCTTTTGTGCACTTCCACAATAAGGGCCAGCACTGAAGGTCTTTGCTTTTGCTTTGATCCATGCTGTTTTTGGTTATCACTTGCGAAGGGTAAATATAGCACTGAGGGATTGAAATTTACTAAGCCCTGTACATAGGTAGGAAGAAAAGGCAGCTGCTGCCAACAGGAACACAATGCAACAGACCTGATACAAAAGGAAAATGATGGTAAGAGGAAAACAAGCAAAGTCGGGCAGCAATTCTTGACATTATATAATCCCAGCAGTCTCAGCTGATCTGGACAGGTGGGCCTCCCTGCCTTTCAGTACATAAACATATGTACACCCAGCCGCCCGTGGGGCTCTGGTGGATGGCAGAGGCCAGCGTCTGCTTCCCTTCAGCTCTGTCGCATCATTTCATTTCTCATTTTAGTTGTTCAGCCCTTGCTGACTGGCAGCTAACCAAATGTGTGAAATGACTCCGCCAAAAAAAGTGTTTCAAATAAAGCGAGATGATACGAAATGAGGTGTCTGTGAGGGAGGAAGTTGTGGCTGATTCACACATACAAATCACCATGACCTGTTTCACTCGTCAAAGGCCTTGTGTGAGTGAGCCCTTAGTCAGGGCCCTCTTATGATATTTTGCTGGTTGAGGCAGTCCTGCCATAACCATATGATAGTAATACACTGGAGAAAAGAAAAGGAAAGAAAAGAAAAGAAAAAAAGATTCTGCCTTTTCCTGGCATTCAGAATCAGCCACTTGGGGCACCTGCCTCACTCTGCGTAGTGACAGGGATGGTTCTGGCCAAAGCAATTTGAGCTCTGAGGTTTCAATGAGTTCCTCCCTGAAGACTCATGGGGTGACTTTACCCCCAATTTCTGTATAGTACTGTTTCATGGGGTGCCCCCCTAAAAAATCTTCAGTGCTCCACCAGGCTTTGCCCTAGGACTAGTCCACATAGGCAGATGTGCAGACCTTGTAAAATCCGTTCCATCTGTTCTTTCCAGTCTGTTGTCCCCTCATTCACAGGATCTGCTTTTGCACCAACGTGTCTGTGCACATTTGTGCAAATTCCACTCCTGAATATCCTTAAGTCCGGCCAAACTATACACACATGCCGAAAGCATATTTTCACACTTCAGCCTAAGAAGGAATTTAACATTTTTGGTTGGTTAGTGGAGTTTTGCTTTAATCTTCCTTATCTTTTGCAAATAAATTTGCAGAAAATTACAGAAGATTTTAAACAATCAGTCTAGAAGTTCATGGAATCCACATAATTCAGGGCAGTTTAGTGTAGAATCTGGGCATCAGATTCTTAGACGTTTAAACTCATTTAAGTCCATTGCAGCTTTCCTTGAAGACTGTATCCAAATATTATGGTTTAAGGCATATTTCTAAAATGGCTATAACCGTCACATTTTGCTTCTAGGGTACTGATATTCTCAAGTGACATGAACTCTGATATCTCAGCATGAAGCATTCAGTCCAGCACACCCCTTTCTGGGGTATTTATATTCTTGTATCTTTGGCTGGAACATCTTATATTGTTTGCCAATTTTGTTCTTCAGGGATAGTTGCTTATTTTCAACCAGACAATTCAAAAATAAGTAGCCTTGAATGCTCTTCTTTTCAGGGGTTGGCTGTGAATATAATGTGTGTTTGTTGCTTTTTTAAATGGATACATCACTCCCCTCCTGTGTCCTGTAGATAGGATGAGGATGCTGGCCAAGGGAGTAAAGTTTCTTACATGCCATCTGATTTATTGGGGGTTGGACTGGGTACCAGCACGGGGGTCGGGGGTGAATACAGAAGAGAAGAGGCTTAGGAGAGGAAGAGACAGCAATACCAATATTATTTAATGATGAAATGCAAGGAAAACATACACAGCATACTATCCATTTTATAAAATAGACATAAAAACCTTTTCTAGTGACTGTTCTTGTTTTTAAATAGGGGCAAGGTGAAAAGAGACAGACACTAGTCTTGGGGGTGTGTGTTTTTCCCCTCTGTCTTCTAGCAGCAGTTTTTATGGTAGTGGGATTTGAATCAGGGTTGTGGAGTGGGGCATGAACCCTTCCCAGGTACCCTGTTCTGATTTAAAACAGTGCCCCTTATGGCTACTTTTTGCAAAACCAAAAGTCACTGAGAGCTCGAATCATGACTCTCTCACATCATTCCTATCTTGGGACTCTGAATATGAAGAACTGAACAAGGCAGCCATTGGCTAGGAGAGAGTGGGGAATACATAGAAGGTATATGGCAGAAAACCCTAATGTTTTTGGCCTGTGGGCACATTGGAATTTTAGCAAAGTGGGGCACAGCCACAGAATGGTGCAGGGTCAGTCACAACATATATTGTAAACTATGTGTGGATTGATTTGGTCTTCTGCTCACCTGCAGTGGGGACAATGGCTGTCCCCACCTTGCTCAGCCATCGTAAAGTTCACTGAGATGCTAAGTGTACATGAAGCATTGTGAATATGTTGCTTACCCTGAGGTATGTTGTAAATATAAATCCTAAAATTATTGTTTGTGTGAATCTATGAATGCCTATTTTTATAGAATATTCAGTACTTTCAGATATGATGAAGCAAGATGCTGTTGACAGAAAACATATGCAACAGTAACCGTGACAGTCTCTAAAGTACTACAGGCCTCCTGGACCCCTTTTTCATTTTGTGAATGCCCCTCCTGGCTAAGGGGATGAGCAGCCGATAGTTGTGGCAGCTGGAGTTGCCGTGCAGACTGTCATTCCACAACTTGGATGGGAAGAACAGGCGGTTGGCACCTCTGTCTCCCCAGAACTTGGCATCACATCCACTTCGTATTATTACATGGGTATCTAGAGTACAAAGCTGCTTTCAGGATTTTTAAATCCTCCAGCCTTTGGATGCTCCTTTATTCCAACAGAAGTGTATCTATAATGCATGTGTAACCTGGATGCTGCTGCTACTTCTTCTTTTCTTTTTTTGGCCATTGACTGTTTTTATGGGCATCTGGAGTTGGAGGCAGCTGAAGGTGGCACAATGCAGACACGGCTGCAAGCGGTGGGTCGGTTCCTCATTTCCTTTGGCCCACTGCTTTTGCCTGATTAAAAATGGTGTGGTTCTGAAAGTAGGAAAAGCCTGTTGGACCAAAGATGGTCACACAATGGGCATGCACACCACAAGCACCCGAGACTCTTTCGCAGCTTTCCCCAACCTGGCACCCTTCCTGACTAGCCCGTTGGCTCACGCACTGCATGGGCTGGTCACATCTCTTCTTTACTCCCATGGGCCGTACTTCATCAAAGGTAGCTCTTGCGTTCAGAGCAGCCACAGGATTTGTGGGAAGGGGTTGCAAGACTGCAGAACAGTGCAAGTTTTGCACTGAGAAATTAATTCTCCAGGTGCAAGGAGCTCAGGTGGTGGGTGATGTGAGAGACCCTCTCCGTGAGGCCCTGGAGAAGGAGTGCCAGTCGGAGTAGGCGATGCTGGACTGGAATCATAAAGCTGAAAGGGACCTCGGAGGCCGGCATGCCAACTCAATGCGGGATGCGGCTGCTGTAGCCTTGACAGAGAGGCATCCATAAAGGCTAGATGGACAAAAAGCCTGGCTGGGTGTAAGGCAATTAAAAAGAAAAGTCTCTGTGAGAAGCCTCACTGAGATCACCGAGTGGAAACCTGGTCTTCTAAAACAGTAAGCACTGAGGTTTGATGTCTGTGTTAGTCAGTTTCCATTGTTCCCATGATTAGTCACTTAACTACAACAGGAGGACTTTTCTAGGATGCATGTTCTCCCTCCCCAAATTCTCTCCCCACTTTAATCTTTTCATTGGCTTAGTTTGCCTGTGTTTTTCTGTCCTCAACAGCCTCTACATGTGGTCTCTCTTTCTCTCTCTGTCACTGCCGCTACCCGCTGTGCTTCTTGCTGGGTATTTCAGCTGGCTTTTGTATCTCTCCTGTTTCTCTCCTTGCCTCCCCTCTTACATGACACCCACTCGCAGCAACATCGGTAACTTTTTCTAGCAGACACTTCAGCTTGGTGAAGACAAGCATCTTTCCCTTTCCGAGGAAGAGGCTCCTGTGACACATCCCATTCTCTTTTATAACGTACATTTGCTTGACACTGACATTTGTAGTTTCTCTTTCCAGCAGGCTTTCCCCATCATGTTTTGTCAGCTCTTAAAGAAATGGCACTCGATATATTACCAGACTGACACTTCACGAGGCCTGGTTCGCAGCATTTGTTTTGAACCATTACCTTTTCATTTTTATGTGCATTTCTAGGTGTCAGTTCGTCCCCAAACTATTGGGCACAAGAAATAAATTAAACATTTTTCTGCTTCTGTGAACCAATTTACCCTCAAGCAGGGCTGGTTCTACTATCAGACATTAGAATAAGATGGCTGCCTCAGGCAGTTGATTTTGGGTGTCAGGAAAGGGCAGCATGTTATAATTTATTTATTTTATTATAGCATTATTCTTCATGTCAGGGAATTTTCTGCCCCAGTAGCCAAAACAACAGACTTCACACTGGCTTGCAATAGCAAAGGTAGCTTCTGCTCCTCTGCCCGGAGCAGTAAAACGTCTCTGTCATGGAGAGGGTTGTACCTTGCTTGGCTTGTTATTTTGGTCCTGGCTTTCCAATCAGCCACTGCTGAGTGCAAGGGACTTCCCTGCATCTCTATGTCAGGTGCATAAGTGACTCATTCAGTCACTTCCACTCTGCAGAAGCTGTACAAATCACCATTCTGGATGCCTCCTTTCAGTCACTGTAGCTCTGTGGTCCATGAAGGAGAAGGGCTAAGGATGCAGGAGATCTAAGGATGCAACTCTGGCATTTCCAGACAAGGTTAGGAGAAGCACCTGTCTGAAACTGTTGAGAGTCAGTGCTGGTGACTGGAAATGATGCTGAGCTAAACGGTTTGGTGCAATGAAATGCAGCTTCCTATGTTCCAGTGTGGCAGAATTATCTGCTTCCAGAGGACAGCTATTGGTTATTTATATCCTGTTTTTGAAAAGAAGTATCTAAAATGGCTTACACAAGGGAAAAAAGGTACAAGATGAAGTAAAACCTAGGTTAAAAAATAATCACATTTTTCTGCAATAACTCAACATTCCCAAAAGCTGCTCAAAGGTTCTTTCATAAAATAAAGTGGAAACTAAAGTGATGAATAGAAATTGCACAACAATAATCCGTGATCATTGAAATTCTGCTCCAAATTCAGCAACCGGAAGTGCAGAATTTGTGGCCAGGGTAAATGATTCAGAACCAGAAAATCTGCTTACTTTGTCTTGTTCTCCATTGTATTCTGTGTTTCTGCATGGAAAGCTGGAAGAGTGATACAAGAATATGGAACCCTGCCGTCCAGTCACTGGAGAACTTTTTATTTTTGTCAATCCCTTTGGCTTTCGTGATTGCACTAGGCATCAAGATCAGAAATTTGATTATTTATTAATTTCTAACCTGTCCAGTAACTAATGCTTCCTGGGTGGCTCACAGTTAAAAAATAAAAATGTCAGAAAAGTTAAAATATAAAACACAATGCAAATATATAAAAGGATAAAATACGATATAATGCATAGCAACAAACAACCCAGGAATCGATAAAACAAGCATAATATAGAACAAAGTCTTCAAAAACTAAATGAACTAAATTCTCAAAAACCTATATTTGAAACTAGATCACATTCTGCATGTTGTCTGTGCTTCCACAGAACTAGAACACATATTGGGAATTTGGTATAGGAGGACAGATTGTGATAATAACTTAGTCCTTCATTGTCTTGCCTGTACAACTAAGCAGGGAAAAAGTTAAAAATTAATTTCACCCCACTGAACATCCAATTCCTTAACTAAAGTCATTTTAATCCTGGCAGAGGACATGGGTGTTTGAGCATCTGGGGAAACAAATATATCATTTTTATAAATTCTATTTTTACATTCACAGCTTAGACACTGCCAAAAGAGGTTGATTAAAAATGGCAGATACATATTTGAATTATGATCTATTTATGAATTTAGAAACATTGCAAGGAATGATCTATACCTTTCTAGTGTCTGCCCAGAGGGCAAGTGAGTGAAAGTAGAAATCATTTTAGAGAAGAAGGAAAATAATTACTCTCAGAATAGATTTAATTGCTGTGATGTCTTTATAGCAAATGAGAATTACAGTCTTAATTATGATTACTGTGGTGTCAGAAAGAAGTCCCAGCACACCATAAAAACTGAGGTTCTTTCACCAATGCTGCTTATGTAATATGTCATGATGACAATAGTCAGCTATTAAAATTAAATGAGAAAAGAGACACTGGATTCACTGGGTTTTAATAGGTCATGAGGCTGAGTAGCTCTATCAGCAGGGTTATACTGAAATTAAAAATCAATACTGTTAACAAATTTATGCATATTGCTGAGTTGGTCATGGCGAAGGTTGCCTTTAATTCATCAGCTTTTCCAGTGTGGTGTTATAAAATTGAAATACTGCTGAACATGCATTTCCTGTGGATAACCTTTGTGTGCCTGGAGGGATCACGTAGGTTACAGTGGAGAGCAGCAACCTGAGGCCCTCAACTGAGTCCAGCCCCTCAACCCACATTGTCCAGTTCTATAGCAACAATCCAGAGGCAAAACAGACCCATAGAAAGAGGGTGTTCCATTGCCATGTGATGTGCTAACAAGACACCTCAGTGGTGGGAGCTTTTCACAGGCGAGTCTTGCAATAATTTCTCTCCTTCTTTTGGTTACTTGCCCCACAGTATGATGAAATCAAATCAAATAGATGCAGGGTGAAGAGTTGCATTTTTTTAAAATGTTGATTGCTGGATTTTCTGTGCTCAGATCTGGATTCTGCCACCTGAACTGTTCTATTTTAGGTTTCTGGCTAGTTAGGTTTGTATCTATGTCAATCTTAAAGGAAATCTGCTCTTTAGAAGGCCAGATACTGAAGGTAAAACTCAAATACTTTGGCCACAATGAGAAAGAACAGCTCATTGGAGAAGATCCTGATGCTGGGAACAATTAAGAAGGGGACGGCAGAGGATGAGGTGGCTAGATGGAGACACTGGGGCAGAGGGTGTGAGCTTGGGCAGACTCCGAGGGATGGTGGAGGACAAGAGTGCCTGGAGGAATGTAGTCTATGGGTTCATGATGGGTTGGGCACGACTTTGGGACTAAGAACAACAAATGTCAAATAAAACATTGCAGGGAAAGCTATGAAAGGGCTTAATTAAAGCAACCTTCCCCAACATTGCCCAGATATGTTGGATTACAATTCCCATCATCCCAGGTGACTGGGAAATATGTCCTGTACATAGTCCAATAGATCCGGGTGGCAGTAGATTGAGAAAGACTGCTATAAGGTAATAGTGTTGAGATTTCCTACCTTCAGGGAACTCTTCCCACATCGAAGATTACTATGCCGATACCACCACCTGCTAGCGTATCACTGAAATTTTGGGGCAATAGCCTAGGGTGCAAAGCCTATTCAGGTGCAACATTGCTCAATCCTGCCTGTTGGGACTCAAACTTGTCCTGCATGAACTGGGAGCGCACTCCGGAGCACATCCCATGTGGGCGTATATTTCATGGAAAATTTGGCAGGGATGATTAAACTATCTTTAAGGGAAGCTTGTCTGCTATCACTGAAGTTTTCATGGAAAAAACTCCTATTAAGCTTCCAATGAACCCCAGTATTCCCCAGAACACAATTTGAAATTCACTGATGTAAGAACAGAAAACTGGAATGGGAAAAATAGTGCATTTACAAGGACAGAAGGTAACCACATAGGAATGAGACGCTCACTTAATCGTTTGCTTTATTCATCTCAGTCCCAATTTCCTGTACAAAATACATTCAAGGCAGCTTGCAATAAATAAAACAAACAATACTTATTAAACTGAATATTAAAAGCAAACAAGCACCGAAATAAAAACAAAGATTTAATAGAAACAATTGGATTACACGTGTCTCTAAGTTCAGTGGAGGAATGTTGCCTTTTTTGCCTTTCTGAAAGGGAGCGGCAATGGGGCCAAATATGCCATCCTGTGGAGACTGTTGCATAAATTGAATACCACAGTCGAAGGAGACCCTGTCCTACATGACATCTACCACACTTCCAACAAGCAGGTGAGGAGATCATGAAGGAGAACCTCAGCAGAACAAGGAAGTTCACGGAGAACTTAGTACAGGATGAAGCTCTTCTGATGATAGCATCTGTCCATGGAAGAAGCGCTAGTATATCATAGAATCATAGAATAGTACAGTTGGAAGGGGCCATGAAGGCCATCAAGTCCAACCCCCTGCTGGTGCAGGACACCACGTTGGACTGAAGCAGTGTGCACAGACCAAGGAAACAGCAGAACAACAGAAATGCGGCAACTAGGAGGGACTGTGTGTGTTACAAGGCCTCTGCTGGGACTGTTGGGAAAATCAAATAAAAGGATGATATTAGTGTTTATTAAGCTGCTGTGACCTGGAGAATAAGGCTAAAGGACAAGTGGAATTTTTCATATTCATCGCTGAGCAACAAAGAAATGAAGAGGGAAGGGAAGATACAACTACAGTATTATCTCAATTATCTCAAGTGTTATAGCTTCTTAAATTAAGATCAGTCTTCCCTCCCTTGCTTCAGAAGTAAGTTCACAAATACCAAAGTTATTGCTGGGTGTGAAGGAAAAACAAAAGGAAAGGAGAAGCATATTGGTGCCAAGTGCAGCATCTTGCTCCCTGTGTAAGCGTATATTCTTGTGCCATCCAAACATTATCTTGGCCTCTGCAGATAATAGACTGCAATCTTATGTGTAAATCCCAGTGTCTTCATTTGTATGTTTTTCTAGTGTGTCTAGGATTGCACATTTACGTACAACAGATTTCAACATGCCAGATTCAGCCATGCTGAGAGTTATGGGACCTTTTTCTGCCTAAGGATTTTACCTTAAGTGTTGAATTTCTAATTAACACCCTTCCCTGTGTCTCTTTTTATGACCCATATAATTATAAATATTAGTTCATTACAAGTGGTGCATATTCCATCAATTCATTCAATAAATTAGTTTAGGCAGGACTTTTTCCATTCCAAAAAAGTTAATTCTGAAACACCCTTCATACATTTCACTTTAGGCAAACAGAAAGCAAAAAAGGAAACCTCCTGGCTGCGGTGTGGGCCGGTTGACCTCTTGCTTCATCTTCTTGGGATAACTGACAATGGAAAAACCTGCCAGTCTTCTACCTTCCCCTCCCTGCTTTTGAAAATTAAATCAAATTAATTGCATTTCCAGTCCCTCAGAAGGTCAGAACTGCAAATGCAGTGCACCTAGAGCATTGCCGGAGAGTGACTTGTGGCACCCTGCGCGAGTGTTTGATGACTGAACAACGCTGGGATGAAATCTGGTGCATTTGCCGTACATTTGCCAACTTCTGGGGGAAATGCCAAATACGCGCACGGTGGTGGTGGTGGGGAGTTGATCTGCTTTGCAGGCCTTTTAAAGCCAGAATTATAAACTGCTGTTTAATGATATATTTGCTTGAAAAGCGGGGGTGAGAAGATGAGGGAGGCAAGCCCCCTCCCAGTTCATCTTTGGCTGCCAGTCCGCTTGGCACCCCAAATTTCCCGACTGTACAAAGTCAAGGAGCTCAACTTAAGCTATACACATTTTCCCGAAATGTACTTCAGTGCAGAGGCGCATCTGGCGGCTCCGTTGCGCGACCAGCGCGCAAGGCAGCGAGAAACTCCCTGCCCTCGTCGGCGCCGCGCAAAGCGAGCGCCCATCGCTGCGCAACAGATGCCACGAGGTTTGGCGCGCCGCCCGCCGCGGCAGCAACTTTCCCGCCGGCCCCGCTTGGCCAGACGGCGCCCGTGGGGGGCCTTTCCGGCACGAGCCGTCGCGGCAGCCGCGGCGCCGCGGAAGACGAGCGAGGCGCCCGGGGCGCTCTGCAGGCGCCCCGGGCGGCCCCCGCGAGGCAAACGCCGGCGCTGACACGCCGGCTCCGCGCTCCCCTCCCCTGCCCGCCGCTCCCGCCCGCCCGCCGCCGCTTCCGCTTCCCCTTCCCCTTCCCCTTCCCGCTCTCGTCTGGCGCCGCAAAAGGTGCAGCGCGCTTGTGAGGGAGAGGCGGCGCGGGCGGCGGGCGGGCGGGCGGCCAGACACGCGCGCGCACATGCACACACGCACACGCGTGCGCGCGCGCACCCCCTCGTCCCCGCCACCTAGATAAGTCTCCGGCGCTTCGGCGTCGCGGGTTGCAGCCGGCGCCGCGAGAGGGGCGAATGCGCTCCGCCGTCTCGGGGGCAACCGGTTGGGGGGCTGCCTGCTGCCCCTCCCAGGCGGCGCCTGGCGCACTCGGGGCTGCCCGCAAGAGTGACTTCGCGCGGTCTGGCGCCGGCAGGCGCCGGCTGTGGCTCGACCATGCTGGCGGAGAAGGGTCTGGGACTAATATACTCGGGTTTGTACCTCTGGGCATCCCTGTTCCTGTCCTTCCTAAAAGGTACGTTCTGGATTTTTCTGATGCGATGCTGATAGTCCTCCTGTGCTAATTTCCCTGGAGAGATGCGTCTAGAAACTTTTTCAGGAGCTGTCAGTTTTCCCTTACTGAAATCAAAGGGTTCATACTGAAGGTTGAAAGAGGGCTATAATGAAGGGCTGTTGTTTACAATCGAAAACCGATGCTGCCTTCTAACAGTTTTGGTCCTCAAGAGGGGCGGAGATGGGGGGCACACTGAAAAAAACCCCAACAATTGCAGGGAAAACGTGCGGAGCTTTGGGTTTTGTTTTTCTTGTCCTTGCAACTTTCTACGTGAAAAGAAATACCAACTATAGGAATGAGTGTCTGTGACAGGTAGAAATGTGGAGCCTTAGATTCCTAACGAAAAAGGACATGCTTTTCTAGATACGGCAAAATAAAGGTAGGAGAGCATTAGTGGATTGTTATATTGAAGCGTACATGTTTGTATGTGTGTTTGAATCTCTTTCTGCTTTTTTTTAAAAAAAATCATAAGTATCCTAAGCCAGAGAGATTTTGTTCAAAGTAAGAGTATTAACTAGAGAGAAGAAACCTGACTCACTCTGTAATCAGTACAGTACTGGATTTAATCTAATATATTCCTATCATGCCAATAGGTCTAGGCAGATATTGGTTTAACTTACTTAATGGATACAAATCTATTATATATGATTCATAAGAATGAATCTGTACTGAAATCCAAATATTTTTATTGCTACAATAAAGTATAAAACACACCTTGAAGAACAGGGGTGCAGTTCAGTACACATTGCAGGAAAATTGAAATCCAAACTGAGGGCTAAAAGATCTTATAACAATCATAAGATTCAGCAGACTATTGTAAAATTTTCAGGGGTTCCTAGATAATGATAAATAAAACTAAGTGTTGGTTCAACATAGAGGGGGAAAACTCAGTATCTGAAAAACTTGGTTTGACTTATCTGAAGATTTTTGTTTCCTATTTAGATCAGTTATAACCTCATTTAAGGGCCAGAAGTAACTCTCCCTTTCCTTCTCCCAGATCCTGCCTGACCTCTCCTTTGGTAAAATAAGGACAAGATTGGTCTAACTTACAGATTGCTGTGCAGAGAAAGGGCTGTACTTTCACTCTCCTCCTCTCCAAATTTGGTTGACAACTATTTTAATTGTAAACATGACAATGTAACATTTCCATTAAGTCGAGGATTTCACACACACAAGGAGTAAAAAGCAAGGGGAGGAAAAAGGCAGCCCTGACTGTTCAAGATTTCTCTTTCTTTTTCCTGGCAAACAAACAAACAAACAGTTAACATTATTTACCATGCTAATACAGGACAGTTACATTATTTGTTAAACAATTCAAATGGAAGCTGTGAATTGGATACCGTGTAACTTACAGTGCAGTCATCTACAAGTTTACTTAGAAGTGTGCACTGATTATTTCAACAGGATTGACACCCAGGCAAATGTGTACTGGAGCACAGCCCCGATTTCTTTGACCCTGGAAAGGCAATCTGGGTGCAGAAGCAGACTCTTGCATGCAGATTCCCTTATGGACTTCAGTAGTCTGAGCACCAAAGCGTGCTGCCAAAGTTGTTGCTGAACTCTGCAACTGGTGGCTGAAATTACTAGATCTGGAGTCATCCAGTAATTTCAGAGTTTGTTTGAAATGCCTGGACTCAGAACTGGGCTCAGATGGCTTGTTTGAGATTCCATTGCTCAGATGTTTGAAATCAGATTCAAAACTAATTTGGGCAGGGAAGGGGGATCCAAATATGCTTAGCAAGAGCATATTGAGGGAATGGTATAGGCTTTGATATGAATGATCAAAAGCATTTTCCAGGCACTGTATTGAATACGTAGACTGAGTGGGGTTGGATGCTTCTGCCTGCGTTTGAATGCCTCACAGATGACTTAAACCTTATATAAATACATAGTTCTCTTTCTGCCTGGTGAGGAACCTTGGAAAAGCAGAGTTCCTGGACACATAGGGGAAGCTGTAGGCATATCCTGCTGTTATGCATGTAGGATACACACTCCTGTTAAGTTGAAGTGGTGGAGGCTGGGAGAGGGAAAGACATGCGTAAGCCTATTTCTTCCCATCCATACATCCATAATAACATGTGAAAAGTGCTGAGCAATGGGATCATGGTGCTGGCAGCAGCTCACTCACTCTTCCCTTAGCGTTGTGCATCGAGCGCAAGGAGTGGCAAGCGTGGTTTCCTTTTGCTGGGTCAGGTCATGCATTGAAAAGATGGTTGTTTAAAATAGTCATTTTGACAACCCCAGTCACTTTTTAGTAGGGTGGTGGAGTGGGCTTTCTATCCCCCTAATTCTGGCAGCTTCAGTCAGCACATGTGAATGGTGCATTGCTGCTTAGAGGGATCTTGCAGACCTATAAAATCCGGGGAAACTCTGAGCTAGGATATGATCTCATCTCCAGTATAAAGAAGGTCCTCTCTGAGAAAAGCTCTGATATTCTGTTTTTTCCCCTCTGTCAGCAGGTTTCCTAACGTTCATTCTTGGTGCTTATGCAGTGCTTGTCTTAAAGAACTCACAGTACTTCATATACTTTCTCCCAGTAATCCCTGTGATTACTGATACTCTTGGTTGCTTGTGCTTGGCAATCATTTCTATTACATTTTCTGAGAAGAAACCCTTATTGTAATGGGGCATATCCTCAGATAAGTATGCACAGGATTGCATCTGGGAAAGCAAATAAGTACTTTTAACCTACCTTCTACTAAGTTGTTGTCTTCTGTAAGAAATGCCTGCTCAATCCCCTTTATTAGACTATGGGTGTCTGAAACATTTTGCATACCACCGCATCGTGCAAAACAGCATTTGGAGTCACACACAAGGCTGTTGTAAGCAATATTTGATCACATTTTAAAAAAAGACAAAGCTAATGCCTTCTAAATACTAAGAAAAAGAGAAAGCATGGAACAGATGCTATGTGAACTCTGTAAATGAAAACATTTTCTCCATGCTTTCCATCATCATTATTACAGTTTTCAGGAAAGGGATTTATTTTAAGTGCACTTAGAATATTAGACGAACTTAGTTATTCCTTTAATAGTAGCAAATATAATGCATCAACACCACCGGTCTTTAAACAATAACATTTAGCTGTGTGCATGTATAGTAGCTCTCATTCCAGATTTCATCCAGCGCATGAACTCACTGCATAATTTGGGGAAATCATGGTCTCCTGTTGCCCCATCCCCACCTGTAATTCAGGAATAACCATTTCAGCTTGCCTTCCTAAGTACATACACCATTTTAGCTCTGATAATACTATGCTTCAGGGCAATGAGAGACAAATATAGTGCAATCCTATGCAGATTTCCTCAGCAGTATATCCATCTGCATTCAGATAGGTGTGTGGAAGTATTCCATCTGAAAATCTGTAAAGCCTAAATTTTGGGCTGGGTTTCCAGATTCTGCTCATGTGGATCTCCTCCAGGCTGGTTCAGTGTTCTCTTGATACTGCCACATGCAGGTAACATAGGCTGTACCGGCTCCCAGAAGCTTCTTAGTAGCTTGCACAGTATACTGTAGTTTGGACTTATTTCCAACCCCTGCAAAGTCACCCAGGGGCCAGGAGAAAACACTTTTCTGTGCCCTACAGGCTGCAACCTATCCAAATGCCTTAATCGTTTCTGTGCATCATGCGCGGAATATTCAGGATTGCACAGAATGACGAGAACGCCAGTTGTGATGGCAGTTCTGAGATGTTGAATATATGGGGTAGTGTATGTGTATTACGCAGGCTTTAAGGGGATTAGACCCCCCCACCCCCAATCCTATTGTGGTTTGACTTCTCAGGATGGCAAAATCTGCAGAGTCCGACCAATGCAAGATCACAGCCTGTCCCGGAAGCTCCAGTCACTGCTGCACAACAGTGACGTCACTGTTGGTAGCCCAGGGACTCTAGTGGCTGGCAAGGGTCCTGTTTCAGGCACAGGCTGCCAGGGAGCTCTAGAATTATGTGGCAATCCAATTCCTAGTGTTTCAGCAGAACGGTTCTGGCTGCATTTCATCCATTCAAATTGATGGATGGTGGCAGCCTAAGAAGAAGCTGCAACAGGAGACAGAGGAGAGATCTTCCTTATCCATTCCTGTTTTGATGCACGTGCTGTTTCTGCTCTTCAGGAACAGCAGGGAGGACAGAACAACGCAGGAAGGCAAAGAAGAGGGGGATAGACAACAGATCCCGTGCTTCTGGCCCTGCATTCAATAAAATCGTCCGAGAGGGAACTATTTTCGTTTACCATTCCTACATGGCGCTTGTCTGGCTTGCTGCATGGATAGCCCTGTCATGAGGCAGAATTCAGCAGCCACACGGGGGTAAAGTTGGTTAGCTGGCTGGGCACTCAAAGAGGCAACTTATTCCCACAGTCACTAATCCATCATTCTGCTGCTTTTCTGGCATTCATTGAGCCAGCCTTCTCCTGGCTAGGGGTGATGGGAGTTGTAATCTGACATATCTGGAGGTTGCATTGGTCCAGATTGCAGTGGACCAATGGGAACTGTGGATTAATGATCGTCGAGGTGACATGAGGGTGGTTCCCCTCTTGGGAAATTTTACCCATGTTTAATTCTTTTCATACATAATACTCTATTTCATCCAGGTGTTTTGACGTGTTTTTCTTTCCTCTTTTTCTTTTGTCAGTGCAAGAGTCAGAGTCACTCTGACCACCTAATCCACCTTGTTGCTGCGATTAAAGGTCACAAGTGCCTTAGCTGTGAATTCTCAAAGAGAGAATTCACCCTCTGAAGTGACACAAAGCAGTTCCTGTATCCTCAAATCTGTGAGGGTTTCTACCCCTTTCTTGTCGCCTCTTCTAACCCTTTTTGGGGGAAGGAGGCATTGCAAATCCCAGCTAAGCTTGTCAGGCAAAATATGTCATTTGTCCAGACAAAGTATATAATTTACCTCCAAACTCCAGCTAAGGTTTTGGAGGTAAATTCTTCCCTACTCCTTCCACTCTTTTTCAAGGGCAGTGGCAACTGGGAGTTTATGTTTTCCCAATTCCAAGTGTGGAATGAGGGCAAACAAAAGCCCTGGACAAGAAAAGTGTGGAAGCCACCATGGATACCTTGTCTGTCCCTTTCTCTGTGCATTTAAATGTAAACACAAAAGACACAACCACCAAAAGTGCACTGGCCTGCCAGGACAACAGCTCAGGCTTATCTCCATAGTCCAAGACTGATAAAAATCCATTAAAATTAATGCAGCTTGTGACAACGGAATAGTTTGGAGATCAGCCTCCCAGTCAAGCAGGACTTACGAAGCTCTGTGGTATTACAAAATGCCCTCGGAGCAGTAATAAATTAAGTCGGGCCTGCTACAACTTGTGACCTGCCAGGTGTTAAACAACCCCTCGGTTTTTGTAGTTCAGGCATGCAGTATCAGTAAAAGGTTTTCAGAACCTTGGTGAGCAGCTATACCCAGCTAGTTCACTGCTTGGGGCTTGAGGGAATCACAAGTTGAGCAGGTCTAATTTGCATTGACAGAGTGATCCACATCTCGGAGTCAGCAGAAACACTTGCAGGAGCAGTACTGATGGGCAGGCTGTGTGGAAACCCTGTGCCAAGCGCAATTAGAGTGGCCGCTTCTGAATCCCCCAAAAAGAGGACTATGGCATGCATAGGGTGTAGACTAATTTATGTTTATAGAGGTAGATTTAGAAACAGTTGCTATGCTAGAAACAATTATTTAGAAATACAGTACTTACTGCATTACATGGAAATCAAATAAAGTAAGATAAACGACGCTTAGAGATTTTAGTAAAATAAGTTGTAAAAAGTAGTATAAATAAAAGAAAACACAGGACATCACACTATAGGTGACCTGTGTAACCCACTCAGCCTGCTGTCCAGGTGCTGCTGATGGGCAAAGTCGTGGCCCAGCTTTCATATTTGATGGTTCTTTATGTGTAAACTGGACAGTCCTTGAAGGAGAAGATGCCTTCAAAATAAAGGACAGTTCTCTGGCAGTCCATCAAAAAGAGGACTGTCCTCTGTAAAAGAGAAGAAATGGCCACCCCAAATTCATATACATGATACATAGGATTATGTCAAATGTTACTGCAGATCCACTGAAAAGGATGGGAGAGAAGTTCTCTCCCTTCCTCCCTCTCATTTAATATCCTGCTTTTTATCTTATAACAACCTCAAAGCAGCTTACAGCATTCTCCTTCTTGTCAATCTTATCCCCACAACAACCCTGTGAGGCAGGTTGGGCTGAGAGTCTGTGACTGGTCCAAAGGCACCCAGTGAGCTCCGTGATAGAGCAGGGACTAAAACACAAATTGCCTGAATTCCAGTCCTGTGCTCTTAACTGCTCCACCGCACTGGCTCTCATTAGATTAGATTAACATTGGATATTGCACAGTACTTCATGTTTCCTGTCACAATAAAGGTGTGCGACAATTTCCTTCTGTGACAAAATAATTCATGGCAAGACATTATGCTTTTTCTGTAATTTTCCAGTATTTTAAAGTGTTTCTGTTTAAGATGTAGTACAGATGAACACGGAGGAGAGGACTCATCGATGTGGCAGCTTCAGTACTGTGCCAGCAGCAAAGTGCCAGGCTGTCAGCCAAATCCGTGGATAATTCTTTCACATAGCTGATGGTGGATTTTTTAAATTTAAAAAAAACCCTACCTCAGGCACTGATTTGGCAAATTAAGTAAGACATGTGCTTAACTTTGTGGTCATTGCCTGGTAGACCAGTTCATGTGCAAAGCGCCCTCAGGTGCATTCGATTACCCTACGTAGTACAGATTTCCCCAACCTGGTGTTCTCCAGACATGTTGAACTACAACTTCCATTATACCCGGCTGCCACTAAAGGAGGAGAGGGGTCTTGTTGCATGAGTTCTTCAACTGTGGTGCAGTGGCCTGGGACACAGGTTCCGGTCCTCTCTTGCCCATGAAACTCACTGGGTAACTTTGGGCAAGTCACCACCTCTCAGCCTAACCCACCTCAGGTTGTTGTGTGGATAAAATGGAGAAGAAGCAACCATGTAGGTTGCCTTGGGGTCCTTGCAAAAGGTAATCAGGCAGGATGTAAATGTAATCATACATACATACATTGAAATTATGGCAAGTGCATCTCGGTGTGCAACAGGAACAAAGCTGCATCTGGCATAAAGCGGGGAGTCATTTAAGGTTCTGTAAGAGGTTCTGTGTACAAGGAAATTCTGAAGCTGGTGAGGGAAGGATTTTCAGCAAGGTTTAAAAGCCTGTTCTGGAACATAACAGGTTCCTGCCAGGCAGTGCGCTTTAGGAACATTAGCTGTGATTAATTCATTTGTTTTTATGTAATGTTTTAATTAATGTCATTAGCCACCTTAAGTGCTATTTGGTGTGGAAAGGAAGGATATGCATTAAAGAACCAAACCACCAAACTGCAGAATAGCAATAGCAATGCAATCATACAGCCTATCACTTCTGTATTGTTGAGAGCCAGGGTGGTGGAGTGGCGCAACAGCCTGGATAGTGGCACTTTGCTTCAGTCATGACCTCGTGGTGACCATAATTAAGCCATCCGGTCTCTGAGTCTTCCATCTGCAAGAGGCAAGCTCAGGTGAAGTTGTGGAGGTGCTGAAATAGTGTTTGGAACTGGCAATGTACCAGATGAGGGCCAATAAGTTGATGCTCAAAATTGGTTAAACAGTGCTGTCCTTAGTGGATAGGAAGTTTAACCCAGGAGATGGTGTCTGGTTTGGTTTTTGTTTTTGTTTTTGTTTTGTTTTGTTTTTTTTGGAAAGGTTGCATTCTTTTTGCTGTCTTTGGGGTCTTTGCAGGTGTAAGAATGCTATGAGATCCAGCCCTATCCTTGGAGGCTCAAATGACATGGAACATCTTTCACTAGCCTAAATGAGTGAGCCAGATGAAAGCTTTCTTCGACAGAGACAATCTGGCAGTAGTTAGATTGTCTTGTTTCACTTACTGCAATGTATTCTGAGTGGGGCTGGCCTTGAAGATGATTTGGAAGTGTGTGTGTGTGTGTGCGCGCGCGTGTGTGTGTAAATCTAGCTGGCTCACAAACTGATGTAAGATTTCTTCAGGGATCCAAGAATAAACAAAGTAGTCCAGCAAAGCACTTAAATGGTTTTATCATAAAGGAGTTACAGAATTAGCCTTTCAGAACCTTTCATAGCTATTCAGTGAAAAAGCCTCAAGAAAAACATTGTTTTGAATGGCTTTAGATCCCAGCATGCTAAAACTGCTTGAAAAACATTGAATTTCTAAATATTATATCAGGAAGCAGAAGCATGGAGCACACTCACCAGTTTTAAAACCACGCTAGCTTCTGACTAATTTTTGGACCTAGTTCTAAATGCTGGTTGTAACTTTTAAAGCTCAGCACCTGGGTCCCTTCTGCCTGCATAGCTATATATCGACCTAACATGTTGAGTCACTTTTGCTAAGCTGGAAAGAGGCAGACCTGCAGCCTGATGGTGGAAATAGGGCAGGGGAATGGACTTGATGGGCTTTCTAGGTCCCTCCCCTCCCCTCCCCTCCCCTCCCCTCCCCTCTAACCACCTCTTACTTTATCAGCCTGTTCAACTATTAAGAGAGTCACAGAGTCAGACATGTTTTTGGAAGATCTTTTTATTTGCCCAGTGTTTTAGTTTGTTTGTTTTTAAAATTCATCTGGACACCATAAAATTCCATGAAAGAGGCAGGGTGATTGCATAATAAAAGCCTTACCTGAAAGGACCTCTGGAGGAAAGGCTGTGTCGAATATGAGGAATTGCCCTTTGTTGGAAGAGAAATAAAAAGGAATCATAAAATGCCTTTGCAGTTAATCTTTTAGATACCAGGTACCTCTTCTGTGGTGTGCAGGTGGAGCTCATATCTTCTAGGGAAGAAATGACCACAGCAGCAACCATATGTGTGTGTTTGTGTGCGTGTGTGTGTAGGATATATATGGAAACTGCCGTGGCAAAATGCTGCAGTACAGAGGGCTTTTGCTCATGGTTCTGGCCACCCATCCGCACTTCCAGGACATTCCTGGTTTTCTCCCCCATCATCCTAGCAATTACCCTCATTCAAAGCCCCAGTGAGCTTCTGTTTGAAGGGGTGTCTAGTCTAAGCCTGGTATAATGATAAAGTTGCATTGGAAGGAAGAGCAGGGTCTTAAAGTTGCCCAACGGAAGCACCTGGACAGAAGACTGAGAAGTCAGCTGGTCACCGAAATCCACACTGTCTGTGCAAAGTGGGATGTGCTCTATTTAAATTATAACCAGAATGTCTAACTATACATTATTAATCTAACTATTAATCTATTAATTAACTATTAACGTATGCCAATTTTATGCAAAGACATATCCCCTTTTGTCCTTTTTTGAGTGGTGTATGTTCTCCTTTTTGGTGATCCACGAATGGTCACCCTAACTCAAAAGTTGTCACCCCCTTTTTATTTTCAGCTAAGGAATGTGTTGCTTTAACATGCACTCCTGGCTGTTCAGGCCCATTTTATTGTTCTGTAATCCTAATAATCACTCCTTATGTAGAATCAGTGAATTTGCCAGAGAAATAGGTGCTTCTCAGGCACGTAGCCAGCATGCTGCTGCAGCAGCTCCTTTCAGGAGAAGAGCAGTAGCGCTGGGCAAGGTGTGTTTCAAGGAGGTTGATAGTTATTCTTAATTTTCTCATAAAGTTGCAACTCGACACAAAGCAACATTCCATTTTGCCAGCAGCAAAGCCCACAAAAGGTCAAATACTCCAGACAGGTAAGGAGTTATTTGACTGGAAAATAGATGTTGCCTCTGGCTTTGGCTGATGAGTAAGTGGTTGTATCACCACCTTGCTGCGCGTTTGTGTTTGTCATGTGAGTTTAACATCCCTCTCAACTCATTTCTTCTGCCTGTTTTAAGGGCTGTCCAAGGACAATAATGGAGATAAGAGTAGCTACTAGGGAAAACTTGTAAACTAGGGAAAACTTGGAATGAGAACCTACATGGCATAAAATGGGGGACAAGGCACCCTTTATTTAACCAGCAGCAGAGTAATTACAGAGTAATTTTTTTGTCCAGTCATTTGTCAGGATTTGAGAGCACTCTTTTTATCCCATGCTGTATTTAACTCATGGTGCAGTCCTGGAGTCTACCCGTAACCCTCTGAATCTGGAGGATTGCAATCATCCTATGGAGGTCACCACTGTACTTCTCGCATCCTGCAAAAGTTGGCCATCCAAGTGCAAGAAGAGAAGGCCGAGGTGCCACCAGGAAACTGTGCATATTGCTGGCCCCTGACTTCTCTCTTCCCTGCTCATGAAGCTCAGTCTCCCAGGTGACTTACATGACCTCAGCGCCATGGCCAGGGTGACACTTTCTGACCCAGCTGTGAAGGCAAAGGCAGGGAATTCAAAATTTGGAGTACCAGATTGGAATGAGTTCCCAAGGTTGGTGCTAAAACTTGAACCATCCTCTGGCTCTTTTTCTATAGAGTGGCCCTAAGATTGCAATCTCAGTGAATTCCCATGGCATGAAATTGTAAAGAACTTCTATATGGGGATCCAGTTGAATGTACCCACTCATTTTCTGTAGTACGTGGCTGATTTGGTGGTGTGGAAGGTACATCTAGATGGTCAAATCCTGTCTAGATGTAGCATGAAGCCTACTTTCCATCTGGCTATAATATGTGCGTGCGCGCGCGCGCGCGCGCTCTCTCTCTCTCTCTCTCTCTCTCTCTCTCTCTCTCTATATATATATATATATATATATATATATAAATAAAATATGCTATAATTGTCCCTCGGCCTGCCAACTGATGCACGGGAGTGAGCCTGTTGTTGTCTTTGAAATGTCAGAGGTGTGCTGCCTGTTTCAGGCTTCTTGTCCAACAGGGTTTTTGACGGGGCTGACCACTTCTTGTTTTTTGACAGGGACGTACACAGACACACATATTTATTTATTTCATTCCACTTATTTATTTCATTCCATAAGTATGTACATATGTCCCTGTCAACTCCCTTCCCCGATTTCTTTTGTTAAAAAAAAAAAAATCCATTTTGAAAGGCAGCCAGAACTTTGACAGTTGTGCTGCTGTAAAAGGGAGGCTTGTTCTTTTCTACTTTTCCAAGTCCCCAGCACCTCAAGAAAGGGTGGAAGCAATCAAGAACATGAACCAGAGTCATATCCAACCAGACAACTCCCCCCTCCGCCCCGCAGGTCTCAGCACAAAGCAGGTCATCTGCTGGCTACCTTTTCATGAAAAAGGAACACCTGCATTTTTGCTTGGCCTTCACAGCTCTCCATTTAACAGCTGTCCAGAATGCAAGTGAAGAAATGGACTATTTACAGATTTCCTGGGTCAGTGCCTATGGTTTCACAGCATATATCTTCCAGAACATTGCTCAGGTGAAGATTACCAGTTTGGACTTCCGCTAGTGTGCACCTCTGCAGCTGCCTGAGTCCTAAGAAGGAGGGATTGGGGGCAAGCCTTACAACCATGCTTTGGAATGCTAACTTACTGATGGTCACTCCACTGTGCTGTTTGGACATTAATGGGGTGGTCCCTGGTGTCTTTGAGGTGATACAGGTGAGCTTAGCAAGAAGAGTAAGAGGTTTTGGACTCTCTTGCCAAATGGCTTGCTTCCCACTCATCCACAAAGAGTTCAGACAACATGAATATCCACTGTTCAAGAATCCCTCAATCTAGCCATGGATTGTCAGGTGGCTTATTGCCCTCAAACAGTCCATCCAGTGGGAAGCAGTACACAGTCACATGACACAACAACCCACCATGGCCTGTTACTCATGGGTTATTGTGTCATATGAACCCAGTCTCTGTCTAAACAGTCTTTTACATCTTTCAGAATTTTGCTAACAAGCTTATATAAGAATCCTCCTGTGGCAGGGAAATCTGTAAGAGTATTAGTGACCATGGAAGTGTTTTTAAGGTGGTGGTGTCATTCCGGGTGGTCCAACATTAAAACAGTACATTAAAAAATCAATGCACCTGTACTGAAAACACACATTCATTAGTGCCATAGAATGGCAGAAGAACTAGAAGTTAGCTAGAAGGTCACGACTGGGCCTCTTCACTCTTAACCATAACTCTATTTCTCCCTCCTGCATTAGCGTTCGGCTCCCGCCAGCCATGCCATCATTTGAAGGGTGCTAGAAAACGGGCTGCCCTAATCAGCTGGACTTGATTATAGCAGCCTTTTTTTGCCTGCTTAGAGGGTTTGGCTGCAACTCAAAAGATCCAGGTTCTAGATGATCCTCAGCCATGAAACTCCCTGAGTGGGAGGAGGCGGCTCTCTGCATCTTGGTCAATCTCAGGCAGGATCCTGGTGCTCCCTGCTCCCTTCTTCTGGATAATAAGAAAAAGACCTGCTCTTTTGTATCTGATCCTCAGGCGGCAGGTGTTCAAGGAGAGGAGCCTCAATACATGGACTTGGAGTAATGGAAAGTAAACAGTAGTTGACCTTGAATTTGAAATCTAATCATCTAGGAAGCTTTCTCCTGGGACATAGGCAAAGGTGGTCTCTCTCTAACTTTGTGAAGGGTTGGTTGATTTTGCCGGTTAAGGGACGCTGCTGGCTTAAGGCAGGTGGTGGCAGCAATGGCAGTGGTGGCCACAGTGCTGAAAGCCAGCGCACATTCTGCGCGATTTGCCTGAGGCTCAGAGTTATCATATAAGGCTGTAAGGAAAAGATAAGCATCTGCAGGAAATTGGGTGACCTCCACTAACTCCTTTATGAAGTTGGCGTATTCTGATTTGATATGCTGCAGTAAATAAAAAGACACTGCAACAGACAATGTGGAAAAGTCATCTGTTTGCCCAGAGCTGTAACTTTGAAACAAACAACCCACAGCAACTGATTCGGTTCTGTTCTAAGGTTACTAGATGCATGATGAATTCCTTACATCAAATATGCTCCGTGTAGCAATCTTCTTGAACCCCACATACCAGTTTCCTTGGGCCATGACTGTGATCTCACATACATGTACCCCAACCTTCACAACCTGGTTCCTTAAACTGCGGCACCCATTAGCTCCTGCCAGCATAGCCAGTTGTCAAGGATAATGGGAGCTGAAGTCCAAATCATTTGGAAGGAACCAGGTTGGGGAAGGCTAGTAAATACTGCAAGAATAGTGAATTACATGTGTGTACCGTAAAGGACGAGAGTAGCAGAGGTGGTCCTGAAATAGCCCGTTCATTCTTAGTGCTGGTGTGATAAGCTTTGCCTGGGCATGCATCTCATCCCTTCCATCTTCCCACTGAGGTCAGATACCTTGCATTTCTACCGAAGTGTTTCTAAATACACATCTAAAGGTATAAATCATCATGTGCAAATTGATGCCATCCTGTGTGGGTGGTACGACTCCTCTCTTTCAGTGCTGGATAAGATGCTGTCCAGGGGCTGTGCTGTTCTCTGTACTGCAGAGCTGAAAAGGGCCAGAAGTTTAGCTAGCGAAGGAGCTGTGGACTCAGGCAGAAACTTGCTGTAAAGGGCCACATTCGCAGGCCAAACATTCTAGAACGATTTGGAAGTGTATGACTAGATCATAATCTCGTGAAGAATAAAAGCATGGGGTTCCAGGGAGACTATACTGGCTTGAAAATCCTGCGGAAGCCTGGCTCACATATAATGAGCAGCTGGAGCAAAACTGAGCAGAATATTGCAGATGAAAAGAAACTACTTGTGCTATAGCAGTGGATGAACTATATTGCGGGGATGACCAGACTTGCTCCAGAGAAAAGCTGCATAGGGTAAATGTCAGATGTCTGAGAGCTGCACGCCGGCATCCGTGGACAGCAAACAGTGAGCTGCAAAATAAACTCAAAGAGCTGCATGCAGCTCACAAGCCTTGGCTTGGCCACCCCTGCTGTATTGTATTCTTCATTTACCTGGAGTAGCCATGCACCAAAACCTTTGCTGGAATACTACTTCATCTACAGTAACTTTTTTTTTTTTACCCAGCTACCTAAAGAGGTTTTATGAGCACAAGCTCCAGGAAGCTGCAAATGTCTTGGACCTGGATTATGGAGCTGAGCCCCAAGTCCTGGCATGTAACACGCACGATAGTTTATAGGTTTTTCCTTCATTGTAGAGGCTCACACAACTATTTTTTGTGCGTGGGTTCAGCAGTGGAACCGATGCTTAGGCACTCCTTACTTGTTGGATCTTATCATGGGATCTCCACTGTGACTTATCCAAGACACTCGTCATGGTGGGGAAGATGGGCTAGAAAGTAAGCTATTTGTCTTTTCTTCATTCAGGAAGGCACTTGCACATGAATATGAGTCAGCGATGTGATGTGGCTGCAAAAAGGGCAAATGCTGTTTTAGGATGCGTTAATGGAAGTATCACTCCCAAATCTTGTGAAGTACTAGTTCCCATTTACTCAGCATTGCTTAGACTTAATCTGGAGTACTGTGTGCAGTTCTGGGCACCATAGTTTGAGAAGGATGCAGACAAGCTGGAAAGGGTTCAGAGAATGGCAGCAAGGATGATGGGTGAACTGGAAACAAAGCCCCAGGGGGAGAAATGAGCATGTTTAGCCTCGAGAAGAGAAGACTGAGGGGAGACATGATAGCATCGGGCAGAATGGCTATCACAAAGAGAAAGGCGGGGATCTCTTCTCAATCAACCCAGAGTGCAGGACACGGAATAATGGGCTCAAGTTTCAGGAGGCTGGATTCCACTTAGATACCAGGAAAAATGTCCTGGCTGTTAGAGACGTATGATAATGGAACCAGTGACGTGGGCAGGTTGTGGGCTCTCCCACACTAGAGGCGTTCAAGGTGCAACTTGAAGTCCTGCACTGAGCAGGAAGTTGGACCCGATTCCCCTCTGGCCCCTTCCAACTCTACTATTCTATGATTCTGTGTGTATTGTGGGGATTGCCATCTTGCGCAGTACATCTAGCAGTGGCTTCTCAGTTGCTCCAAAGCCATGTGACAGGAACTTGCAGAGTTGATTTCAGAAGAACATACTGTTTTGTATGTTCCAAAATGAACCCAATTGTTCCCAGGTAATTGTCATAGGGGTGCAACCTGCAATGAAAGACAGACAGAAAGGGGTTTCAAGATTGCACATTAAGCCATCAGAAAAGCTGCATGGGAGGTGTAGACGTTCTCAGGCTAATTCTTATCTCCAGCTGATGCAAGATCTGCCCTATGCAATTTTATCCCAGTTTCATCCATGTTCTATCAAAAGATAGGGTAGATATAACAACGGTGAATACAAAAGATGCATTCTCTGACCATATCCGCATATTCTGTGCTATTGTTCACTGTACTAACATGGCCAGAGATCAGAATGCTTAGATACTGCTAGAAATGTCTGAGCTGTATCTTTGTAAGACTCAGGAACAGAGAGCTGGTAATGGAACATTAGGCATGCCTGCGGCCACCTTGCTCCTCTCCCCGCTAATCCAGTTCTGCTGAGTCTCTGTGTGTCCCTCTTTTTATGGCATAGCTATATGTATGTGGAGTTGGGGGGGTGGCACAATTTGTGTAATCAGTGGCAACCAGGGAAAACAGTGCATTCAGTACCAGAAACTGCTACCAGATTAAACTATGCAATCAAATGATCACAAATTAAATTCTCCTCAGATGCCAGTTAATTGGATTTCTGGTTGCAGAATTTAATGCCAAACTACAGAAGTTGGAACTCTGAAATTTGAGCTCCAAACACATTTTTCCCCAAATGTGGGCATCCAGATTTTCTCTCCTCCCTTCGAGTACTGTTAGCTGTGGAAGAAAAAAGCAACTGCAGCCTGAAAATTCTAACCCTACAAGCTTTCCCCTTCATGGATAATAGCAAATATTAATAAATCGTTATACCAGATCCACAGGATAAAATTCCTTGTGCCTAATTTAAGTGGCATTGATTTCAGAAGATCTAAAGTATTAATTAACATGGATCTAAGCCACACACACGTAACTTGTGTGCAGTTCCAATGTTTGGTGACTGGTTATTAATTTTCCATATTGTGGTGAGGCTATACGTTGGAGGTGGTTCTTCAACCTGCAGGCAGAAATTCACAGGACTGAATGCTCCATAACAAAAATGAAACAAAAATCCTTCCATATAGAAAACTGGAGCCCTGTATGTGTTGCATACTTATGTCTACATATGCCGACCATGCCTGGTGGGGGCGGGGGGGATCAATGTCATGGTTCCAGGTATACATGCATTCAGTCTCATGTACACTGACATGCATGTACTCTCCAGCCACAGGACTGGGGACCTTGCAGAAGCAGAGTTCTTCTCATTCATGTGGGCATTGGCCATGTGTGATTATGCATGTAGGAGGAGGCTGAGAATCCATAGGTGTGATGCAATTCCCACCTGCTCCACCATGAGTGCATTCATGGTAAAGTGTAGACAGTCCTACCGTGTAGGTGTAAAGTGTTCTAGCCCAGTGTAACCCCAGACTGCAGGTTTTATATTTGATGGACTTCTTTGTGGATGAAACAATCATAAAGAGTATGATACCTGCAACTGTCTTGGGGCAGGTGTGCAGCACAGTTCAGCAGGGATCTTCTCAGAAGTGCATCCAGTTGAGTTTGTAGGTGTGCATTGCAGGATGGGCAGCTTGTGCCCCTCCAAATGTTTTTGCATCCAGTTCCCATCAGCCAGCATTGTCAGTGGTGAGGAATAATGGAAGTTGTGGCCTTCCAGAAATTTTGGCCTACACATCCACCCCTGGTGAGTAGAATGTTCACAGCCTTAGCTACTAAAAGAGCTATACTTTGCACACAAAGAATTTGATGAGCATCAAAGAAGTAATTGAAACCTTGTCAGGGAGCAATTTGGAAAACAGTATAAAACAAGTTGCCTGGAATTATGTTGAAACTAGCGTGCCAATTTGTTCTACTGCTTCTTTTCCTTCTCACCAATTTTTTTTTTTTGAAATCTTTTTCCCAGGCTTGAGGCAGATCCCCAAAGATCTATTTTTCAGACAGCAACATAATTTGATCAGACAAATGAGGTTGCAATTATTCGTACTGAGGTATTCTTGAAAGCAGCACTGAACTTTAGATTTATTCATAGACGTTCCACCTGGAAACTTAAAGTGCTTCTCAGAGCGCAAGGGTGCTTCCTAAAGAAGCCGTTATTGTGGAATCACCTGCTGTGTTCGTGGTATTTTATGGGAGGTCCAGATGTCCTTGCCTTCCCCTTGCAACCCTCCTGTGTTTTCCCACCTCTTTTTGTGCCTGCTTTCCCTTCCTTGATAAAATCTGTGCAGAAGGATGAGGCAGAATAGCTGCAAGGTCCCTCTTGGCTGGTAGTGGCTTGGAGCCGCCATCTGGATACTGCCTGAAAGTGTGCTTCTGTCGCCTATTCTCTGTAAGCAGAGGCCCAGGCAGAACTCAGAGGCTTAAATGCATCCTCCGCCACAACAAACAGAGACCATCATGGTGGCCGTGATCATCTCTGCCCCCTGATTTGTATCTGGACCAGCCTTCCCCAGCCTTGTGCCTTCCAAACATGTTTGGACTGCAACACCCAGAATTCCTGGTCAGTGGCCCTGCTGGATGGGAATTCTGGGATTGTGGTTCAAATGCCTCTGAAGGCTGCCAGATTGGGGAAGGCTGGTCTAGGCAGCTGTTTTGGGTTGTTTACAAAGCACCAGAAGAGGGAGAAAAGGAAGCTGGGTTGTCAGTCAGAATCAATGGAACTTCTCAGCTGTAACCTCCTCGCTTTGCTCCCTCCCTGTAGGTCGTTTTTTGTGTCCCCATGGAGCATTTGTGACTTCAGAGGAGGCAGTGGGTGCAGTTCTTTCCATGTCAGCTGCAAGGGGTTGAGGCAGGAGTTTGACCTTCCAGCACCAGGGTCACAGGATCCCAGAGCCAGGACTCTGAATAACCCCGTGGTCCCCTGGACAACACTGGGCAGCCATCAGATTGTGACCAAACCCTCCCAACCGCAACCATCATTTGAACTTCTGAGCGCTGCTGCATCGTCGGCATTGTCATCTTCCTTTTCCTCTGCCTCATTCTGTTAAAGTGTTTTGCTTCTGGCATCACTCGTGAGCCCTGGCATAATTTCCATACTAGCAATTCTGTAGTCCCACTAATGCGTCAGGAAGTCTGTTAAAGGACAAAATGAATTACTGGCTTAAGTGTGCTGGAGTGCGAGAGGGAAATGAAATGTAGGAGAGAGAATGAGCACAGAGTGGAGGAACACGAGACCAGCAGCAGGAGACAGGGGAAGTTGGAATATATATTATCTTGGTGTCAACGAATCCATGAAATCTTTGGCTGTGGATCTCTAAAGAATAACTTATCTGGGCTGCGTGGAAGAAAGGGCAAATATTTGCTGCGTGTATTGCTTTCCAGGGAGAGGCTGTGTCTTGGTAGGTCCCTGTGCTTGACAGCAATCCAATGTCTTTAAACTTTTACCAAGGGCAGCCCTGGGAAGGGAGGCAAGCTCTATCTGATGAAAATTGGCACCCCCCCCCCACCAGCGGCCCCCTGCCCTGTTAGGAATGACCCGCATAGGAACTTGAACTTGCACAGATCTTGCACAGCAAAGCAATGTTGCAAAATATGTTATTTGGGCATTCCAGAGACTATACCAGGTTTCCAGGAAGAGCGACTGGCACAAATGTTTTGGCTTGGGCAGAAACTGTGTTTGCACAATGATGTTTTATTCCCAGATGCCTGTCAGCTGAAAAGTGAGATGGAAGGCAGGAATGCCAGATCCAGATGAACATCTGTAATTCAGACTCACCCCAGGATTATCTCCATTAATGGAATGTTCGGAACAGCAACAAAAATTCATTATCCTTCGCAACGTGCATTCTTCAGCTCCCAAGATACAAACTGTGCTACCACCTACCCTTTCTGTCTCACTGTCTTTGGATTTGTTTTAAAACCGCTGTCTATCACACATTTGCCTAATCTTGACTAATTGTGCAATTAGCAACTTTTGCCTTATTTTTCCATAGGCTGCTCAAAGCACCTTTTGTTCAAGTATTTATTTGGCTTGCTGTGTGTATATATCTCACATTTCTAAGTAAGAACCAAAGTGGCTTAGGGCACAGTCCCATCAGTTGTGTTCTTATCATTTGGAAGCCCCCAAACTCAGAGGCGTCTGAGTTTCCTCTGCTCTGCTGAGCAGAAGCTGACAAGTCAAGCGCAGTGGCAAATATCTTCCGTGATGTTTGTTCTCTAGTATTTTTGCTAGATAGGTTTTTAGCCCCTGAAGCAGAGGTAGCAAACCATATTCAGTCCAGGGGTCAAACTGCAATTTGGGAAAGGTGTTGGGGGACAAATTGCAGAGGTTGGAACTAAGTGCCTGAGGCAAGGCGAAAGCAAGATGTATTTTTTACCAACTTGGACCTTTTTCTTCCAAACATGCAAAGCACAACTCAGGAATCTGCCCCCGTACAACAGCAATTGTGACTGTAGAAGCACAGTTTAATATTGATCGTGATATTTAAAGGTCACTTGCCTTTTGATGCCTTCTTGTTTCTATTCACTGATTGCTGCTGGAGGTCTCCATCCTAGCCTTCCCCAGTCAGACGTCTTCCTAATGGCTTGGACTTCAACATCCATCAGCCCCACCCAGCATGGACAATAGGAATGCCAGAAATTGTAATGCATGTTGAGAGAAGGCTGCTCCAAAGCAATGGTGGTTAGCATTTTTGGCAGGTGTGCCACAATTCTGTGACGGTGCCAATCATATGCATATGACGTCCCAGAGAGAATAATGTTCTATTGTGTACAGTCTACTCTTTCCCCAAGTGTAGCTTCCAAAGTTCATTCTGTTATTGTTTATTTAATTTCTGTATCCCTTTAGCTGATGCTCTCTGGACAGTTTACAACAAGGTATAAAACAATACTTTGAATGGATCACATTTTACTTATATTTGTACATCTTTAACAAATGAGGAAATTGCCTATTTTGCTTTTAACTGATGCAGGGCAGACAATTGCAGAGTCAGATAATTTCATATTCTACTCCATGCAGAACATGTGACAGTCAGGTGGGGCGGGCAGTAAACTGTAATTGACAGTTACAGGTGCACAGAATGGTTCAGTTTTCATTGGTAAGACATTGGAAGGTGTGCAGCACAACATGAGTGAGACAGGTGCGAGAGTATAAGCCTTGTTCCATACTGTGACCAGGCCTACAGGCCCTCCTGCCCCTCTATACCATTTTGTATCCTATCTTCTGATCCTGGGTTCCAGATCAGGTTCCAGATCAGTGCTACAAATGAGATTTTGGGCAGGAGTCAGGTTGGGTCATATTTCTTGCAGAACAAAATGATCCATACTCTAGAAAGCTCCAGGTGCTGATAGAGCTGGAAGCTAGGTAAGTTTGACTGTATGGTGCTCTAACAAGGATCTGAGCAAGACTGAAGATTGCTTGCTGGATTTAGGCTGGTTGGCACTGCCTCAGTAGCAAGGTGGTGTCTCTTAAATGGCCCTGGCCTACTTTGGGATCTCAGCCTGTGACAACATAGGGATAGCTGTGACACGCTAGTTTCCTCATGGCCTGAGGCCTCAGCAACTAAGAACAGTAATGGAACCTCCTCTGGAGAGATGGGAACTGGCCCTTGGAATCTTTCTCAGAAAATGGGAGTGGAAGGACTCGTGCTGGCTTTCTACAGCTGAGACTTTTCCCTGAACCATTAACTTTGGAGCTGCTTCTGTAAGGGCAAAAGATTGAACTCCTCTGAGGATGAGGGCTCAAGGTGCTGGTCCATGACATTCTGGCCAGGTGTGCCCCAAACCTTACTGCTTATGTCACAGGTTGGTTCCCTCATGTTTTTGGAATGTCAGCAGATATTCTGGAGCATGTATAGATGGTTGTCAGTTGAGAGGGAGGGGTTTCCTTGTTGAGTCTGTGTTTGTCTCTCTCTTACCAGGGCCGAAAGACCTAATCAGCAGGTCTGCCAATATCTGGTAGTGGCGTGGCACGGCTCACATCAAGTTCTAAAGGACTGCTCCTGGATACTTCCTTAATTAATTAAATGGTCTTGCTGTCATTATACCAAAATATTACCCAATATAACCCAAAATATAGGCATTCCGTGTGCGCGCGCGCGCGCGCGTGCGCGTGCGTGTGTGCATGTGTGCGTGTGCGTGTGCGTGTGTGTGTGCGTGAGGGAGGGGAGTGGGGGAGGCATACATCCCTCACCTTAAATTATATACCAGATACAGCATCAATCTAGTGGTGTGTCAGGACTTTCATTTCAGTGGGGATAAGCTGCTACTTTTGTAACCTTTTCTTTTCGGAATGAAAGTCTTCCTGCTTTATGCCATAGTCATGTTTACTCCAACAACAAAGAAGAAATCAGCTATGCAAAGCAACCTGTATCATAATCCGGTTACGTGCTCAAACCAATTCAGCTTTCTAGAAAGGGAAGGGATAGCACCAATCCAGAGTGCAGGCAGTTGCATCCCTGAAATACTTGCAAATGTTGTTTGTAAGTAACAGGTCTCTGGAGAAGGGAACCGTATTTGCTGTGCACATTAGTATGCCTTTCTTCTCTTTTGCTTTGTCCTTGAAATGTAATGGCTAATCTTAATATTCAGGGTTGCCCCCTTATAGCACTGTGCACAGGGCTGGCCCTCTCATGAAGCAGAGCCACGCAGTTGCCTCAGACAGCAGATCTTGGGAGGCAGCAGCAAGGTGCTGGAGGAAAGACCCATGTGCCAGGTGATCTGCTGGGTGCTTCCCAAATTAGCAAGCTTCCTTCTGGTGGGGTGGAGGATACTATCCCATCCCCGATGGTGAAAGAAGGTGCAGCTGACAAGGAGCAGAAAGGACCGTCTTGTCCTTCACCCCAGGCAGCAACATGCCTTGGGCTGCCCCTTCGAGGGTAGATTTACACGGCAATCAGAATCTGTTTCATAATGCAGATGTTTAGCCCCACTCTGTGGCTTTGCTCCGGGGTGAGTGTTTTTAGGGCCACAGCCTACACAATCGTTTTCTTTACTCAGGGAACTCAGAACACCGTAGCTTGATAGGAGAGAAACAGGGATCTCTAACAGTATTTGCACCAATTGCTAGGATCTTGGAGGGGAAACCCACACCGGTCAAACTATCATGCAATCAATATAAATTGGTAAATACTATCATGCAATCTATCTAAATATATAAATACCCTGATATTGCATAAACAGCTTCCTATTTAGAGAATGGTTCATATATTTTAGCTTTTATCTAAAATAAATCTCTGTGTTCAATGTTGTGAATTAACTTGGATGTCTTCATGGAAAGTAATAATTAATTTGGGAGAAAAAAAGAAATACTCTGAATAGCAAGCAACAGACTGTGCTAACAGTGGTGTTTTTATGCATAGATATTTTCCTAACAGTTCTAATCATCTGCACCAGCTCAGCTAGAGGATATTTCCTTATAATTTCCCAGACTACTTATTATGTAACATGTTGTATTATCTTTTTTAAAAAGTTGCTTTACGGTACATCACATCTGCACTGGACTTGTGCCTTCATTGGCAGCCTCAAGTGACGTTTAACACTGATCATTGGGAATCAGTTCTCAGTTGGGCCAGCTTTTCTTTGCCAAATGCAGAGGCTTTAATTCTAGAAATAAAATAGGTTGTTTGTCTCTCTCCTTCTTCATCAGCATCCAGTGAGATCTGAAGGTTTTAGATTCAACAACAACATACCACTAGTTCTGAAGATTAGGATCAGATAGACAATAGACTCTTGCAGATCAACAGTAGACTCTTGCAGAAGTAATCTAGATGAAAACTAGAGACATTGAAATACAAACCAAAAAAGTTTTTTTGTTTTGTAGTTCTGATGAAATGATTATCAGTTTTATCTCTTCAGAAATGGTTGTTTATATTTTTTTCATGTTTTGCTTCTAGTGTATTAACAGCAACTATGCAGTGTTAAGGATATTTATACATGCGTTTGCTGTCACAGGCAAATGTCACAATGTTGACTGCCTCAGAGAACAAAAGCAGATCGCACACATCTGTATCCCTGGGGGATTAAGTGACATATGGCAGTAGCATGCCTTATTTTCACAGAAATCTGCAAATTACAACAAGCAAGCTGTGTGCTTTGCACGTTATCTGCCAAACAGGATGAAATAGCCTACGTTTTGGTAAGGCCATTTAGGCTGCACCTCACTATGCTTGTCTTCCAGAGCATTCCCGGGGGTGCAGTGCCGTTCTCTAGGTCTCTGCTCCAGAGATTAGCATCCGGGCTTCCTAAATACGTGCCCTGTGTCTTTATAGCTTCAAGTGTTGGGACTGGAAACCTAGGCACACTTGCTTGGAAGTAAAGGAGGCTCTAAAGGAGGTGGTAGTCAGGCCGCTCCTAAAGAAGGCGTCCCTGGATCCAGAGATGGCCACCAATTATAGACCGGTGGCCAACATCCCGTTTCTGGGCAAGGTGTTGGAATGGGTGGTGGCGGGACAACTCCAAGCACTCTTGGATGAGACTGACTATCTGGACCCATTTCAGTCCGGCTTCAGACCTGGGTATGGCACTGAATCTGCCTTGGTCGCCCTGTACGATGACCTGTGCAGGGAGAGAGGCAGGGGGAGTGCATCCCTGTTGGTCCTCCTGGACCTCTCAGCGGCTTTCAATACCATCGACCATGGTATCCTTCTAGATAGGCTAGCGGGTCTGGGAGTAGGAGGCACTGCTTGGCAGTGGTTCCGCTCCTACCTTAACGGCCGATTCCAGAAGGTGGTGCTGGGGGACTTTGGCTCTGCGCCATGGCAGCTATGCCATGGAGTACTGCAGGGGTCCATTTTGTCCCCCTTGCTATTCAACATCTGCATGAAACCGCTGGGAGAGGTCATCAGGAGGTGTGGGCTGCGGAATCATCAGTACGCTGATGATACCCAGCTCTGCCTCTCGTTCTCCACCAATCCAGGTGAGGCAGTGGCTGTGCTGAACCGGTGCCTGGCCGAGGTAATGGGCTGGATGAGGGCCAATAAACTGAAACTCAATCCAGACAAGACGGAGGTCCTGTTGGTGGGTGGTTCGAGCTCCTGGGTAGGTGACTTGAATCTTGTCCTGAATGGGGTTGCACTCACTCTAAAGGACAGGGTTCACAGCTTGGGAGTGCTCCTCGACCCAGAGCTGTCCCTGGAAGCTCAGGTGACTGCAGCGGCAAGGAGCGCTTTCCTTCAGCTTTGGTTAATCCATCAGCTGCATCCCTACCTGGAGGATGATTGCCTAGTGACAGTGACACATACATTGGTTACTTCCTGGTTCGATTTCTGTAATGCGCTTTACGTGGGACTGCCCTTGAAGACAGTCCGGATACTTCAGATGGTGCAAAATAGAGCAGCCAGGTTGCTGACGGGGACTGGACATTACTCTCATATAACCCCAGTCCTCTACCAGCTTCACTGGCTTCCCATCGAAGTCCGGGCTCAATTCAAGGTGCTGGTTATTACCTATAAAGCCCTTAATGGCTTAGGACCTGGATACCTAAAGGAACGCCTTCTTCCGTATTTGCCCTCCCATCCCCTGAGATCAGCAGCAGAGGCCCTCCTCTGGGAACCCTCCATGAAAGACATTAGGAGGCAAAGTACCTGGAGGAGGGCTTTCTCTGTGGTGGCGCCTCACCTATGGAATGCACTCACCAGAGCGGTCTGCCTGGCGCCATCTTTGTTTGTTTTTTGGCTCCAGGCTAAGACCTTTTTATTTCAACAATATTTTAATAACTTTTAATATCAGCTATATAGGTTTTAATCTGCAGCCAGGGTGGGTCTGGATTTTATTTGTATTATGTTTTATTTTATTTTTCTTATTTGTGTAAGCCGTCCTGAGGCTATGCGATGGGACGGCATACAAATACTCTAAATCAGTCAATCAAATGGACAAAGTGAAACTTCTGTGTAAAAAAAAAAAAGGCACTCACTGTGTGACCTATTAGATCAGCACGAAGTCCTTGACTATGGCACTGAAGTAAAAGATACATAAATAGGATACTGGGATGTACGTTTGATTTTGCGTTTGATTTTTGCGATCTTCCTCCATTGTTTTAACCCCATAGAAAATGCTGCATCTGTAAGATAGAATGTAGATGGCCAAAGGAGAGGTCAGATTCCCAGCTTCAGTGGAGGCTTCATCACCATACACAGCATCCTGGCAGGGCCTCAACTTCATGCTCTGGAGTGAAAGACTGAGTAGGCCAAAGCTGTCCATCCAAGACTCTTCCATGTTGGAGAAGCATGGAGTTGCCTCCACACTCCTTTTGCCCTTGATAGGATCCCCATGATCCTCTGAGTGCGAAGGGTTATGGGCAGACACACTGAATTCAGAATCATACAATCATAGAATCATAGAATAGTAGAATTGGAAGGCGCCATGAAGGCCATCAGGTCCAGCCCCCTGCTGTTTCAGGACACCACGTTACACCATCCCACTCAGATTGCTGTCATGTTTCTTTTTGAATGTCTCTAGTGTGGGAGAGTCCACCACCTCTCTGGGCAGCTGTTCCCTCTGATGTATTGCTCTGACAGCGAGGAAGCTTTTCCTGATGTTCAGCATGAATCTGGGTTGTCGCAACTCAGATTGATGATTCTGTGTCTTACACTCTGGCATCAGCAAGAAGAGATCTCGACCTTCCTTTTTGTGACAGACTTTGAGGTACTTATAGAGGGATACCATGTCCCCCTCAGTCTTCTCTTCTCAAGGCTGAACATGTCCAGTTCTCTCAGCCATAGGGCAATGTTTCCAAACCCTGGATCATTTTTGTTGCCCTCCTCTGGACCCTTTCTAATTTACCTGCATCTTTCTTAAATCTTGGTGCCTAGAACTGGACACACTATTGCAGGTGAGGTCTGACTAGTAAGAAGTACAGAGGAACAGCTACTTCTTGTGATTTGGAACTGTGATACCCCAAACTCTTTAAAGTCTTTGTATGTAAGTTCTGTCATTATCTTGGATTGTAAAGCTGTGGGCACAGACCAGTTTTTTTAACTTGCTCTTTCAGTTGCTCTACAAATAAAGATGTGGGTCCTACACCAAGACTGTGAAGATTGCAAAGCAACATGGATTTTAGCTTTCCTCTTCTCAGCAGTTCCTGCCCATAGTATCATTCAGAAGGTGGCTGAACCATGTGCAGTGAATGTATGAAGTGGTGGGCTGTAGGAATTGATGCTCATTCATAAGACAGCACAGGGCTTCTGAGCATGCAGACTAAAAAGCAGCGTCTCTTTTTATGGAAAAGTACTGTGGTCATTTATAAATTACTAAAAAAGAAAAAAAAGAGGACATACATTACCCAAGGAACAGGACAAAAGCAGATGCATACAATTAGTTTATATACAGAGATGCATCTAGAAAGGATTATTGTACTTTAAATAGCAATACAGTGGTTCTCATCTAAGTGTGGATCTAGCCCGAAATATTTTGCCATAGTGGAAAAGATTGTGACTCACATACCTGTGCAGTCAGTTGCCCAGGGGTTAACTATGGATGGGTGAGTTCAAGGCTCCCCCTTCCCTTCTGATAGCTCTTTGACTTTAAGCCAGATTTGGAGAAGAAAGTTCTACAAAATAGTGGCCAGTCCTTGGGTAGCCCTACGAACAGAGGACTGTCCCTGGTAGTGTAGGGCACATGGCCTTCCTTTGGTAATCTTCATTGAGTATTTTTAGCACTTATAGGGACAGTGCGGAGGCGTTAACATATATATATCTGTCAGGTGAAGTGGGGCTTGCAGCCACAACCCTCTTCCACCATGCTAATTTTCTGTATCGGTCTAGGTCATATGTGCAGTTTCTCTGGCTATTTTCTCTCTCGGTTTTCTTCCTTTGTTGCCGTCTCATTTTCCTGGAGCCATTCCTTTTTAAACATTCCTTTCCCAAGTTCTCTGGGTGCATGCCTTTTCTTTTCCCCCTCCTTGCTGCGAGCTCTGTCGTTGTGAGATCAGAACAGTTCAGTGTATGGGAAGCAAAGATGCAGCTTAAAGGGCAGGCTTCCAGAAATGCAGTTGACTGAGCCATTCACTTTCATTAGCTTGTAATCATTTCTGCCACCAGCACAAAAACTGCTTAGTGCATTATATATTTACTTTAATAATTACAAAATGGGTCTTGCATTATGTTATGCCCTTTATCTGAGGGAGGCTTAACCATTCTTAGGAAGAGAGAGAAAGCGAGAGAGAGAGCAATTAGGAGGGTAAATACTCAGAGGAGGGCTTTCTCTGTGGTGGCGCCCAATCTATGGAATGAGCTCCCCAGAGAGGTCCGCCTGGCGCCGTCGTTATTTGTTTTTCGGCGCCAGGCAAAGGCCTTTTTATTCAAACGTTATTTTAATTGTTAATATTATTTATTTATTTTATTCTTTGGCCAGGGC